>NC_060143.1:147129750-147478916 GCF_021461385.2 Schistocerca piceifrons
ATTACACTCAAACTTCTAGTATCCATTGTTTTCTCAGCATTTAATGATATAAAAGGTATATGTTTAACTTCACTTGAATTTTGTTCATTAGCAAAACCCATAAACAAGCTATAAATTCTTTCTGGCAGATTAAAACTGTGTGCCGGACCAAGACTCGAACTCGGGACCTTTGCTTTTCATGGGTAAGTGCTCTACCAACTGAGCTGTGAGGACGGGGTTTGAGTCGTGCTTGGGTAGCTCAGTTGGTAGAGCACTTGCCCGCGAAAGGCAAAAGTCCATAGTTCGAGTCTCGGTCCAGCACACAGTTTTAATCTGCCAGAAAGTTTCATATCAGCGCACACTCCGCTGCAGAGTGAAAATCTCATTCAAGCTATAAATTCGTCCTCTTTGTCAGAGGAAGCACCTTTAAATACTCCACTGGATGATAAAAGATCCTTCATGTGTGATTCATCTTCTGCCAAGAAGTCCGAAAGTTCTAAATAATTCCCTTTATTTACTGACACCTCAGATTCATCATGACCTCAAAGAGCCAACTCTTGCTGTGCTAAAAAGCAGATAGTCAAAATTATTTTCTTTATTATACTTCTGTTTTGATCAACCTTCTTGTTACGTTGCAAAGCTCTCAAGCATGTTACTTCTAAAAGACCCTGGTCAGTTATTACTGTACCTAGCTGACTGTATTTAACAGCTGATGTGATATTTAAAATGAATGTTCATACCTCGTAGCATTTGAAAGGAAATTTTGAAAACGCTCTTCACCTACTCCCCACTTACACCATTCAAAACTGTTATTACCCGTTCCAAATAGCACACAGTAAAAAGAAGGAGGTTTGTTACTTAAAAACGTTGCCACTTAACCATAGTACCATTGTGTTTGGAAATGTCTTATAAATTTTCCATAATGTTTTGTAATAGGCAGAATTGGTGTTGGCTTTCATTCTTTCAGCAGGAGTTTATCTTCCAAAGAAAGATGAGAGAAGAATGCAGGGTTTTCAGTTACAAAATTCAGTGGGTCTCGTGTAGAAATAAATGTGTCCATGGCAGTTTGAGATAGAAAGCAGTACTATGTGTTATATGATAATGATTTAAATATTAGACAACTTAGTTTTCCTTTCGACAACCCAATGACAAGATAAATTGACGTTGACACCTCACACATGACAGGGCACAGTGAAATACACTTCACTACCACTGCTTACAACATTTTAACTGCAACAATCATGTTCCAGGTTTCACCATAAGCACATCTAGTACTGTTGATTTGAAGACCTACAGACATGCTATGGAACTACCAACATTTGAAATAAGTAAAACTACTGAATTTTAATCTGAGGACCAATGAAAATACACGGGCTATTTCCTATAATGTTGCAACATCATCCTGTGACGCATTAACATTTATTTTCTGTGAATTATGAATGTCTTCGTGTTTTTTTAAATAAACACTTAAATTAAGAGTTAATGGTTTCTCATTATGCCCAGCTTGCTGCTAGTGTGCTAGACAATGTGAATAGCACTATCTATTAGGGAACTGCTGAATGACTTGTCATTCCACTTAGACATGTGTCCACCTGCTGGTGAGCAGAAGAAACAAATCAAATGCCAGCTTTTAAAAACCGTATACACACTGTAGAAACCCCAGTCTGCCACGTGAAAGAAACAGGCGTACTGGGCTTGCTTGTAATGAGCATGGTATTCTGAGCTGCTATTGGTTGCAAAGTTAGGGGAGTGATGCACTATAATAGTGGGTGCCTATATGAAATTCAAACGTTAAATATTTGAAAAAAAAATAAATAAAAAAAATAAAAAAAAAATACTAGGATTCATGATCAGATCAGATTAAATTCAGTTTAAGCAAATTATTTTGGAATTTTTCGGGTAGGCTGAGGGCCTTAATCGAAGCTTTGCCACGGTTGTTGAGGTAAGTGGTAAGACTGCCATAATTGGTTATAGGGAAATGTTACTAGACTATAACTGTTGAGTTGCTTCACATGACATCTTGCAGCACCTGCATGAAATCTACTTATCAAATGGCTCTAGGTTGGAATAATGACAGTATTATGAAAAGGATAGATTGCTGCTCACTGTATAACGGAGATGCTGAGTCGCAGATAGGCACAACAAAAAGATTTTCAAACTTAAAGCTTTCTCCTAATGGCCTTTGTCACACACACACACACACACACACACACACACACACACACACACACACACACACACACACACACGCAACACGCGCGCGCACACACACAGCAACAGTCTGTGGCTGCCAAGGCCATACTGGGAACAGCAGCGCAAGATTGGAGAGGCAATCTGTGCAATGGGAGTAAGGGGGAGGCTGGGGCGGGAATGGGAAGAGTGCGGGGTGAGGTGGAGAGAGGGTAGGGCAATTAGGTGGAGGCAGGGTGTTAGACGGAGGGTGAGGTGCAGCAGAAAAGAAGAGAAGTAAAAAGATTGTGGGTGTGTTGGTGGAATAGAGGGCTTTGTAGTGCTAGAATGGGCACATGGTGGGTATAGGTGGATAAAGGAGAAAGACTAACGAAGGTTGAGGCCAGGAGGGTTACGGGAATGTAGGATATATTGCAGGGAGAGTTCCCACATACATAGTTCAGAAAAGTTGGCATTGGTAGGAAGGATCCAGATGGCACAGGCAGTGATGCAGTCATTGAAATGAAGACCAATGGGATGGTCCAGCTGATTCTTGGCTACAGTTTGTTGGTGGCTATTCATGTGAACAGAGACAGCTTTTTGTCTGTCATCCCCGCATAGAACGTAGCACAGTGGTTGCAGCTTAGCTTGTAGATCACAGAACGGGTTTAACAGGTAGTCCTGCCTTTGATGGGATAGGTAATACTTGTGACTATACTGGAATAGGCAATGATGGGAGGACGTATGGGACAGGTCTTGCATCTAGATCATATTACAAAATATGAGCCATGAGACAACGGAATAGGAGCAGAGGTTTTATAGGAATGGAGGGGGATATTGTGTAGGTTTGATGGGCAGCAGGATAATACCACTGTGGGAGGGGTGGGGAGGATAGTGGGCAGGACATTCCTCATTTCCAGGTACGATGAGAGGTAGTCGAAACCCTGGCGGAGAATGCGATTCATTTGCTTCATTCCTGGATGGTACCAAGTCCAAGGAGAATGGCTCCTCTGTGGCCAGATGATGGTTCTTTGTGAGATGATGGAGTGACTGGAGAGGTAAGACACAGGAGATCTGTTTTTGTACAAGGTTGGAAGGCTAATTTTGGTCTGTAATTAACAGATCTCCCATGCCTTCTCTCTCCAGTGGCCCACCACCTCCCAAAGTCCGACTGTCTGGCCACAGAAGAGCAATCCCCTCATGACTCAGTACCGCCCAGTACTGGAGCAACTGAATTGCATTCTCCGCCAGTTTTTCGACTAGCTCTCTCGTGCCCTGAAATGAGGAATGTCCTATTCACTATCCTACCCATCCCTCCCACACTGGTATTCCATTGCCTACCAAGTCAACAGAATATCCTTGTCCATCCCTACGGAAACCCTGCTCCTAACCTCTTGCCTCTCCTGGTCCATATCCCTGTAATACATCTAGGTGCCAAACCTGTCCCATACGTCCTCCCACCACCACCACTGCCATCTAGTACTCCAGTCTGGTCACAAGCATAACTTATCCCCTCAAAGGCAGGGATACCTGCGAAACCAGTCATGTGATTTACAAGCTAAACTGCTGAGCATGCTGCGCAACATGGTGTTCATTTCAGTGACTGCTTCACTGCCGGTGCCATCTGGATCCTTCCTGCTAACACCAGCTTTTCTGAATTGTGGATGTGGGAACTCACCCTGCAGTATATCCTACATTTCCGTAATCCTCCTGACGTAAACCTTCATTAGTCTTTGTCCTTTACCCACCTGTGCCCACGCTGTTCCCATGACAGCACTATACAGCCCTTTATTTCACCAATCCACCCACCGTCTTTTTACTTCTCTCCTTTTCTGCTGTCCCCCCTGGCCCTTCCCCCTTGTCCGCACTCTATCTATCCTCCCAACTGCACCTAGCTGCCCTACCTTCTCTCCACCTCGTCCCTGTATGCTCCCACAAGCAGCAATTTTCCGTCCCCCGCCCCTGCCCTGCTACCCCTTCCCATCCCAACCCCAGCCTCCCCGCATCATACACTGCTGCTCGCAGTCTGGCCACGGCAGCCATTGACTGTTGTCCTGTGCATGTGGGTTTCTTTTGTGCGCGCATGTGTGTATGTGTTTAACTCTGATGAAGACCATTTTGGCTGAAAGCTTACTTGTTGTCTTTTTGTTGTGCCTATCTGTGACTTAGCATTTACACTATATGGTGAGTAGCAATTTATCCCTTTTCATAATACTGTTGTTACCAAATTTTTCTGTTTGTTCTGGTCGGTTATTTCTTGGCTCTACAATTTCTTTTATAACTATAAAGTTCAGCCTAAAAAAAAAAGGGGGGGGGGGGCAAAGGTGGACAGAAATTCAGTTCTGTTCCTTTGTAGTAGAAATTCATTGTGTGGTACAATATACAGTGTGTCCCAAACCGTCTGCTCAGAATGATACACATGGTACAAAACACTAAACTGAGTATTTTGAGAAAGAAACCAATAGTTGCAAGTAAATACACTCCTGGAAATGGAAAAAAGAACACATTGACACTGGTGTGTCAGACCCACTATACTTGCTCCGGACACTGCGAGAGGGCTGTACAAGCAATGATCACACGCACGGCACAGCGGACACACCAGGAACCGCGGTGTTGGCCGTCGAATGGCGCTAGCTGCGCAGCATTTGTGCACCGCCGCCGTCAGTGTCAGCCAGTTTGCCGTGGCATACGGAGCTCCATCGCAATCTTTAACACTGGTAGCATGCCGCGACAGCGTGGACGTGAACCGTATGTGCAGTTGACGGACTTTGAGCGAGGGCGTATAGTGGGCATGCGGGAGGCCGGGTGGGCGTACCGCCGAATTGCTCAACACATGGGGCGTGAGGTCTCCACAGTACATCGATGTTGTCGCCAGTGGTCGGCGGAAGGTGCACGTGCCCGTCGACCTGGGACCGGACTGCAGCGACGCACGGATGCACGCCAAGACCGTAGGATCCTACGCAGTGCCGTAGGGGACCGCACCGCCACTTCCCAGCAAATTAGGGACACTGTTGCTCCTGGGGTATCGGCGAGGACCATTCGCAACCGTCTCCATGAAGCTGGGCTACGGTCCCGCACACCGTTAGGCCGTCTTCCGCTCACGCCCCAACATCGTGCAGCCCGCCTCCAGTGGTGTCGCGACAGGTGTGAATGGAGGGACGAATGGAGACGTGTCGTCTTCAGCGATGAGAGTCGCTTCTGCCTTGGTGCCAATGATGGTCGTATGCGTGTTTGGCGCCGTGCAGGTGATCGCCACAATCAGGATTGCATACGACCGAGGCACACAGGGCCAACACCCGGCATCATGGTGTGGGGAGCGATCTCCTACACTGGCCGTACACCACTGATGATCGTCGAGGGGACACTGAATAGTGCACGGTACATCCAAACCGTCATCGAACCCATCGTTCTACCATTCCTAGACCGGCAAGGGAACTTACTGTTCCAACAGGACAATGCACGTCCGCATGTATCCCGTGCCACCCAACGTGCTCTAGAAGGTGTAAGTCAACTACCCTGGCCAGCAAGATCTCCGGATCTGTCCCCCATTGAGCATGTTTGGGACTGGATGAAGCGTCGTCTCACGCGGTCTGCACGTCCAGCACGAACGCTGGTCCAACTGAGGCGCCAGGTGGAAATGGCATGGCAAGCCGTTCCACAGGACTACATCCAGCATCTCTACGATCGTCTCCATGGGAGAATAGCAGCCTGCATTGCTGCGAAAGGTGGATATACACTGTACTAGTGCTGACATTGTGCATGCTCTGTTGCCTGTGTCTATGTGCCTGTGGTTCTGTCAGTGTGATCATGTGATGTATCTGACCCCAGGAATGTGTCAATAAAGTTTCCCCTTCCTGGGACAATGAATTCACGGTGTTCTTATTTCAATTTCCAGGAGTGTATTTCAGGCATTATGAGGTTTCAAATTAATGAGTTGTGTAAGGTAGGTGTTTGTAAACTGTGTATTAGGGATCAGTAATGAGCTCTGTGTACTCACTTTAAACTTGCCAGTGAGTCCTGTGACATCTCTGAACTTGGTAACAATTACATTGACATGTAGCACACTTTCATGTGGTTACCAAGTCAGTAATGACATTATCAGAAAATGTCATGAGGATGAAGTGCAATGTCTAAATGGTGACTAATTATTGAAATACATTACATAAATGAATGATAAGGTACACAACACATGTTAGCCAGTGAACGTAAGTTGCCATGACAAAATGAATATAAAAAAAAATGCTCTTTTTGGACTTTGGGGTTTAACAATGAGGTTGTTCTGTGCGCAGCTTCCATTTTGATGTACTACATATGTTTTCCCATGGTGGAGGTGGACTAAACAAGAATACAACCATTTCATTGGATGAAATTTGTTCTTCATCTGAAGCATTGACTACAGTATGAAAGTTATTCCAGATATCACTTCTCTAATGCATCACATTTTGAATTGTGTACTTTGCATCAGTTACTTTTTGTCTTACATCCTCCACAGTCCCACAAAACACAGTTTTGTTAAACGCCATCAGATTCTGAGAATTGGTCATTTTGCCTTGTGAGCGCTACTTCAGAGCAGCAAGATAGTGTACTCATCTTCCATACTAACAATAAATTACAATTAACACTATACTAATGCATGCTTCAGTAAGAGAGAACAAGTCGATGAGTAGGAAGTGACCATAGTGCCACAGTTCTCAGACTCTCACGCTCATGGAACTACTGCAGGAATGAAGGAAGCCAGTTAGCACTGATGTAACAGTGACGCCTTGATTTGTGAAGTCAAGTGATAGCTCTCACAATAACGGCAGCGGTGCTCGTTATATTTCATGCATGTTTGTGTATTTATCAAAGTTCTGCCCTTTATTAACTTTGCAGTGCATAAAACTGCTATTTGCATCTCACCAGGCATTTGTTTTGTGTTTGCTGCTTATAGTAATTAGATCCTCCAGTCGAGTGATAGGTCTCATAGCAGCAGCAGCAGCAGCAGCAGCAGCAGCAGTGCATCAGATTACTGTGAGTTGGCCCAGCTTCTCATAAGAAGTGACTTATTTTAAATTTCATGAGAGTTCTTTAGCTTCAACTCCTGTATTTTGTGCATGTCTGAGAGTTTGTCAGGCCATATTTTGTATGGGTAGGAACTATAGTTACTGTGCTCAGATGAAAACAGAGTTGGTAATCCATTGCTCACAGCTCCAGGCAATGCTGGTTACAGTCATGCAACTTGAGGCTATTGCCAATGGGCATCGTTTTGGGCAGCCAGATGGAGTGATCTGAGGGTGTCCCGTGTGTGTCCCCCAATCGGTCCACTACCATGGTCACCACAGGTACTGCCTGCACTGAAATTAACCCCTTACCCGTGGTTGAGTGAGAGGTTGGTCCGAGGGGAGGCATGCTGTGAAAGACTTTCTTGGAGGAGGGGAGGGAAAGGGTGATCTTGAGGCCCCTTCCAGTTTGTCCGATGAACAAGTTTTGGGCGCTGTCTGTGGTTGACAGAAGTTCCTGAGCCAGATGAAATTGCTCGCCCTGTTCTACGGGAATCCTCTCGGTCCACAAAGTCTGGGCATACACAGAAAGTGGGATTACTGGTAGATGGGAGCTTCAATGTTAGGCTCGTAATGGGGCCTCTTAGGGGTGCGGCTGCAAAGGAGGGGAAGGAATTCAGTATGCACTTTGTGTGCATACCGGGAGGAGTTCAGATGTGGAACCGGTGCTTCTGGATACAGTAAAGAGCACAGGTACCAACGATGTGTTTTGCTTTGGATTGGAAGAGATTCTCTGTTTTCGGCTAGCTATCTGAAGTGGTAAAGTCTGTTAGTCTTGCTTGTAAGATGAAGGCAGATCTCACCAACTGTAGCATTGTCGACAGAACTGACTGTGGTCTTTTGGTACAAAGTCTGGATTTCAGAGCGAGGTGGAAAAGAGTCTGGATTTCAAAGTGAGGTGCTTTTAATAGTTTCCACATTGAAACTCTTGTCTTGAAATCTGGCGAAAAGAAATCAGAAAGATTTTGATGATATGTAAAGTAAATCAGCAGAAAGAGCCAATCAGTACCTTCAATGTGTGACAGGAATGTTGACGTTACTGATGACATGCCACAAAAGCGGAATTACCAAATATGATTCTCTGACATTTCTTCACTGTAGAAAACAAAGTAAATATTTCAGAACTGGAATCAAGAACAGCTGCCAACATTTGTAACTTAGAAGTAGATATCCTCAGTACAGTGAAGGAGCTTTAATCACTTCATAAATAGAAGTTTTTTGGTCCAGATTGTATACCAATTATGTTTCTTTTGATGCAGATGTTATTACTGAGCAATCGTATGCAACTACTTGCTCAACAAAAGATCCATACCTAAAGACTGGAATGTTGCTCAAGTCATACCAATTCTCAAGAAAGGAAATACAAATTACAGACAAATATCACTGATGTTGATTTACAGTAGGATTTTGGAACACACATTGTGCTCTAACCTAATAAACACCTCAAAGAAAATCACCTATTGACAAAGTCACCACAGATTCAGAAAATATTGTTGTTATGAAACACAACTAGCTCTTTATTCACATAAAGTAATGAATGCCATCGTCAGGGAATCTCAGATTGGTTCCATATTTTTAGACTTCCTAAAGGCTTTTGACACCATTCCTCACAAGCGACTTCTAATCAAATTGTGTGCCTACATCTCAGGTGTGCGAACTTATGTGTTATTTCCTGTAGAAAGATCACAGTACGTAGCAAATAATGGAAAACTATCGAGTAAAACAGAAGTGGTATGTACTGTTTCCCAAGGTAGTGTTATAGGCCCTCTGCTGTTTTAATCTATATAAACATTTTGGGAGACAATCTGAGTAGCCCTTTTAGATTGTTAGCAGGTGATGCTGTCATTGACCATCTAGTTAAGTCTTCAGAAGATCGAAACCAATGCAAAAATGTTTTGCAAAGGTATCTGTGTGGTGTTAAAACATTAAATCAAGCAAATCTAAAGGCTGTCAATTCACTAAATATTTAGGGATAAGAACTGAAATTGGAACAATCACTTAGACAATGTTGTGGGGTAGGCAAACCAAAGATTGTGCTTTATTGACAGGACACTTAGAAGATGCAACAGGTCTACTAAAGAGGCTACCTACTCTACACTTGCCCATTCTCTTTGGGAGTATTGCTGTGCGATATGGGATCCTTATCAGATACACAAGATCAATGGAGAACATCGAAAAAGTTCAATGAAATAGTTTACCTTTTAATGAAATTGAAGTAGATAATTTCTTTGCGTTAATTTGGGTAGAAGTTATACTTGACCAGAGTGAATTAATAATTGGTTCCTTTTACTGATCTGACTCAGATGAACAGTTCAAAGATTACCTGAGTCTCATTTCAAATAATTACCCCACTCATACAATTATAGTTGGCTGTGACTTCAATCTACCCTCGATATATTGGCAGAAATACATGTTTAAAATTGCTGGTAGGCGTGAAATGTTATCCAAAGTTGTTCTGAATGCCTTCTGAGAAAACTATTTTGAACAGCTACTTCAGGAGCCCACGCAAATTGTAAATGGTTGCAAAAACATGCTTGTCCTCTTAGCAACAAATAATCCTGACCAAATAGGGTCCTGACAGATTAGTGACTACAAGGTTGTTATAGCTAGACTGAATACTATAACATCCAAACCTATCAGAAATAAACATAAAATACCTCTATTAAAAAAAATCAGATAATAATTTGCTTAACACTTTCCTAAGAAACAGTCTCCACTTCTTCCAATCCGACTGTGTAAGCACAAACCAGCTGTGGTTTGAAATCAAAGATATAGTATCGACGGCAATTGAGAGAGGTATACGACATAAATTAATAAGAGATGGTACAGACTGTCTATGGTACACTAAACAAGTCAAAATACTGTTGCAGAAGCATAACAAAAATGCTAAATATAAAAGAATTCAGAATCACCAAAACTGGAGAAGTTTTGAAATCTACAGAAAACCAAAAGAGATTCTGATTGTATGCAAAGTACACGAGTGGCAAGATACAGTCAGTACCTTCACTGCGTAATAATATTGATGTTATCAATGACAGTGCCACCAAAGCAAAGTTACTAAACATGATTCTTTGAAATTCCTTCATGAAAGAAGACAAGGTAAATATTCCAGAATTCGAATTAAGAACAGCTGCCAACATTTGTAACATAGATGTAGATATTCTCAGTGTAACAAAACAGCTTAAAACAGATAAGAAAGGCCAGGTCTCTGGTTCAGATTGTATACCAGTCAGGTTCCTTTGAGAGAATGCTGATACAATAGCTCCATACGTAGCAGTCATATACAACAGTTGGTTTGTACAAAGATCCTTACCTAAATACTGGAAAGTTGGACAAGTCACAGCAATACTCGAGAAAGGAAACCACGAATTACAGACCCATATCACTAATGTTGGTTTCCAGTAGAATTTTGAAAAAGTATATTGTGTATGAACTTTATGAATCACCTCGTACAAAACAATTTATTTACGAATAGTCAACACAGATTCAGAAAATACTGTTCTTTTGAAATACAATTAACTCTTTATCCTTGCGAAGTAATGAGTGGTATTGATATGGGACATCAAATTGATTCAGTATTTTTAGATTTCCAGAAGGCTTTTGACACCATTCCTCACAAGCGACTTCTAATTAAATTGCTTACTTATGGAGTATTGTCTCAGTTGCGTGTGAATAGCAGACTGGACTCGCATTCAGGAGGACGGTGTTTCGAACCTGCGTCCAGCCATCCAGATTTAGGTTTTCCATGCTGCTTTCCCTAAATCATTCCAGGTAAATTACAGGATGGTTCCTTCTGAAGGGCACGGCCAATGTCCTTCCCCATCCCTGACACAATCCGAGCATGTGCTCCATCTCTAATGACCTCAGTGTCGATGGGATGTTAAACTCAATATTCCTTCCTTCAGTTGTATGACAGGATTCATTTCCTGTCGGAGAAGGAGGAGGAGGAGAAGAAGAAGGAGGAGGAGATTAGTGTTTAACATCCCATCAACGAGGTCAGATTAGATTAGATTAGTTTTTCATTCCATAGATCCGTGCTGAAGAGATACTCATGGATGTGGAACATGTCGTTTTTTTAAAAAAAAAAAAAAAAAAAAAAAAGCTTAAATAACAATACTAATAGTATGAATATATACAATACATCATTTGTTTCTATTAAAAAATTCGTCAATGGAGTAGAAGGAGTTGGCCACTAGTGAGTCTTTCAGGCTCCTTTTAAACTGACCTTTATTTGTAACTAAATTTTTTACCTTTGCTGGCAAATTATTGAAGATGAGTGTTCCTTTTTGAACTAAAGTAAGTGCTTTTAAGTCCTTGTGCAGATCATTTTTGTGCCTGGTATTGTATGTATGAACTGAGCTGTTTGTTGGAAAGAGAGAGATATTATTTAGGACAATTTTCATTAAGGGGTAAATATACCGAGAGGCAGTAGTTAGTATACCCAGTTCTTTGAAGAGGTTTCTACAGGACGTCCGTGAATTTACTCCACAAATAATACGTATTACACGCTTTTGGACTCTGAAAACTTTTGTTTGACTTGAAGAGTTACCCCAAAATATTATACCATATGACATTATGGAATGAAAGTAGGCAAAGTATGCAAGCTTTTTCATTTCCATGTCAGCTAACATACGAATTGCAAATACAGATTTGTTAAGGCGTTTCTGCAGTTCTGTGGTGTGCTCCTCCAAACTGAATTTATTATCAAGTTGTAATCCCAGGAATTTGACTGTCAACCTCTTCTATCTGCTCTTCTTCATACCTTATGCATATGCTGGGTGGAAACTTCTTACAGATTCTGAATTGCATAGAGTGAGTCTTTTAAAAGTCTAATGTCAGTGAGTTGGCTTTAAACCATTTATTAATATCCATGAAAATATCATTAGCAGATCTTTCTAGAACTACACTCTACATACTATTTATTGCAATACTTGTGTCATCTGTAAACAAAACGAACTCTGCTTCTGGCAGTGTAACTGATGGAGAGATCATTAATGTACACAAGAAAAAGCAATGGCCCTAAGATGGATCCTTGTGGGACACCACATGTAATTTCTTCCCATTCTTATGATGACTGATGACTTAATTCACTAGTCCCTTGCACTGACACCCTTTGTTTCCTGTTAGCGAGGTATGACTTGAACCATTTTGCAGCACTGCCCGTGACACCATAGAATTCTAATTTATTTAAAACGATGTTGTGGTTCACACAATCAAATGCCTTTGACAAATCACAGAAAATACCCGCTGCTTGTAATTTGTTATTTAATCAATTAAGTACATTTTCACTGTAGGTGTAAATAGCCTTCTCGATATCAGAAGCCTTCAGATATCCAAACTGTGTTCTTGATAATATGTTATTTGTGGTCAGATGATTGAGAAGCTGCCTGTACATTACTTTTTCTAAAATTTTTGAGAATGCTGGCAAAAGTGAAATCGGTCTGTAGTTTGATGGTATCTCTTTATTCCCTTTCTTGAATAGAGGCTTAACATCTGCATATTTTAGCCAGTCAGGAAATGTCCCAGTTATAATTGGCTGGTTACACAAGTAACTTAGAATTGTACTAAACTCACAAGAACATGCCTTAACTAACTTTATTGATATTTCATCATAACCACTGGAATGTTTTGTTTTTAAAGATTTTATTATGGAAGTTATTTCTTTTGGTGAAGTGAGTGACATATTCATGTACCTGAAGCCATTTGTAAAGGCTAGTTTCAGATATTCAAGGGCATTATTTACTGATCCTGACAATCCCATTCTATCAGTAATGGATATAAAGTACTTGTTAAATAGATTTGCCACACTATGCCCATCAGTTACTAATGTGTCATCTACCCTTAATGCTATTTGCTCCTGTTCCCTTCTGGTTCTACCAGTCTCCTCTTTCACTATATCCCATATTGTTTTTATTTTGTTCCCTGACATTGCTATCTTCTTCTCGTAGTGCATTTGTTTAGATGTCTGAATTACTTTTTTTTAATATTTTACAGTATTCCTTGTATTTAGCTAAATCATCAGCATTGGAGCTATTCTTGGTCGACAGATACAGTTTCCTTTTTGTCTTACAGAAAATCTTCATTCCTTGTGTAATCCATGGTTTTATTATAGACTTCTGTTTAATTTGAGTAACTTTTAGAGGAAAACAGTTTTCAAACAAGATACTGACATTGTTCATGAATGTGTTATATTTTTCATTCATGTCATGAGCACTATAAACATCTTTCCAGTTCACATCTTTGAGCAGTTTTCTAAAACACTCAATTTTTGGTTGATTGACTACTCTCCTGTACTCAGATTTAGCAGTCTTGATAATCTGCTTAGAATTTACATCTAAAACAAGGAGCTGCATGTCATGATCTGATAGTCCATTTATTACAGGTTTTATGATATGATTTTGTTCCTTTGATTTGTCTATAAAAATGTTATCAATGGCTGTCCTTGAGGATTTAGTGATCCTAGTTGGAAAGTTTACAGTATGAGTTAGATTGAAAGACAACATAACTCATCATCATCATCATCATCATCATCATCTACTAACAAAGAGATAGAGGGGCTGGCCAGTACTTACCTCAGCTCAGTACAGCCGATAGATACACATAAAACAGAACTGAAAATTTACATTCCTAGCTTTCGGAACTTTGTTCCTTCATCAGGGAGGAGAGAGGGGAAAAAAAGGGAAGAAGGGAAAGTGGATTCAGTTACTCACAACCCAGGTTATGAAGCAACAGGGAAAGGTAAACAGGGAGGGTAGCAAGGATGGAGGCATGGTTGTCAGCGGGAAGCCAAAGATATTCTACTGTAAGTACTGTGCCAGCTTCAAACCAAAGAGGATGCATACAGAAGTAAAGTATAAAGATAAACACAACTATGTAGGATGAAAAGATGCGTGAATGGCTAAAGAGGAAAGGGAAAGAGGAGAAGACTGAAGAGTGAATGGGAGTGAGGTTCTTTAACGTAGGTTCAGTCCAGGGGGATGGTGGGATGAAAGGATGTGTTGGAGTGCAAGTTCCCATCTCCGCAGTTCAGAGGGACTGGTGTTGGGTGGGAGAAGCCAAATGGCACATACGGTGTAGCAGGTTCCTAGGTCCCTAGAATTATGCTGGAGGGCATGCTCCGCTACTGGGTATTGGGCATCTCCTAGGCGGACAGTTCGTCTGTGTCCGTTCATTCGCTCAGCCAGTTTGGTTGTTGTCATGCCGATGTAAAAGGCTATGCAGTGCAGGCACGTCAGTTGATAAATGACATGTGTAGTTTCACACGTAGCCCTGCCTTGAATTGTGTATGTTTTACCAGTAGCGGGGCTGGAGTAGGTGGTTGTGGGCGGATGCATGGGGCAGGTTTTGCAGCGGGGTCGGTTACAGGGGTAGGAACCGCTGGGTAGAGAAGGTAGTCTGGGAATATTGTAGGGTTTAACAAGGATGTTACGGAGGTTAGGGGGGCGACGAAAGGCAACTCTGGGTGGTGTGGGGAGAATTTTGTCAAGGGATGATCTCATTTCAGGGGTTGACTTGAGAAAGTCATATCCCTGGCGGAGTAATTTGTTGATGTTTTCGAGGCCAGGATAATACTGGGTGACAAGGGGGATGCTTCTGTGTGGTCTGGGGGGTAGGAACATTGTTGTTGGACGGGGAGGAATGTATTGCTCGGGAAATCTGTTTGTGGACAAGGTCTGCAGGATAGTTGCGGGAGAGGAAAGCACTGGTCAGGTTATTGGTGTAGTTGTTGAGGGATTCGTCACTGGAGCAGATACGTTTGCCACGAATACCTAGGCTGTAGGGAAGGGAGCGTTTGATGTGGAAAGGATGGCAGCTATCAAAGTGAAGGTACTGTTGTTTGTTTGTGGGTTTGATATGGACTGAGGTGTGGATGTGAGCTTCAACAACATGAAGGTCAACATCCAGGAAGGTGGCTTGGGTTTTGGAGAAGGACCAGGTGAAATTCAGATTCGAAAAGGAGTTGAGGTTATGGAGGAAATTAAGGAGTGTTTCTTCACCATGAGTCCAGACCACAAAGATGTCATCTATAAACCTATACCAGGCCAGGGGAAGCAGCTGTTGGGTCTTCCGGAAAGCCTCCTCCATGCGGCCCATGAAGAGGTTGGCATAGGAGGGAGCCATCCTGGTTCCCATGGCCGTTCCCCTGATTTGTTTGTAGGTCTGGCCTTCAAAAGTGAAGTAATTATGGGTGAGGATGAAGTTGGTAAGTGTGATAAGGAACGAGGTTTTTGGAAGATCTTCGGGTGGGCGTTGGGAGAGGTAGTGCTCAAGGGCAGAGAGACCATGGGTATGTGGGATGTTTGTGTAAAGGGATGTAGCATCTATGGTGACAAGAAAGGTTTCAGGTGGGAGAGGAGTGGGAATGGATTTGAGGCGTTCTAGGAAGTGGTTTGTGTCTTTGATGTAGGATGGGAGTCTGCGGGTGATAGGTTGTAGGTGCTGGTCTACCAGAGCTGAGATACGTTCGGTTGGGGATTTGAAGCCTGCTACAATGGGACGGCCAGGATGGTTCTCTTTGTGGATTTTGGGTAATAGGTAGAAGGTAGGGGTACGTGGCTCAGGTGGAGTGAGTAAGTCTATGGAAGCCGTTGTGAGGCCTTGTGAGGGACCTTGGATTTTTAGGATTTTTTGCACCTCAGTCTGGATGGAGGGAATGGGATCCTGGGTAACAGCTTTGTAGGTTGAGATGTCAGAGAGTTGACGCAGTCCTTCTGCCACATACTCCACACGGTCAAGTACGACAGTTGTGGAGCCTTTATCCGCCGGGAGGATGACAATAGAGTGGTCTATTTTCAGCTCTTTAATGGCACGGGATTCAGCTGGGGTGATGTTGGGGGTTGTCGGGATGTTCTTCAAGAAGGACTGGGAGGCAACACTGGATGTGAGGAATTCCTGAGATGTCTGCAAGGGATGGTTTTGGGGGAGGGGAGGAGGATCCCTTTGAGAAGGCAGTCGAAACTGTTCTAGACAGGGTTCAACACTGGGTCTAGTGCTTGGGGGCTGTGTTTGGGTAGTGAAGTGATATTTCCAGTTGAGGTTCCGGGTGAATGAGAGGAGATCTTTAACCAGGGCAGTGTGGTTGAATTTAAGTGTGGGGCTAAAGGTTAAGCCTTTTGATAGAACAGATGTCTCTGGAGGAGAGAGGGATCTGGATGAGAGGTTTAGGACTGAATTGGGACTGGTGATATGTGGCATTTGACTGTGGTTATAGTTGAGATTTGGTCTGTGTGGGGTATGTGCTGGGATGGGGAGATTGAGTAGGGTGGCTAGGCTAGGTTTGTTGGCCATGAGGGGGGTTTGTTGAAGGTTCTGTTGTGGTTGGTGTTTGTGAGGGATAGGGAGAGGGACCCCACTTCTTAGGTGTTGCACTAGCACTGTGGATAGTTTTTTCAGGTGTTGTGTGGCATGGAACTCAAGTTTGCAGCTGGCTTCTAGGATGATGTTCCTCAGTGTGTTCTCCAAGCAAGGGTTTGAGAGGTGGAGGACTTTGAAGAGAGATAGGAGCTGTTGGGAGTGGTGGTTACATGAAGTAGTGTAGAGATTCAGGACAAGTTGGGTAAGGGCTAAGGATTGAAGGTTCTGGAAGTCCAGGAGAGACTGGTGGAAGGAGGAATTGCACCCAGAGATGGGAACTTTTAAGGTAAGCCCTTTAGGGGTAATTCCAAAGGTTAAGCAGAACTGGAGGAAAAGTATGTGGGATTGCAGTTTGGCTACAGTGAATGCATGTTTCCGGAATGAATGTAAATAATGTGGTATAGGATTAGGGTACATAGTGGGTAACTGGTGGATAGGGAAATTAGATAACTAAAGTTGAGATAGTAATCATAAGAAGGAGTAAAACACGGAGGGAAGGACGAGAAGGAAAGAAATTGTGTTGGTAATGTTCAATACCAAAGGAAGACCAGTAAATAAGAAAAATACGGAAAAAGTTAACCAGACCAAGCAAGTATGTCCAGATCAGGGGAAAAAGAACACACGTAGCTCAAAAACAGAGATAGCGAGTGGCGAAAAAAGATCGCGCGTGCCGCAAAAGCGATCGCGCGTGCCGCAAAAGCGATCGCGCGTGCCGCAAAAGCGATCGCGCGTGCCGCAAAAGCGATCGCGCGTGCCGCAAAAGCGATCGCGCGTGCCGCAAAAAAGATCGCGCGTGCCGCAAAAAAGATCGCGGGTGGGGCAGAAATGTCCCAAAAAATTTTTCTTGTGGCAGAGAAAGATAGCCAATGGCACAAAAATATCGCCAGCAACAAGAAATCGACGGAAATGGATGATACTGGTAGGTGTGGAAGAGATTGTTGGCAGTGATTGTTGGCTGGGAAACAGCGAATAACGAACGTTAAAACTATGGAATGTTGAATAAATAAATCAATAAATAAAAAAGAGAAGAGGACTATAAACGGAACAAGATAATAGGAGGAAGATGAAACTAGCACAGTTGGTGACGAAAATATTTATTTATGTATATATAAAACACTGAAGAAGAGAAAGTGTTAAGATGACAGACGTAAGTGATAGCTAACAAAAGGGACAAAACAATGAAGGATGTGGACCATATAGGTGATCTAAATGATTAATGGAAAATCTCATATAAGATGTGAAACAAATACTAACAAAGAGATAGAGGGGCTGGCCAGTACTTACCTCAGCTCAGTACAGCCGATAGATACACATAAAACAGAACTGAAAATTTACATTCCTAGCTTTCGGAACTTTGTTCCTTCATCAGGGAGGAGAGAGGGGAAAAAAAGGGAAGAAGGGAAAGTGGATTCAGTTACTCACAACCCAGGTTATGAAGCAACAGGGAAAGGTAAACAGGGAGGGTAGCAAGGATGGAGGCATGGTTGTCAGAGGGAAGCCAAAGATATTCTACTGTAAGTACTGTGCCAGCTTCAAACCAAAGAGGATGCATACAGAAGTAAAGTATAAAGATAAACACAACTATGTAGGATGAAAAGATGTGTGAATGGCTAAAGAGGAAAGGGAAAGAGGAGAAGACTGAAGAGTGAATGGGAGTGAGGTTCTTTAACGTAGGTTCAGTCCAGGGGGATGGCGGGATGAAAGGATGTGTTGGACTGCAAGTTCCCATCTCCGCAGTTCAGAGGGACTGGTGTTGGGTGGGAGAAGCCAAATGGCACATACGGTGTAGCAGGTTCCTAGGTCCCTAGAATTATGCTGGAGGGCATGCTCCGCTACTGGGTATTGGGCATCTCCTAGGCGGACAGTTCGTCTGTGTCCGTTCATTCGCTCAGCCAGTTTGGTTGTTGTCATGCCGATGTAAAAGGCTATGCAGTGCAGGCACGTCAGTTGATAAATGACATGTGTAGTTTCACACGTAGCCCTGCCTTGAATTGTGTATGTTTTACCAGTAGCGGGGCTGGAGTAGGTGGTTGTGGGCGGATGCATGGGGCAGGTTTTGCAGCGGGGTCGGTTACAGGGGTAGGAACCGCTGGGTAGAGAAGGTAGTCTGGGAATATTGTAGGGTTTAACAAGGATGTTACGGAGGTTAGGGGGGCGACGAAAGGCAACTCTGGGTGGTGTGGGGAGAATTTTGTCAAGGGATGATCTCATTTCAGGGGTTGACTTGAGAAAGTCATATCCCTGGCGGAGTAATTTGTTGATGTTTTCGAGGCCAGGATAATACTGGGTGACAAGGGGGATGCTTCTGTGAGGTCTGGGGGTAGGAACATTGTTGTTGGACGGGGAGGAATGTATTGCTCGGGAAATCTGTTTGTGGACAAGGTCTGCAGGATAGTTGCGGGAGAGGAAAGCACTGGTCAGGTTATTGGTGTAGTTGTTGAGGGATTCGTCACTGGAGCAGATACGTTTGCCACGAATACCTAGGCTGTAGGGAAGGGAGCGTTTGATGTGGAAAGGATGGCAGCTATCAAAGTGAAGGTACTGTTGTTTGTTTGTGGGTTTGTTTGTGGGTTTGATATGGACTGAGGTGTGGATGTGAGCTTCAACAAGATGAAGATCAACATCCAGGAAGGTGGCTTGGGTTTTGGAGAAGCCACTCGCTATCTCTGTTTTTGAGCTACGTGTGTTCTTTTTCCCCTGATCTGGACATACTTGCTTGGTCTGGTTAACTTTTTCCGTATTTTTCTTATTTACTGGTCTTCCTTTGGTATTGAACATTACCAACACAATTTCTTTCCTTCTCGTCCTTCCCTCCGTGTTTTACTCCTTCTTATGATTACTATCTCAACTTTAGTTATCTAATTTCCCTATCCACCAGTTACCCACTATGTACCCTAATCCTATACCACATTATTTACATTCATTCCGGAAACATGCATTCACTGTAGCCAAACTGCAATCCCACATACTTTTCCTCCAGTCCTGCTTAACCTTTGGAATTACCCCTAAAGGGCTTACCTTAAAAGTTCCCATCTCTGGGTGCAATTCCTCCTTCCACCAGTCTCTCCTGGACTTCCAGAACCTTCAATCCTTAGCCCTTACCCAACTTGTCCTGAATCTCTACACTACTTCATGTAACCACCACTCCCAACAGCTCCTATCTCTCTTCAAAGTCCTCCACCTCTCAAACCCTTGCTTGGAGAACACACTGAGGAACATCATCCTAGAAGCCAGCTGCAAACTTGAGTTCCATGCCACACAACACCTGAAAAAACTATCCACAGTGCTAGTGCAACACCTAAGAAGTGGGGTCCCTCTCCCTATCCCTCACAAACACCAACCACAACAGAACCTTCAACAAACCCCCGTCATAGCCAACAAACCTAGCCTAGCCACCCTACTCAATCTCCCCATCCCAGCACATGCCCCACACAGACCAAATCTCAACTATAACCACAGTCAAATGCCACATATCACCAGTCCCAATTCAGTCCTAAACCTCTCATCCAGATCCCTCTCTCCTCCAGAGACATCTGTTCTATCAAAAGGCTTAACCTTTAGCCCCACACCTAAATTCAACCACACTGCCCTGGTTAAAGATCTCCTCTCATTCACCCGGAACCTCAACTGGAAATATCACTTCACTACCCAAACACAGCCCCCAAGCACTAGACCCAGTGTTGAACCCTGTCTAGAACAATTTCGACTGCCTTCTCAAAGGGATCCTCCTCCCCTCCCCCAAAACCATCCCTTGCAGACATTTCAGGAATTCCTCACATCCAGTGTTGCCTCCCAGTCCTTCTTGAAGAACATCCCGACAACCCCCAACATCACCCCAGCTGAATCCCGTGCCATTAAAGAGCTGAAAATAGACCACTCTATTGTCATCCTCCCGGCGGATAAAGGCTCCACAACTGTCGTACTTGACCGTGTGGAGTATGTGGCAGAAGGACTGCGTCAACTCTCTGACACCTCAACCTACAAAGCTGTTACCCAGGATCCCATTCCCTCCATCCAGACTGAGCTGCAAAAAATCCTAAAAATCCAAGGTCCCTCACAAGGCCTCACAACGGCTTCCATAGACTTACTCACTCCACCTGAGCCACGTACCCCTACCTTCTACCTATTACCCAAAATCCACAAAGAGAACCATCCTGGCCGTCCCATTGTAGCAGGCTTCAAATCCCCAACCGAACGTATCTCAGCTCTGGTAGACCAGCACCTACAACCTATCACCCGCAGACTCCCATCCTACATCAAAGACACAAACCACTTCCTAGAACGCCTCAAATCCATTCCCACTCCACTCCCACCTGAAACCTTTCTTGTCACCATAGATGCTACATCCCTTTACACAAACATCCCACATACCCATGGTCTCTCTGCCCTTGAGCACTACCACTCCCAACGCCCACTCGAAGATCTTCCAAAAACCTCGTTCCTTATCACACTTACCAACTTCATCCTCACCCATAATTACTTCACTTTTGAAGGCCAGACCTACAAACAAATCAGGGGAACGGCCATGGGAACCAGGATGACTCCCTCCTATGCCAACCTCTTCATGGGCCGCATGGAGGAGGCTTTCCTGAAGACCCAACAGCTGCTTCCCCTGGCCTGGTATAGGTTTATAGATGACATCTTTGTGGTCTGGACTCATGTTGAAGAAACACTCCTTAATTTCCTCCATAACCTCAACTCCTTTTCGAATCTGAATTTCACCTGGTCCTTCTCCAAAACCCAAGCCACCTTCCTGGATGTTGACCTTCATCTTGTTGAAGCTCACATCCACACCTCAGTCCATATCAAACCCACAAACAAACAACAGTACCTTCACTTTGATAGCTGCCATCCTTTCCACATCAAACGCTCCCTTCCCTACAGCCTAGGTATTCGTGGCAAACGTATCTGCTCCAGTGACGAATCCCTCAACAACTACACCAATAACCTGACCAGTGCTTTCCTCTCCCGCAACTATCCTGCAGACCTTGTCCACAAACAGATTTCCCGAGCAATACATTCCTCCCCGTCCAACAACAATGTTCCTATCCCCAGACCACACAGAAGCATCCCCCTTGTCACCCAGTATTATCCTGGCCTCGAAAACATCAACAAATTACTCCGCCAGGGATATGACTTTCTCAAGTCAACCCCTGAAATGAGATCATCCCTTGACAAAATTCTCCCCACACCACCCAGAGTTGCCTTTCGTCGCCCCCCTAACCTCCGTAACATCCTTGTTAAACCCTACAATATTCCCAGACTACCTTCTCTACCCAGCGGTTCCTACCCCTGTAACCGACCCCGCTGCAAAACCTGCCCCATGCATCCGCCCACAACCACCTACTCCAGCCCCGCTACTGGTAAAACATACACAATTCAAGGCAGGGCTACGTGTGAAACTACACATGTCATTTATCAACTGATGTGCCTGCACTGCACAGCCTTTTACATCGGCATGACAACAACCAAACTGGCTGAGCGAATGAACGGACACAGACGAACTGTCCGCCTAGGAGATGCCCAATACCCAGTAGCGGAGCATGCCCTCCAGCATAATTCTAGGGACCTAGGAACCTGCTACACCGTATGTGCCATTTGGCTTCTCCCACCCAACACCAGTCCCTCTGAACTGCGGAGATGGGAACTTGCACTCCAACACATCCATTCATCCCGCCATCCCCCTGGACTGAACCTACGTTAAAGAACCTCACTCCCATTCACTCTTCAGTCTTCTCCTCTTTCCCTTTCCTCTTTAGCCATTCACGCATCTTTTCATCCTACATAGTTGTGCTTATCTTTATACTTTACTTCTGTATGCATCCTCTTTGGTTTGAAGCTGGCACAGTACTTACAGTAGAATATCTTTGGCTTCCCTCTGACAACCATGCCTCCATCCTTGCTACCCTCCCTGTTTACCTTTCCCTGTTGCTTCATAACCTGGGTTGTGAGTAACTGAATCCACTTTCCCTTCTTCCCCTTTTTCCCCTCTCTCCTCCCTGATGAAGGAACAAAGTTCCGAAAGCTAGGAATGTAAATTTTCAGTTCTGTTTTATGTGTATCTATCGGCTGTACTGAGCTGAGGTAAGTACTGGCCAGCCCCTCTATCTCTTTGTTAGTATTTGTTTCACATCTTATATGAGATTTTCCATTAATCATTTAGATCACCTATATGGTCCACATCCTTCATTGTTTTGTCCCTTTTGTTAGCTATCACTTACGTCTGTCATCTTAACACTTTCTCTTCTTCAGTGTTTTATATATACATAAATAAATATTTTCGTCACCAACTGTGCTAGTTTCATCTTCCTCCTATTATCTTGTTCCGTTTATAGTCCTCTTCTCTTTTTTATTTATTGATTTATTTATTCAACATTCCATAGTTTTAACGTTCGTTATTCGCTGTTTCCCAGCCAACAATCACTGCCAACAATCTCTTCCACACCTACCAGTATCATCCATTTCCGTCGATTTCTTGTTGCTGGCGATATTTTTGTGCCATTGGCTATCTTTCTCTGCCACAAGAAAATTTTTTTGGGGCATTTCTGCCCCACCCGCGATCTTTTTTGCGGCACGCGCGATCTTTTTTGCGGCGTGCGCGATCGCTTTTGCGGCACGCGCGATCGCTTTTGCGGCACGCGCGATCGCTTTTGCGGCACGCGCGATCGCTTTTGCAGCACGCGCGATCGCTTTTGCGGCACGCGCGATCGCTTTTGCGGCACGCGCGATCTTTTTTCGCCACTCGCTATCTCTGTTTTTGAGCTACGTGTGTTCTTTTTCCCCTGATCTGGACATACTTGCTTGGTCTGGTTAACTTTTTCCGTATTTTTCTTATTTACTGGTCTTCCTTTGGTATTGAACATTACCAACACAATTTCTTTCCTTCTCGTCCTTCCCTCCGTGTTTTACTCCTTCTTATGATTACTATCTCAACTTTAGTTATCTAATTTCCCTATCCACCAGTTACCCACTATGTACCCTAATCCTATACCACATTATTTACATTCATTCCGGAAACATGCATTCACTGTAGCCAAACTGCAATCCCACATACTTTTCCTCCAGTCCTGCTTAACCTTTGGAATTACCCCTAAAGGGCTTACCTTAAAAGTTCCCATCTCTGGGTGCAATTCCTCCTTCCACCAGTCTCTCCTGGACTTCCAGAACCTTCAATCCTTAGCCCTTACCCAACTTGTCCTGAATCTCTACACTACTTCATGTAACCACCACTCCCAACAGCTCCTATCTCTCTTCAAAGTCCTCCACCTCTCAAACCCTTGCTTGGAGAACACACTGAGGAACATCATCCTAGAAGCCAGCTGCAAACTTGAGTTCCATGCCACACAACACCTGAAAAAACTATCCACAGTGCTAGTGCAACACCTAAGAAGTGGGGTCCCTCTCCCTATCCCTCACAAACACCAACCACAACAGAACCTTCAACAAACCCCCCTCATAGCCAACAAACCTAGCCTAGCCACCCTACTCAATCTCCCCATCCCAGCACATACCCCACACAGACCAAATCTCAACTATAACCACAGTCAAATGCCACATATCACCAGTCCCAATTCAGTCCTAAACCTCTCATCCAGATCCCTCTCTCCTCCAGAGACATCTGTTCTATCAAAAGGCTTAACCTTTAGCCCCACACCTAAATTCAACCACACTGCCCTGGTTAAAGATCTCCTCTCATTCACCCGGAACCTCAACTGGAAATATCACTTCACTACCCAAACACAGCCCCCAAGCACTAGACCCAGTGTTGAACCCTGTCTAGAACAGTTTCGACTGCCTTCTCAAAGGGATCCTCCTCCCCTCCCCCAAAACCATCCCTTGCAGACATTTCAGGAATTCCTCACATCCAGTGTTGCCTCCCAGTCCTTCTTGAAGAACATCCCGACAACCCCCAACATCACCCCAGCTGAATCCCGTGCCATTAAAGAGCTGAAAATAGACCACTCTATTGTCATCCTCCCGGCGGATAAAGGCTCCACAACTGTCGTACTTGACCGTGTGGAGTATGTGGCAGAAGGACTGCGTCAACTCTCTGACACCTCAACCTACAAAGCTGTTACCCAGGATCCCATTCCCTCCATCCAGACTGAGCTGCAAAAAATCCTAAAAATCCAAGGTCCCTCACAAGGCCTCACAACGGCTTCCATAGACTTACTCACTCCACCTGAGCCACGTACCCCTACCTTCTACCTATTACCCAAAATCCACAAAGAGAACCATCCTGGCCGTCCCATTGTAGCAGGCTTCAAATCCCCAACCGAACGTATCTCAGCTCTGGTAGACCAGCACCTACAACCTATCACCCGCAGACTCCCATCCTACATCAAAGACACAAACCACTTCCTAGAACGCCTCAAATCCATTCCCACTCCTCTCCCACCTGAAACCTTTCTTGTCACCATAGATGCTACATCCCTTTACACAAACATCCCACATACCCATGGTCTCTCTGCCCTTGAGCACTACCTCTCCCAACGCCCACCCGAAGATCTTCCAAAAACCTCGTTCCTTATCACACTTACCAACTTCATCCTCACCCATAATTACTTCACTTTTGAAGGCCAGACCTACAAACAAATCAGGGGAACGGCCATGGGAACCAGGATGGCTCCCTCCTATGCCAACCTCTTCATGGGCCGCATGGAGGAGGCTTTCCTGAAGACCCAACAGCTGCTTCCCCTGGCCTGGTATAGGTTTATAGATGACATCTTTGTGGTCTGGACTCATGTTGAAGAAACACTCCTTAATTTCCTCCATAACCTCAACTCCTTTTCGAATCTGAATTTCACCTGGTCCTTCTCCAAAACCCAAGCCACCTTCCTGGATGTTGACCTTCATCTTGTTGAAGCTCACATCCACACCTCAGTCCATATCAAACCCACAAACAAACAACAGTACCTTCACTTTGATAGCTGCCATCCTTTCCACATCAAACGCTCCCTTCCCTACAGCCTAGGTATTCGTGGCAAACGTATCTGCTCCAGTGACGAATCCCTCAACAACTACACCAATAACCTGACCAGTGCTTTCCTCTCCCGCAACTATCCTGCAGACCTTGTCCACAAACAGATTTCCCGAGCAATACATTCCTCCCCGTCCAACAACAATGTTCCTACCCCCAGACCACACAGAAGCATCCCCCTTGTCACCCAGTATTATCCTGGCCTCGAAAACATCAACAAATTACTCCGCCAGGGATATGACTTTCTCAAGTCAACCCCTGAAATGAGATCATCCCTTGACAAAATTCTCCCCACACCACCCAGAGTTGCCTTTCGTCGCCCCCCTAACCTCCGTAACATCCTTGTTAAACCCTACAATATTCCCAGACTACCTTCTCTACCCAGCGGTTCCTACCCCTGTAACCGACCCCGCTGCAAAACCTGCCCCATGCATCCGCCCACAACCACCTACTCCAGCCCCGCTACTGGTAAAACATACACAATTCAAGGCAGGGCTACGTGTGAAACTACACATGTCATTTATCAACTGACGTGCCTGCACTGCACAGCCTTTTACATCGGCATGACAACAACCAAACTGGCTGAGCGAATGAACGGACACAGACGAACTGTCCGCCTAGGAGATGCCCAATACCCAGTAGCGGAGCATGCCCTCCAGCATAATTCTAGGGACCTAGGAACCTGCTACACCGTATGTGCCATTTGGCTTCTCCCACCCAACACCAGTCCCTCTGAACTGCGGAGATGGGAACTTGCAGTCCAACACATCCTTTCATCCCGCCATCCCCCTGGACTGAACCTACGTTAAAGAACCTCACTCCCATTCACTCTTCAGTCTTCTCCTCTTTCCCTTTCCTCTTTAGCCATTCACACATCTTTTCATCCTACATAGTTGTGTTTATCTTTATACTTTACTTCTGTATGCATCCTCTTTGGTTTGAAGCTGGCACAGTACTTACAGTAGAATATCTTTGGCTTCCCTCTGACAACCATGCCTCCATCCTTGCTACCCTCCCTGTTTACCTTTCCCTGTTGCTTCATAACCTGGGTTGTGAGTAACTGAATCCACTTTCCCTTCTTCCCTTTTTTTTCTCTCTCTCCTCCCTGATGAAGGAACAAAGTTCCGAGAGCTAGGAATGTAAATTTTCAGTTCTGTTTTGTGTGTATCTATCGGCTGTACTGAGCTGAGGTAAGTACTGGCCAGCCCCTCTATCTCTTTGTTAGTATTTGTTTCACATCTTATATGAGATTTTCCATTAATCATTTAGATCACCTATATGGTCCACATCCTTCATTGTTTTGTCCCTTTTGTTAGCTATCACTTACGTCTGTCATCTTAACACTTTCTCTTCTTCAGTGTTTTATATATACATAAATAAATATTTTCGTCACCAACTGTGCTAGTTTCATCTTCCTCCTATTATCTTGTTCCGTTTATAGTCCTCTTCTCTTTTTTATTTATTGATTTATTTATTCAACATTCCATAGTTTTAACGTTCGTTATTCGCTGTTTCCCAGCCAACAATCACTGCCAACAATCTCTTCCACACCTACCAGTATCATCCATTTCCGTCGATTTCTTGTTGCTGGCGATATTTTTGTGCCATTGGCTATCTTTCTCTGCCACAAGAAAAATTTTTTGGGACATTTCTGCCCCACCCGCGATCTTTTTTGCGGCACGCGCGATCTTTTTTGCGGCACGCGCGATCGCTTTTGCGGCACGCGCGATCGCTTTTGCGGCACGCGCGATCGCTTTTGCGGCACGCGCGATCGCTTTTGCGGCACGCGCGATCTTTTTTCGCCACTCGCTATCTCTGTTTTTGAGCTACGTGTGTTCTTTTTCCCCTGATCTGGACATACTTGCTTGGTCTGGTTAACTTTTTCCGTATTTTTCTTATTTACTGGTCTTCCTTTGGTATTGAACATTACCAACACAATTTCTTTCCTTCTCGTCCTTCCCTCCGTGTTTTACTCCTTCTTATGATTACTATCTCAACTTTAGTTATCTAATTTCCCTATCCACCAGTTACCCACTATGTACCCTAATCCTATACCACATTATTTACATTCATTCCGGAAACATGCATTCACTGTAGCCAAACTGCAATCCCACATACTTTTCCTCCAGTCCTGCTTAACCTTTGGAATTACCCCTAAAGGGCTTACCTTAAAAGTTCCCATCTCTGGGTGCAATTCCTCCTTCCACCAGTCTCTCCTGGACTTCCAGAACCTTCAATCCTTAGCCCTTACCCAACTTGTCCTGAATCTCTACACTACTTCATGTAACCACCACTCCCAACAGCTCCTATCTCTCTTCAAAGTCCTCCACCTCTCAAACCCTTGCTTGGAGAACACACTGAGGAACATCATCCTAGAAGCCAGCTGCAAACTTGAGTTCCATGCCACACAACACCTGAAAAAACTATCCACAGTGCTAGTGCAACACCTAAGAAGTGGGGTCCCTCTCCCTATCCCTCACAAACACCAACCACAACAGAACCTTCAACAAACCCCCGTCATAGCCAACAAACCTAGCCTAGCCACCCTACTCAATCTCCCCATCCCAGCACATACCCCACACAGACCAAATCTCAACTATAACCACAGTCAAATGCCACATATCACCAGTCCCAATTCAGTCCTAAACCTCTCATCCAGATCCCTCTCTCCTCCAGAGACATCTGTTCTGTCAAAAGGCTTAACCTTTAGCCCCACACCTAAATTCAACCACACTGCCCTGGTTAAAGATCTCCTCTCATTCACCCGGAACCTCAACTGGAAATATCACTTCACTACCCAAACACAGCCCCCAAGCACTAGACCCAGTGTTGAACCCTGTCTAGAACAGTTTCGACTGCCTTCTCAAAGGGATCCTCCTCCCCTCCCCCAAAACCATCCCTTGCAGACATTTCAGGAATTCCTCACATCCAGTGTTGCCTCCCAGTCCTTCTTGAAGAACATCCCGACAACCCCCAACATCACCCCAGCTGAATCCCGTGCCATTAAAGAGCTGAAAATAGACCACTCTATTGTCATCCTCCCGGCGGATAAAGGCTCCACAACTGTCGTACTTGACCGTGTGGAGTATGTGGCAGAAGGACTGCGTCAACTCTCTGACACCTCAACCTACAAAGCTGTTACCCAGGATCCCATTCCCTCCATCCAGACTGAGCTGCAAAAAATCCTAAAAATCCAAGGTCCCTCACAAGGCCTCACAACGGCTTCCATAGACTTACTCACTCCACCTGAGCCACATACCCCTACCTTCTACCTATTACCCAAAATCCACAAAGAGAACCATCCTGGCCGTCCCATTGTAGCAGGCTTCAAATCCCCAACCGAACGTATCTCAGCTCTGGTAGACCAGCACCTACAACCTATCACCCGCAGACTCCCATCCTACATCAAAGACACAAACCACTTCCTAGAACGCCTCAAATCCATTCCCACTCCTCTCCCACCTGAAACCTTTCTTGTCACCATAGATGCTACATCCCTTTACACAAACATCCCACATACCCATGGTCTCTCTGCCCTTGAGCACTACCTCTCCCAACGCCCACCCGAAGATCTTCCAAAAACCTCGTTCCTTATCACACTTACCAACTTCATCCTCACCCATAATTACTTCACTTTTGAAGGCCAGACCTACAAACAAATCAGGGGAACGGCCATGGGAACCAGGATGGCTCCCTCCTATGCCAACCTCTTCATGGGCCGCATGGAGGAGGCTTTCCTGAAGACCCAACAGCTGCTTCCCCTGGCCTGGTATAGGTTTATAGATGACATCTTTGTGGTCTGGACTCATGGTGAAGAAACACTCCTTAATTTCCTCCATAACCTCAACTCCTTTTCGAATCTGAATTTCACCTGGTCCTTCTCCAAAACCCGAGCCACCTTCCTGGATGTTGACCTTCATCTTGTTGAAGCTCACATCCACACCTCAGTCCATATCAAACCCACAAACAAACAACAGTACCTTCACTTTGATAGCTGCCATCCTTTCCACATCAAACGCTCCCTTCCCTACAGCCTAGGTATTCGTGGCAAACGTATCTGCTCCAGTGACGAATCCCTCAACAACTACACCAATAACCTGACCAGTGCTTTCCTCTCCCGCAACTATCCTGCAGACCTTGTCCACAAACAGATTTCCCGAGCAATACATTCCTCCCCATCCAACAACAATGTTCCTACCCCCAGACCACACAGAAGCATCCCCCTTGTCACCCAGTATTATCCTGGCCTCGAAAACATCAACAAATTACTCCGCCAGGGATATGACTTTCTCAAGTCAACCCCTGAAATGAGATCATCCCTTGACAAAATTCTCCCCACACCACCCAGAGTTGCCTTTCGTCGCCCCCCTAACCTCCGTAACATCCTTGTTAAACCCTACAATATTCCCAGACTACCTTCTCTACCCAGCGGTTCCTACCCCTGTAAGCGACCCCGCTGCAAAACCTGCCCCATGCATCCGCCCACAACCACCTACTCCAGCCCCGCTACTGGTAAAACATACACAATTCAAGGCAGGGCTACGTGTGAAACTACACATGTCATTTATCAACTGACGTGCCTGCACTGCACAGCCTTTTACATCGGCATGACAACAACCAAACTGGCTGAGCGAATGAACGGACACAGACGAACTGTCCGCCTAGGAGATGCCCAATACCCAGTAGCGGAGCATGCCCTCCAGCATAATTCTAGGGACCTAGGAACCTGCTACACCGTATGTGCCATTTGGCTTCTCCCACCCAACACCAGTCCCTCTGAACTGCGGAGATGGGAACTTGCACTCAACACATCCTTTAATCCCGCCATCCCCCTGGACTGAACCTACGTTAAAGAACCTCACTCCCATTCACTCTTCAGTCTTCTCCTCTTTCCCTTTCCTCTTTAGCCATTCACGCATCTTTTCATCCTACATAGTTGTGTTTATCTTTATACTTTACTTCTGTATGCATCCTCTTTGGTTTGAAGCTGGCACAGTACTTACAGTAGAATATCTTTGGCTTCCCTCTGACAACCATGCCTCCATCCTTGCTACCCTCCCTGTTTACCTTTCCCTGTTGCTTCATAACCTGGGTTGTGAGTAACTGAATCCACTTTCCCTTCTTCCCTTTTTTTCCCCTCTCTCCTCCCTGATGAAGGAACAAAGTTCCGAAAGCTAGGAATGTAAATTTTCAGTTCTGTTTTATGTGTATCTATCGGCTGTACTGAGCTGAGGTAAGTACTGGCCAGCCCCTCTACCTCTTTGTTAGTATTTGTTTCACATCTTATATGAGATTTTCCATTAATCATTTAGATCACCTATATGGTCCACATCCTTCATTGTTTTGTCCCTTTTGTTAGCTATCACTTACGTCTGTCATCTTAACACTTTCTCTTCTTCAGTGTTTTATATATACATAAATAAATATTTTCGTCACCAACTGTGCTAGTTTCATCTTCCTCCTATTATCTTGTTCCGTTTATAGTCCTCTTCTCTTTTTTATTTATTGATTTATTTATTCAACATTCCATAGTTTTAACGTTCGTTATTCGCTGTTTCCCAGCCAACAATCACTGCCAACAATCTCTTCCACACCTACCAGTATCATCCATTTCCGTCGATTTCTTGTCGCTGGCGATATTTTTGTGCCATTGGCTATCTTTCTCTGCCACAAGAAAAATTTTTTGGGACATTTCTGCCCCAACCGCGATCTTTTTTGCGGCACGCGCGATCTTTTTTGCGGCACGCGCGATCTTTTTTGCGGCACGCGCGATCGCTTTTGCGGCACGCGCGATCGCTTTTGCGGCACGCGCGATCGCTTTTGCGGCACGAGCGATCGCTTTTGCGGCACGCGCGATCGCTTTTGCGGCACGTGCGATCTTTTTTCGCCACTCGCTATCTCTGTTTTTGAGCTACGTGTGTTCTTTTTCCCCTGATCTGGACATACTTGCTTGGTCTGGTTAACTTTTTCCGTATTTTTCTTATTTACTGGTCTTCCTTTGGTATTGAACATTACCAACACAATTTCTTTCCTTCTCGTCCTTCCCTCCGTGTTTTACTCCTTCTTATGATTACTATCTCAACTTTAGTTATCTAATTTCCCTATCCACCAGTTACCCACTATGTACCCTAATCCTATACCACATTATTTACATTCATTCCGGAAACATGCATTCACTGTAGCCAAACTGCAATCCCACATACTTTTCCTCCAGTCCTGCTTAACCTTTGGAATTACCCCTAAAGGGCTTACTTTAAAAGTTCCCATCTCTGGGTGCAATTCCTCCTTCCACCAGTCTCTCCTGGACTTCCAGAACCTTCAATCCTTAGCCCTTACCCAACTTGTCCTGAATCTCTACACTACTTCATGTAACCACCACTCCCAACAGCTCCTATCTCTCTTCACAGTCCTCCACCTCTCAAACCCTTGCTTGGAGAACACACTGAGGAACATCATCCTAGAAGCCAGCTGCAAACTTGAGTTCCATGCCACACAACACCTGAAAAAACTATCCACAGTGCTAGTGCAACACCTAAGAAGTGGGGTCCCTCTCCCTATCCCTCACAAACACCAACCACAACAGAACCTTCAACAAACCCCCCTCATAGCCAACAAACCTAGCCTAGCCACCCTACTCAATCTCCCCATCCCAGCACATACCCCACACAGACCAAATCTCAACTATAACCACAGTCAAATGCCACATATCACCAGTCCCAATTCAGTCCTAAACCTCTCATCCAGATCCCTCTCTCCTCCAGAGACATCTGTTCTATCAAAAGGCTTAACCTTTAGCCCCACACCTAAATTCAACCACACTGCCCTGGTTAAAGATCTCCTCTCATTCACCCGGAACCTCAACTGGAAATATCACTTCACTACCCAAACACAGCCCCCAAGCACTAGACCCAGTGTTGAACCCTGTCTAGAACAGTTTCGACTGCCTTCTCAAAGGGATCCTCCTCCCCTCCCCCAAAACCATCCCTTGCAGACATTTCAGGAATTCCTCACATCCAGTGTTGCCTCCCAGTCCTTCTTGAAGAACATCCCGACAACCCCCAACATCACCCCAGCTGAATCCCGTGCCATTAAAGAGCTGAAAATAGACCACTCTATTGTCATCCTCCCGGCGGATAAAGGCTCCACAACTGTCGTACTTGACCGTGTGGAGTATGTGGCAGAAGGACTGCGTCAACTCTCTGACACCTCAACCTACAAAGCTGTTACCCAGGATCCCATTCCCTCCATCCAGACTGAGCTGCAAAAAATCCTAAAAATCCAAGGTCCCTCACAAGGCCTCACAACGGCTTCCATAGACTTACTCACTCCACCTGAGCCACGTACCCCTACCTTCTACCTATTACCCAAAATCCACAAAGAGAACCATCCTGGCCGTCCCATTGTAGCAGGCTTCAAATCCCCAACCGAACGTATCTCAGCTCTGGTAGACCAGCACCTACAACCTATCACCCGCAGACTCCCATCCTACATCAAAGACACAAACCACTTCCTAGAACGCCTCAAATCCATTCCCACTCCTCTCCCACCTGAAACCTTTCTTGTCACCATAGATGCTACATCCCTTTACACAAACATCCCACATACCCATGGTCTCTCTGCCCTTGAGCACTACCTCTCCCAACGCCCACCCGAAGATCTTCCAAAAACCTCGTTCCTTATCACACTTACCAACTTCATCCTCACCCATAATTACTTCACTTTTGAAGGCCAGACCTACAAACAAATCAGGGGAACGGCCATGGGAACCAGGATGGCTCCCTCCTATGCCAACCTCTTCATGGGCCGCATGGAGGAGGCTTTCCTGAAGACCCAACAGCTGCTTCCCATGGCCTGGTATAGGTTTATAGATGACATCTTTGTGGTCTGGACTCATGTTGAAAAAACACTCCTTAATTTCCTCCATAACCTCAACTCCTTTTCGAATCTGAATTTCACCTGGTCCTTCTCCAAAACCCAAGCCACCTTCCTGGATGTTGACCTTCATCTTGTTGAAGCTCACAACCACACCTCAGTCCATATCAAACCCACAAACAAACAACAGTACCTTCACTTTGATAGCTGCCATCCTTTCCACATCAAACGCTCCCTTCCCTACAGCCTAGGTATTCGTGGCAAACGTATCTGCTCCAGTGACGAATCCCTCAACAACTACACCAATAACCTGACCAGTGCTTTCCTCTCCCGCAACTATCCTGCAGACCTTGTCCACAAACAGATTTCCCGAGCAATACATTCCTCCCCGTCCAACAACAATGTTCCTACCCCCAGACCACACAGAAGCATCCCCCTTGTCACCCAGTATTATCCTGGCCTCGAAAACATCAACAAATTACTCCGCCAGGGATATGACTTTCTCAAGTCAACCCCTGAAATGAGATCATCCCTTGACAAAATTCTCCCCACACCACCCAGAGTTGCCTTTCGTCGCCCCCCTAACCTCCGTAACATCCTTGTTAAACCCTACAATATTCCCAGACTACCTTCTCTACCCAGCGGTTCCTACCCCTGTAACCGACCCCGCTGCAAAACCTGCCCCATGCATCCGCCCACAACCACCTACTCCAGCCCCGCTACTGGTAAAACATACACAATTCAAGGCAGGGCTACGTGTGAAACTACACATGTCATTTATCAACTGACGTGCCTGCACTGCACAGCCTTTTACATCGGCATGACAACAACCAAACTGGCTGAGCGAATGAACGGACACAGACGAACTGTCCGCCTAGGAGATGCCCAATACCCAGTAGCGGAGCATGCCCTCCAGCATAATTCTAGGGACCTAGGAACCTGCTACACCGTATGTGCCATTTGGCTTCTCCCACCCAACACCAGTCCCTCTGAACTGCGGAGATGGGAACTTGCACTCCAACACATCCTTTCATCCCGCCATCCCCCTGGACTGAACCTACGTTAAAGAACCTCACTCCCATTCACTCTTCAGTCTTCTCCTCTTTCCCTTTCCTCTTTAGCCATTCACGCATCTTTTCATCCTACATAGTTGTGTTTATCTTTATACTTTACTTCTGTATGCATCCTCTTTGGTTTGAAGCTGGCACAGTACTTACAGTAGAATATCTTTGGCTTCCCTCTGACAACCATGCCTCCATCCTTGCTACCCTCCCTGTTTACCTTTCCCTGTTGCTTCATAACCTGGGTTGTGAGTAACTGAATCCACTTTCCCTTCTTCCCTTTTTTTCCCCTCTCTCCTCCCTGATGAAGGAACAAAGTTCCGAAAGCTAGGAATGTAAATTTTCAGTTCTGTTTTGTGTGTATCTATCGGCTGTACTGAGCTGAGGTAAGTACTGGCCAGCCCCTCTATCTCTTTGTTAGTATTTGTTTCACATCTTATATGAGATTTTCCATTAATCATTTAGATCACCTATATGGTCCACATCCTTCATTGTTTTGTCCCTTTTGTTAGCCATCACTTACGTCTGTCATCTTAACACTTTCTCTTCTTCAGTGTTTTATATATACATAAATAAATATTTTCGTCACCAACTGTGCTAGTTTCATCTTCCTCCTATTATCTTGTTCCGTTTATAGTCCTCTTCTCTTTTTTATTTATTGATTTATTTATTCAACATTCCATAGTTTTAACGTTCGTTATTCGCTGTTTCCCAGCCAACAATCACTGCCAACAATCTCTTCCACACCTACCAGTATCATCCATTTCCGTCGATTTCTTGTTGCTGGCGATATTTTTGTGCCATTGGCTATCTTTCTCTGCCACAAGAAAAATTTTTTGGGACATTTCTGCCCCACCCGCGATCTTTTTTGCGGCACGCGCGATCTTTTTTGCGGCGCGCGCGATCGCTTTTGCGGCACGCGCGATCGCTTTTGCGGCACGCGCGATCGCTTTTGCGGCACGCGCGATCTTTTTTCGCCACTCGCTATCTCTGTTTTTGAGCTACGTGTGTTCTTTTTCCCCTGATCTGGACATACTTGCTTGGTCTGGTTAACTTTTTCCGTATTTTTCTTATTTACTGGTCTTCCTTTGGTATTGAACATTACCAACACAATTTCTTTCCTTCTCGTCCTTCCCTCCGTGTTTAACTCCTTCTTATGATTACTATCTCAACTTTAGTTATCTAATTTCCCTATCCACCAGTTACCCACTATGTACCCTAATCCTATACCACATTATTTACATTCATTCCGGAAACATGCATTCACTGTAGCCAAACTGCAATCCCACATACTTTTCCTCCAGTCCTGCTTAACCTTTGGAATTACCCCTAAAGGGCTTACCTTAAAAGTTCCCATCTCTGGGTGCAATTCCTCCTTCCACCAGTCTCTCCTGGACTTCCAGAACCTTCAATCCTTAGCCCTTACCCAACTTGTCCTGAATCTCTACACTACTTCATGTAACCACCACTCCCAACAGCTCCTATCTCTCTTCAAAGTCCTCCACCTCTCAAACCCTTGCTTGGAGAACACACTGAGGAACATCATCCTAGAAGCCAGCTGCAAACTTGAGTTCCATGCCACACAACACCTGAAAAAACTATCCACAGTGCTAGTGCAACACCTAAGAAGTGGGGTCCCTCTCCCTATCCCTCACAAACACCAACCACAACAGAACCTTCAACAAACCCCCCTCATAGCCAACAAACCTAGCCTAGCCACCCTACTCAATCTCCCCATCCCAGCACATACCCCACACAGACCAAATCTCAACTATAACCACAGTCAAATGCCACATATCACCAGTCCCAATTCAGTCCTAAACCTCTCATCCAGATCCCTCTCTCCTCCAGAGACATCTGTTCTGTCAAAAGGCTTAACCTTTAGCCCCACACCTAAATTCAACCACACTGCCCTGGTTAAAGATCTCCTCTCATTCACCCGGAACCTCAACTGGAAATATCACTTCACTACCCAAACACAGCCCCCAAGCACTAGACCCAGTGTTGAACCCTGTCTAGAACAGTTTCGACTGCCTTCTCAAAGGGATCCTCCTCCCCTCCCCCAAAACCATCCCTTGCAGACATTTCAGGAATTCCTCACATCCAGTGTTGCCTCCCAGTCCTTCTTGAAGAACATCCCGACAACCCCCAACATCACCCCAGCTGAATCCCGTGCCATTAAAGAGCTGAAAATAGACCACTCTATTGTCATCCTCCCGGCGGATAAAGGCTCCACAACTGTCGTACTTGACCGTGTGGAGTATGTGGCAGAAGGACTGCGTCAACTCTCTGACACCTCAACCTACAAAGCTGTTACCCAGGATCCCATTCCCTCCATCCAGACTGAGCTGCAAAAAATCCTAAAAATCCAAGGTCCCTCACAAGGCCTCACAACGGCTTCCATAGACTTACTCACTCCACCTGAGCCACGTACCCCTACCTTCTACCTATTACCCAAAATCCACAAAGAGAACCATCCTGGCCGTCCCATTGTAGCAGGCTTCAAATCCCCAACCGAACGTATCTCAGCTCTGGTAGACCAGCACCTACAACCTATCACCCGCAGACTCCCATCCTACATCAAAGACACAAACCACTTCCTAGAACGCCTCAAATCCATTCCCACTCCTCTCCCACCTGAAACCTTTCTTGTCACCATAGATGCTACATCCCTTTACACAAACATCCCACATACCCATGGTCTCTCTGCCCTTGAGCACTACCTCTCCCAACGCCCACCCGAAGATCTTCCAAAAACCTCGTTCCTTATCACACTTACCAACTTCATCCTCACCCATAATTACTTCACTTTTGAAGGCCAGACCTACAAACAAATCAGGGGAACGGCCATGGGAACCAGGATGGCTCCCTCCTATGCCAACCTCTTCATGGGCCGCATGGAGGAGGCTTTCCTGAAGACCCAACAGCTGCTTCCCCTGGCCTGGTATAGGTTTATAGATGACATCTTTGTGGTCTGGACTCATGGTGAAGAAACACTCCTTAATTTCCTCCATAACCTCAACTCCTTTTCGAATCTGAATTTCACCTGGTCCTTCTCCAAAACCCGAGCCACCTTCCTGGATGTTGACCTTCATCTTGTTGAAGCTCACATCCACACCTCAGTCCATATCAAACCCACAAACAAACAACAGTACCTTCACTTTGATAGCTGCCATCCTTTCCACATCAAACGCTCCCTTCCCTACAGCCTAGGTATTCGTGGCAAACGTATCTGCTCCAGTGACGAATCCCTCAACAACTACACCAATAACCTGACCAGTGCTTTCCTCTCCCGCAACTATCCTGCAGACCTTGTCCACAAACAGATTTCCCGAGCAATACATTCCTCCCCGTCCAACAACAATGTTCCTACCCCCAGACCACACAGAAGCATCCCCCTTGTCACCCAGTATTATCCTGGCCTCGAAAACATCAACAAATTACTCCGCCAGGGATATGACTTTCTCAAGTCAACCCCTGAAATGAGATCATCCCTTGACAAAATTCTCCCCACACCACCCAGAGTTGCCTTTCGTCGCCCCCCTAACCTCCGTAACATCCTTGTTAAACCCTACAATATTCCCAGACTACCTTCTCTACCCAGCGGTTCCTACCCCTGTAACCGACCCCGCTGCAAAACCTGCCCCATGCATCCGCCCACAACCACCTACTCCAGCCCCGCTACTGGTAAAACATACACAATTCAAGGCAGGGCTACGTGTGAAACTACACATGTCATTTATCAACTGACGTGCCTGCACTGCACAGCCTTTTACATCGGCATGACAACAACCAAACTGGCTGAGCGAATGAACGGACACAGACGAACTGTCCGCCTAGGAGATGCCCAATACCCAGTAGCGGAGCATGCCCTCCAGCATAATTCTAGGGACCTAGGAACCTGCTACACCGTATGTGCCATTTGGCTTCTCCCACCCAACACCAGTCCCTCTGAACTGCGGAGATGGGAACTTGCACTCCAACACATCCTTTCATCCCGCCATCCCCCTGGACTGAACCTACGTTAAAGAACCTCACTCCCATTCACTCTTCAGTCTTCTCCTCTTTCCCTTTCCTCTTTAGCCATTCACACATCTTTTCATCCTACATAGTTGTGTTTATCTTTATACTTTACTTCTGTATGCATCCTCTTTGGTTTGAAGCTGGCACAGTACTTACAGTAGAATATCTTTGGCTTCCCTCTGACAACCATGCCTCCATCCTTGCTACCCTCCCTGTTTACCTTTCCCTGTTGCTTCATAACCTGGGTTGTGAGTAACTGAATCCACTTTCCCTTCTTCCCTTTTTTTCCCCTCTCTCCTCCCTGATGAAGGAACAAAGTTCCGAAAGCTAGGAATGTAAATTTTCAGTTCTGTTTTATGTGTATCTATCGGCTGTACTGAGCTGAGGTAAGTACTGGCCAGCCCCTCTATCTCTTTGTTAGTATTTGTTTCACATCTTATATGAGATTTTCCATTAATCATTTAGATCACCTATATGGTCCACATCCTTCATTGTTTTGTCCCTTTTGTTAGCTATCACTTACGTCTGTCATCTTAACACTTTCTCTTCTTCAGTGTTTTATATATACATAAATAAATATTTTCGTCACCAACTGTGCTAGTTTCATCTTCCTCCTATTATCTTGTTCCGTTTATAGTCCTCTTCTCTTTTTTATTATTGATTTATTTATTCAACATTCCATAGTTTTAACGTTCGTTATTCGCTGTTTCCCAGCCAACAATCACTGCCAACAATCTCTTCCACACCTACCAGTATCATCCATTTCCGTCGATTTCTTGTTGCTGGCGATATTTTTGTGCCATTGGCTATCTTTCTCTGCCACAAGAAAAATTTTTTGGGACATTTCTGCCCCACCCGCGATCTTTTTTGCGGCACGCGCGATCTTTTTTGCGGCGTGCGCGATCTTTTTTGCGGCACGCGCGATCGCTTTTGCGGCACGCGCGATCGCTTTTGCGGCACGCGCGATCACTTTTGCGGCACGCGCGATCGCCTTTGCGGCACGCGCGATCTTTTTTCGCCACTCGCTATCTCTGTTTTTGAGCTACGTGTGTTCTTTTTCCCCTGATCTGGACATACTTGCTTGGTCTGGTTAACTTTTTCCGTATTTTTCTTATTTACTGGTCTTCCTTTGGTATTGAACATTACCAACACAATTTATTTCCTTCTCGTCCTTCCCTCCGTGTTTTACTCCTTCTTATGATTACTATCTCAACTTTAGTTATCTAATTTCCCTATCCACCAGTTACCCACTATGTACCCTAATCCTATACCACATTATTTACATTCATTCCGGAAACATGCATTCACTGTAGCCAAACTGCAATCCCACATACTTTTCCTCCAGTCCTGCTTAACCTTTGGAATTACTCCTAAAGGGCTTACCTTAAAAGTTCCCATCTCTGGGTGCAATTCCTCCTTCCACCAGTCTCTCCTGGACTTCCAGAACCTTCAATCCTTAGCCCTTACCCAACTTGTCCTGAATCTCTACACTACTTCATGTAACCACCACTCCCAACAGCTCCTATCTCTCTTCACAGTCCTCCACCTCTCAAACCCTTGCTTGGAGAACACACTGAGGAACATCATCCTAGAAGCCAGCTGCAAACTTGAGTTCCATGCCACACAACACCTGAAAAAACTATCCACAGTGCTAGTGCAACACCTAAGAAGTGGGGTCCCTCTCCCTATCCCTCACAAACACCAACCACAACAGAACCTTCAACAAACCCCCCTCATAGCCAACAAACCTAGCCTAGCCACCCTACTCAATCTCCCCATCCCAGCACATACCCCACACAGACCAAATCTCAACTATAACCACAGTCAAATGCCACATATCACCAGTCCCAATTCAGTCCTAAACCTCTCATCCAGATCACTCTCTCCTCCAGAGACATCTGTTCTATCAAAAGGCTTAACCTTTAGCCCCACACCTAAATTCAACCACACTGCCCTGGTTAAAGATCTCCTCTCATTCACCCGGAACCTCAACTGGAAATATCACTTCACTACCCAAACACAGCCCCCAAGCACTAGACCCAGTGTTGAACCCTGTCTAGAACAGTTTCGACTGCCTTCTCAAAGGGATCCTCCTCCCCTCCCCCAAAACCATCCCTTGCAGACATTTCAGGAATTCCTCACATCCAGTGTTGCCTCCCAGTCCTTCTTGAAGAACATCCCGACAACCCCCAACATCACCCCAGCTGAATCCCGTGCCATTAAAGAGCTGAAAATAGACCACTCTATTGTCATCCTCCCGGCGGATAAAGGCTCCACAACTGTCGTACTTGACCGTGTGGAGTATGTGGCAGAAGGACTGCGTCAACTCTCTGACACCTCAACCTACAAAGCTGTTACCCAGGATCCCATTCCCTCCATCCAGACTGAGCTGCAAAAAATCCTAAAAATCCAAGGTCCCTCACAAGGCCTCACAACGGCTTCCATAGACTTACTCACTCCACCTGAGCCACGTACCCCTACCTTCTACCTATTACCCAAAATCCACAAAGAGAACCATCCTGGCCGTCCCATTGTAGCAGGCTTCAAATCCCCAACCGAACGTATCTCAGCTCTGGTAGACCAGCACCTACAACCTATCACCCGCAGACTCCCATCCTACATCAAAGACACAAACCACTTCCTAGAACGCCTCAAATCCATTCCCACTCCTCTCCCACCTGAAACCTTTCTTGTCACCATAGATGCTACATCCCTTTACACAAACATCCCACATACCCATGGTCTCTCTGCCCTTGAGCACTACCTCTCCCAACGCCCACCCGAAGATCTTCCAAAAACCTCGTTCCTTATCACACTTACCAACTTCATCCTCACCCATAATTACTTCACTTTTGAAGGCCAGACCTACAAACAAATCAGGGGAACAGCCATGGGAACCAGGATGGCTCCCTCCTATGCCAACCTCTTCATGGGCCGCATGGAGGAGGCTTTCCTGAAGACCCAACAGCTGCTTCCCCTGGCCTGGTATAGGTTTATAGATGACATCTTTGTGGTCTGGACTCATGGTGAAGAAACACTCCTTAATTTCCTCCATAACCTCAACTCCTTTTCGAATCTGAATTTCACCTGGTCCTTCTCCAAAACCCGAGCCACCTTTCTGGATGTTGACCTTCATCTTGTTGAAGCTCACATCCACACCTCAGTCCATATCAAACCCACAAACAAACAACAGTACCTTCACTTTGATAGCTGCCATCCTTTCCACATCAAACGCTCCCTTCCCTACAGCCTAGGTATTCGTGGCAAACGTATCTGCTCCAGTGACGAATCCCTCAACAACTACACCAATAACCTGACCAGTGCTTTCCTCTCCCGCAACTATCCTGCAGACCTTGTCCACAAACAGATTTCCCGAGCAATACATTCCTCCCCGTCCAACAACAATGTTCCTACCCCCAGACCACACAGAAGCATCCCCCTTGTCACCCAGTATTATCCTGGCCTCGAAAACATCAACAAATTACTCCGCCAGGGATATGACTTTCTCAAGTCAACCCCTGAAATGAGATCATCCCTTGACAAAATTCTCCCCACACCACCCAGAGTTGCCTTTCGTCGCCCCCCTAACCTCCGTAACATCCTTGTTAAACCCTACAATATTCCCAGACTACCTTCTCTACCCAGCGGTTCCTACCCCTGTAACCGACCCCGCTGCAAAACCTGCCCCATGCATCCGCCCACAACCACCTACTCCAGCCCCGCTACTGGTAAAACATACACAATTCAAGGCAGGGCTACGTGTGAAACTACACATGTCATTTATCAACTGACGTGCCTGCACTGCACAGCCTTTTACATCGGCATGACAACAACCAAACTGGCTGAGCGAATGAACGGACACAGACGAACTGTCCGCCTAGGAGATGCCCAATACCCAGTAGCGGAGCATGCCCTCCAGCATAATTCTAGGGACCTAGGAACCTGCTACACCGTATGTGCCATTTGGCTTCTCCCACCCAACACCAGTCCCTCTGAACTGCGGAGATGGGAACTTGCACTCCAACACATCCTTTCATCCCGCCATCCCCCTGGACTGAACCTACGTTAAAGAACCTCACTCCCATTCACTCTTCAGTCTTCTCCTCTTTCCCTTTCCTCTTTAGCCATTCACACATCTTTTCATCCTACATAGTTGTGTTTATCTTTATACTTTACTTCTGTATGCATCCTCTTTGGTTTGAAGCTGGCACAGTACTTACAGTAGAATATCTTTGGCTTCCCTCTGACAACCATGCCTCCATCCTTGCTACCCTCCCTGTTTACCTTTCCCTGTTGCTTCATAACCTGGGTTGTGAGTAACTGAATCCACTTTCCCTTCTTCCCTTTTTTTCCCCTCTCTCCTCCCTGATGAAGGAACAAAGTTCCGAAAGCTAGGAATGTAAATTTTCAGTTCTGTTTTATGTGTATCTATCGGCTGTACTGAGCTGAGGTAAGTACTGGCCAGCCCCTCTATCTCTTTGTTAGTATTTGTTTCACATCTTATATGAGATTTTCCATTAATCATTTAGATCACCTATATGGTCCACATCCTTCATTGTTTTGTCCCTTTTGTTAGCTATCACTTACGTCTGTCATCTTAACACTTTCTCTTCTTCAGTGTTTTATATATACATAAATAAATATTTTCGTCACCAACTGTGCTAGTTTCATCTTCCTCCTATTATCTTGTTCCGTTTATAGTCCTCTTCTCTTTTTTATTATTGATTTATTTATTCAACATTCCATAGTTTTAACGTTCGTTATTCGCTGTTTCCCAGCCAACAATCACTGCCAACAATCTCTTCCACACCTACCAGTATCATCCATTTCCGTCGATTTCTTGTTGCTGGCGATATTTTTGTGCCATTGGCTATCTTTCTCTGCCACAAGAAAAATTTTTTGGGACATTTCTGCCCCACCCGCGATCTTTTTTGCGGCACGCGCGATCTTTTTTGCGGCGTGCGCGATCTTTTTTGCGGCACGCGCGATCGCTTTTGCGGCACGCGCGATCACTTTTGCGGCACGCGCGATCGCCTTTGCGGCACGCGCGATCTTTTTTCGCCACTCGCTATCTCTGTTTTTGAGCTACGTGTGTTCTTTTTCCCCTGATCTGGACATACTTGCTTGGTCTGGTTAACTTTTTCCGTATTTTTCTTATTTACTGGTCTTCCTTTGGTATTGAACATTACCAGCACAATTTATTTCCTTCTCGTCCTTCCCTCCGTGTTTTACTCCTTCTTATGATTACTATCTCAACTTTAGTTATCTAATTTCCCTATCCACCAGTTACCCACTATGTACCCTAATCCTATACCACATTATTTACATTCATTCCGGAAACATGCATTCACTGTAGCCAAACTGCAATCCCACATACTTTTCCTCCAGTCCTGCTTAACCTTTGGAATTACTCCTAAAGGGCTTACCTTAAAAGTTCCCATCTCTGGGTGCAATTCCTCCTTCCACCAGTCTCTCCTGGACTTCCAGAACCTTCAATCCTTAGCCCTTACCCAACTTGTCCTGAATCTCTACACTACTTCATGTAACCACCACTCCCAACAGCTCCTATCTCTCTTCACAGTCCTCCACCTCTCAAACCCTTGCTTGGAGAACACACTGAGGAACATCATCCTAGAAGCCAGCTGCAAACTTGAGTTCCATGCCACACAACACCTGAAAAAACTATCCACAGTGCTAGTGCAACACCTAAGAAGTGGGGTCCCTCTCCCTATCCCTCACAAACACCAACCACAACAGAACCTTCAACAAACCCCCCTCATAGCCAACAAACCTAGCCTAGCCACCCTACTCAATCTCCCCATCCCAGCACATACCCCACACAGACCAAATCTCAACTATAACCACAGTCAAATGCCACATATCACCAGTCCCAATTCAGTCCTAAACCTCTCATCCAGATCCCTCTCTCCTCCAGAGACATCTGTTCTATCAAAAGGCTTAACCTTTAGCCCCACACCTAAATTCAACCACACTGCCCTGGTTAAAGATCTCCTCTCATTCACCCGGAACCTCAACTGGAAATATCACTTCACTACCCAAACACAGCCCCCAAGCACTAGACCCAGTGTTGAACCCTGTCTAGAACAGTTTCGACTGCCTTCTCAAAGGGATCCTCCTCCCCTCCCCCAAAACCATCCCTTGCAGACATTTCAGGAATTCCTCACATCCAGTGTTGCCTCCCAGTCCTTCTTGAAGAACATCCCGACAACCCCCAACATCACCCCAGCTGAATCCCGTGCCATTAAAGAGCTGAAAATAGACCACTCTATTGTCATCCTCCCGGCGGATAAAGGCTCCACAACTGTCGTACTTGACCGTGTGGAGTATGTGGCAGAAGGACTGCGTCAACTCTCTGACACCTCAACCTACAAAGCTGTTACCCAGGATCCCATTCCCTCCATCCAGACTGAGCTGCAAAAAATCCTAAAAATCCAAGGTCCCTCACAAGGCCTCACAACGGCTTCCATAGACTTACTCACTCCACCTGAGCCACGTACCCCTACCTTCTACCTATTACCCAAAATCCACAAAGAGAACCATCCTGGCCGTCCCATTGTAGCAGGCTTCAAATCCCCAACCGAACGTATCTCAGCTCTGGTAGACCAGCACCTACAACCTATCACCCGCAGACTCCCATCCTACATCAAAGACACAAACCACCTCCTAGAACGCCTCAAATCCATTCCCACTCCTCTCCCACCTGAAACCTTTCTTGTCACCATAGATGCTACATCCCTTTACACAAACATCCCACATACCCATGGTCTCTCTGCCCTTGAGCACTACCTCTCCCAACGCCCACCCGAAGATCTTCCAAAAACCTCGTTCCTTATCACACTTACCAACTTCATCCTCACCCATAATTACTTCACTTTTGAAGGCCAGACCTACAAACAAATCAGGGGAACGGCCATGGGAACCAGGATGGCTCCCTCCTATGCCAACCTCTTCATGGGCCGCATGGAGGAGGCTTTCCTGAAGACCCAACAGCTGCTTCCCCTGGCCTGGTATAGGTTTATAGATGACATCTTTGTGGTCTGGACTCATGGTGAAGAAACACTCCTTAATTTCCTCCATAACCTCAACTCCTTTTCGAATCTGAATTTCACCTGGTCCTTCTCCAAAACCCAAGCCACCTTCCTGGATGTTGACCTTCATGTTGTTGAAGCTCACATCCACACCTCAGTCCATATCAAACCCACAAACAAACAACAGTACCTTCACTTTGATAGCTGCCATCCTTTCCACATCAAACGCTCCCTTCCCTACAGCCTAGGTATTCGTGGCAAACGTATCTGCTCCAGTGACGAATCCCTCAACAACTACACCAATAACCTGACCAGTGCTTTCCTCTCCCGCAACTATCCTGCAGACCTTGTCCACAAACAGATTTCCCGAGCAATACATTCCTCCCCGTCCAACAACAATGTTCCTACCCCCAGACCACACAGAAGCATCCCCCTTGTCACCCAGTATTATCCTGGCCTCGAAAACATCAACAAATTACTCCGCCAGGGATATGACTTTCTCAAGTCAACCCCTGAAATGAGATCATCCCTTGACAAAATTCTCCCCACACCACCCAGAGTTGCCTTTCGTCGCCCCCCTAACCTCCGTAACATCCTTGTTAAACCCTACAATATTCCCAGACTACCTTCTCTACCCAGCGGTTCCTACCCCTGTAACTGACCCCGCTGCAAAACCTGCCCCATGCATCCGCCCACAACCACCTACTCCAGCCCCGCTACTGGTAAAACATACACAATTCAAGGCAGGGCTACGTGTGAAACTACACATGTCATTTATCAACTGACGTGCCTGCACTGCACAGCCTTTTACATCGGCATGACAACAACCAAACTGGCTGAGCGAATGAACGGACACAGACGAACTGTCCGCCTAGGAGATGCCCAATACCCAGTAGCGGAGCATGCCCTCCAGCATAATTCTAGGGACCTAGGAACCTGCTACACCGTATGTGCCATTTGGCTTCTCCCACCCAACACCAGTCCCTCTGAACTGCGGAGATGGGAACTTGCACTCCAACACATCCTTTCATCCCGCCATCCCCCTGGACTGAACCTACGTTAAAGAACCTCACTCCCATTCACTCTTCAGTCTTCTCCTCTTTCCCTTTCCTCTTTAGCCATTCACGCATCTTTTCATCCTACATAGTTGTGTTTATCTTTATACTTTACTTCTGTATGCATCCTCTTTGGTTTGAAGCTGGCACAGTACTTACAGTAGAATATCTTTGGCTTCCCTCTGACAACCATGCCTCCATCCTTGCTACCCTCCCTGTTTACCTTTCCCTGTTGCTTCATAACCTGGGTTGTGAGTAACTGAATCCACTTTCCCTTCTTCCCTTTTTTTCCCCTCTCTCCTCCCTGATGAAGGAACAAAGTTCCGAAAGCTAGGAATGTAAATTTTCAGTTCTGTTTTGTGTGTATCTATCGGCTGTACTGAGCTGAGGTAAGTACTGGCCAGCCCCTCTATCTCTTTGTTAGTATTTGTTTCACATCTTATATGAGATTTTCCATTAATCATTTTCATCATCATCATCATCATCATTTAAGACTGATTATGCCTTTCAGCGTTCAGTCTGGAGCATAGCCCCCCTTATACAGTTCCTCCATGATCCCCTATTCAGTGCTAACATTGGTGCCTCTTCTGATGTTAAACCTATTACTTCAAAATCATTCTTAACCGAATCCAGGTATCTTCTCCTCGGTCTGCCCCGACTCCTCCTACCCTCTACTGCTGAATCCATGAGTCTCTTCGGTAACCTTGCTTCTCCCATGTGTGTAACATGACCCCACCATCTAAGCCTGTTCGCCCTGACTGCTACATCTATAGAGTTCAATTCCAGTTTCTCTTTGATTTCCTCATTGTGAACACCCTCCTGCCATTGTTCCCATCTACTAGTACCTGCAATCATCCTAGCTACTTTCATATCCATAACCTCAACCTTGTTGATAAGGTAACCTGAATCCACCCAGCTTTCGCTCCCATACAACAAAGTTGGTCGAAAGATTGAACGGTGCACAGATAGCTTAGTCTTGGTACTGACTTCCTTCTTGCAGAAGAGAGTAGATCGTAGCTGAGCGCTCACTGCATTATCTTTGCTACAACTCGCTTCCAGTTCTTTCACTATGTTGCCATCCTGTGAGAATATGCATCCTAAGTACTTGAAACTGTCCACCTGTTCTAACTTTGTTCCTCCTATTTGGCACTCAATCCGTTTATATTTCTTTCCCACTGACATTACTTTCGTTTTAGAGATGCTAATCTTCATACCGTAGTCCTTACATTTCTGATCTAGCTGTGAAATATTACTTTGCAAACTTTCAATCGAATCTGCCATCACAACTAAGTCATCCGCATATGCAAGACTGCTTATTTTGTGTTCACATATCTTAATATCACCCAGCCAGTCTATTGTTTTCAACATATGATCCATAAATAATATGAACAACAGTGGAGACAGGTTGCAGCCTTGTCTTACCCCTGAAACTACTCTGAACCATGAACTCAATTTACCGTCAACTCTAACTGCTGCCTGACTATCCATGTAAAGACCTTTAATTGCTTGCAAAAGTTTGCCTCCTATTCCATAATCTTGTAGAACAGACAATAACTTACTCCTAGGAACCCGGTCATATGCCTTTTCTAGATCTATAAAGCGTAGATACAATTCCCTGTTCCACTCATAACACTTCTCCATTATTTGCCGTAAGCTAAAGATCTGGTCCTGATAACCTCTAAGAGGCCTAAACCCACACTGATTTTCATCCAATTTGTCCTCAACTAATACTTACACTTTCCGTTCAACAATACCTGAGAAGATTTTACCCACAACGCTGATTAAAGAGATACCTCTGTAGTTGTTACAATCTTTTCTGTTTCCATGTTTAACGATTGGTGTGATTACTGCTTTTGTCCAGTCTGATGGAACCTGTCCCGACTCCCAGGCCATTTCAATTATCCTGTGTAGCCATTTAAGGCCTGACATTCCACTGTATTTGATGAGTTCCGACTTAATTTCATCCACCCCAGCCGCTTTATTGCACTGCAATCTATTGACCATTTTTTCCACTTCCTCAAATGTGATCCTATTTCTATCATCATTCCTATCCCATTCTACCTCGAAATCTGAAACATTATTGATCGCATTTTCACCTACATTGAGCAACTCTTCAAAATATTCCCTCCATCTGCCCAAGGCATCCATAGGATTCACCAGCAGTTTTCCTGACCTGTCCAAAATACTTGTCATTTCCTTCTTAACTCCCTTTCGAAGACAGCTAATTGCACTCCAGAATGGTTTTCCAGCAGCTTAACCCATAGTCTCCAACCTGTTTCCAAAGTCTTCCCACGATTTCTTCTTGGATGCTGCAATTATCTGTTTGGCTTTGTTTCTTTCTTCAACATAACTTTCTCTGTCTACCTGGGTTCTGGTATGTAGCCATTTTTTATACGCCTTCTTTTTCCTTTTACAGGTTGTCTTGACTGTGTCATTCCACCAAGCTGTTTGCCTCATCATATTTTTACACACTACTGTTCCAAGACATTCTTTAGCCACATCTAGTACTGTGTCCCTGTACCTTGTCCATTCCTTTTCCAGTGACTGTAATTGACTACATTCAACTAACTGGTACCTTTCTAAGATCGCTGTTATGTACTTGTGCCTGATTTCCTTATCCTGAAGTTTCTCCACTCTTATCCTCCTACATATGGACCTGACCTCCTGCACTTTTGGCCTCACAATCCCAATTTCACTGCAGATTAAATAATGATCAGTGTCATCAAAGAATCCCCTGAATACACGTGTGTCCCTCACAGCCTTCCTGAATTCCTGATCTGTTATTATATAGTCAATGACAGATCTGGTTCCCCTGTCTTCCCAAGTATACCGGTGAATGTTCTTATGTTTAAAAAAGGAGTTTGTGATTACTAAGCCCATACTGGCACAGAAATCCAAGAGTTGTTTCCCATTCCTGTTGGCCTCCATATCCTCTCCAAATTTACCCATAACCTTTTCATACCCTTCTGTTTCCAATCCCGGCGTTAAAATCACCCATGAGCAGAACACTGTCCTTGTCCTTTACTCTAACAACTACATCACTGAGTGCCTCATAAAAACTATCCATCTTATCTTGATCTGTCCCTTCACAATGCGAATATACTGACACAATCCTAATTTTCTTGCTAGACACTGTCAAGTCTATCCACATCAGTCGTTCGTTTACATACCTTATTGCAACTACGCTGGGTTCCATTTCTTTCCTGATGTAAAGCCCTAGCCCCCATTGTGCTATTCCTGCTTTGACTCCTGACAGGTAGACCTTGTATTCTCCCACTACCTCTTCTTTCTCACCCCTTACCCGAATGTCACTAACAGCTAAAACGTCCAGCCCCATCTTACTTGCAGCCTCTGCCAGCTCTACCTTCTTCCCAGAGTAGCCCCCATTGATATTAATAGCTCCCCATCTCATTACCATTTGTTTGCCAAGTCGTATCTTAGGAGTCCCTGGTTTGTCAGTTAGCGGTGGGACTCCATCACCTCCAAAGGTCCGAGGCATTTTGCTCTGATTGTTGCCAGCATCATATTTAAAGTACCAGGGAATCAGGTTGCTAGCCTTACTTGCCCCGAGTCCCATTGGGTTTTACCCCTAACGGCTGAGGGACTAACCGGTGGATTTGGTAGTCTTTGCCGTATGAGCACAAAGGTGACCACGACTCAGAATATGTCCGAGATGCCCAGCCTTATTCCAAAGTAACTGGTATCCCGACTGTCGGGACCACTTACTTGGCCACTCATACGTTGCCCGTGGTTCATGAACTAGGACATGACTACAGGAACCCACACCATGAACCACGACAACATTACTAACTGCAGTAAATGTTTACTGGAAGATTGCATTAGAAAATCTATATTAAAGTCACCAGCAATCAAAATTTCTTTGTTTCTTCCTGTTAAGTAACCCAAAAGAGCTTCTAGATTATTTATGAATAGATCATAATTTCCTGCAGGTGCTCGGTAAATAGTTACGATTATATAGGATCTGTTATGGAACTCTACTTCTGTTGTACATGCTTCTAGATGCTGTTCTAAACAGAATTTATTAATGTCAACGTTCTTGAATTTATGGCAGTTTTTAATAAATGTGGCAACTCCTCCTCCATCCGTATCTACTCTGCAGAAGCAGGAAGCTATCTTAAATCCTGAAATGTCTAACATATATATACCAGTGGTCACTTGATTTTCAGAGAGGCAGATTACGTCAATTTGGTTAGATGAATTCATTTCATCAATACAAATGAGTAGTTCAACTTTATTTCTGAGTCCCAGAATGTTCTGGTGTAATAAAGATAACTGATACTCCATACTGTTGGGATTATAACTACTTTGGCGAAGATGAACTGGCAGTTTCTGATTACTTTCTGTTAAACATTGTTTAAATGGAAGCTGTATGCTACAGTGGCACTTCCGCCTCGACTGACATCTCTGCCCAAACTCTTTGCCTCTGTATATGTCTGCTTGTGTCTGTATGTGTGTGGATGGATATGTGTGTGTGTGCGAGTGTATACCCGTCCTTTTTTCCCCCTAAGGTAAGTCTTTCCGCTCCCGGGATTGGAATGACTCCTTACCCTCTCCCTTAAAACCCAAATCCTTTCGTCTTTCCCTCTCCTTCCCTCTTTCCTGACGAGGCAACCGTTGGTTGTGAAAGCTAGAATTTTGTGTGTATGTTTGTGTTTGTTTGTGTGTCTATCGACGTGCCAGCGCTTTCGTTTGGTAAGTCACATCATCTTTGTTTTTAGATATATTTTTTCCCACGTGGAATGTTTCCTTCTATTATATTAGTATCAATATAATAATATTATCATAAAGATAGTTGTCGTTCACCATAGAGTGGAGATACTGAGTCACAGATAGGCACAACAAAAAGACTGTCGCAAAATAAGCTTTTGGCCAACTAGGCATTTTCCATCCTGGATTTTCCATAGTTAGTATTAATATACCATTATTTAACCAACATGTTGGCTATCGGTTCACCACTACTACTATAATCAAGTGCCATAAGGTTCTTATTCTACTTACAAGCATTTAAGCTTTGCCACAATGCAATACAGCAAGAAGAAATTTCATGATGTTATTCTGGATTTCCTTACTGTTACTGATATTTTCCTGAAGTGTAGCTTTGTCAGACAACTACTTGGAAGGACCCACTCTATTTGATACTCTGTTTATATGTATTGTAAATATTAATAACCTATATGCCACATTATAGACACATACCAGTCTTACATTTGTTTCCATTCTAATCTACTGTGAAGGGTGTGTTTTGGTGTCCAAAGTCTTAGACATTTTTGTGAGCTTTATGGGATGCATTGTAATCATTTATGGTTATCTTTTGAATTCAAAGGCACTCTACTTCAAAATTTCTTGAGTATCTCATTGCCATCTGCTTGTTGACCAAGGGATTGTGCAATCAGATGGAATACCCTATTGAAAATTATACACTGTGTTGATAATCTTGTCCTGAAATACTGTCTGTTAATTGGCACCTGTAAGTCTAGAAATTTACAAACCTTGGCAAACTGAATATTCTTTCAAAAGAAGTAGACAATGTATGGTTGAGGTTTGTAGTATTAAAAATTGGCAGAAGAAATGACACAATTGAGAGAGGTGGTGGTACAGTACAGTAATGTCACTTTATCATATGAAAACAATGAGTGTGTTTATTAGACAAACATGTGTAAATGCATGTCTTACTCTCAGGGATGGACCTGATGCAACTGACACTATGCCGGGATGCACTGAAGAAGTAAGAGTCTAATCCTTTTCTGTGCAGGCTATGAAAGAGATTTCTGGACATAAGTTTTCTAAATAGAAGATAAATACCAGTTACTTTGAAGTATGAATAGATTCACATTTCATCAATGATTTGAAGACTATCTGTTGTCTCTAATTGCTGTAGGTTAACTGGCTAAGAAATTGGGGTATAAATCTGTATTGACTGTAAAAATGAGTTATGATCTAATCTAAAAAGAATGCAGTCACTGATACTATATCATGTGGTCAAGTCTTATAAAATTTTCCTTCTTTAATTTGAGAGAACTAATTTGTTATTTCACAATATTTACTGCATATGACTCGTGTTCACCCTGTACCTGTTATGTGACTTAAAATGTATAAATACAATAAGCTTTGCAGTCTCCACTGCTAACACTAGCAGTGCTGTCCCTACTACCAGCAAAGATAGTGACAGGAGTCTAGAGTTGTTCCACTTTTGTTTGTGGCATGGGAACATGTGCCACATGTATAAGCACATGGTATATTACACACAATTAAGTAATGCCATCTTTTGCCATTGGTATATGTCAATCACAAAATTATTGTAACAGAGCTATAGAGGCACATACTAAGTTAGATCTTGCTGAGTGTTTTTTTATTGTTCTTTAAAATACATAATTTGATCACTTTTACCACTGAATAATGATGCTTGTGTTTGTGTGTGTGTGTGTGTGTTTGGGATACATATGTTTTTTTCCAGGTTTTTCTGCTTCCTATACTGTTTGCACCTTATTTTGATATGTTATGAAATGGTTTGTTATCAAAGCAATGGTTTATATTCCCATAGTCAGTCAGGTCTGCCAATTTATTCCCAACATAGTACAAGCTTTGATAAAAAAAATCATCTCTCCCTTTTTTCACTGTTAATGATCTTATCACATCCACTGACAACATTAAAAACTTGGTGGTTGATATTATTTCAAGAATCTTCTCTCTCTCAGTTGCAGACATAGCACAATATGTTTGTATTTATAGCTGTGACACTTACTTTGGGAGTGGGATCAAAATCATTCAAAAATAGAGAGTAAATATTGTTTTGTAGACAGTCTAGATAATATGAACGTCCTTGATAACATGACTTTAGGCTGTTGATGCTAAAATAATGTTTGGTAAAATTTTTGACAAGTGTGTGGCCACATCAATATGTGGATAAAACGGCAAATTTTTCTGTTACAGTTGAAAGTAATCTTCATTAGGACGCTTGCTTGGAAAGCATTTGTTACAGCTGTGTGTTCCATTGGATTCCACACCCTTCCAGTTGTCATTTGGTGGACGTGTTTAAGCGTTCTGTGTATTGTTTGGATTACACTTTCAAGCTGGAAGGAGATTAAGTAGGAAGTGTTTGATTTTAATTTTTATTACTTGGTTAGGACACTTACCTATAGTCATCAGATGACCATGATAAATAGTGCAAGGGGGGTGGAATACTCCGTGCAAGTGTTGGAGTCATTCCTGATGACATTTACCCATTCACAGTTCTATGCAGAACACTTATTCTCTTAACATTACACAGAGAAGTGTTTGATCACCCATAAAAAACTGCAGAATTTGTTCACTAGTTTCCATCTGGTACTGTATTTAATCAATTCCTTGTCCAACTAATCATTTTGTGGCAGCAAAAATATGCAGGTGTCTGTCATATGATGGTTTCATTTCCATGCAGTAGACCTCTCCATACAGGATACAAACATTGATAAAGCAGTATGCCATGTGACTCTGTTCGGGTGGTTGATACATTTGGAAATAATTTAAGAATTGCTGCATGTAGACCAGCTCTTTCAGTTTGCAGTCTTATGAGAAATCAACTCTCCTTTCTTGTAATCTTCACCTGATAGACATTGACTGTTCTTGTTGTAAATGTTAACCTCATGCATTTGGTTCTTAAATTATCTTGTATGTACTGTCACACGCCGTACAACTTGACTTCACTAGTGTAATTGCAGCACAATATTGAAATGTTGTAATGTTGGAGTTATTGTGTAGTATCCATTCATTTTAAGTCACTTAAAATTGCAAAAGTCATATGGATGACCGTTAATGAAGTTCACAAAAAGAGCTAAAATAAACATATTATTGCAATTACAGTCATTTAAGGAATTCTTAAAACTGACTTATTGGTTTGGTGGAAAGTACCCAGAGTCTATCAGATGCCTTCTTACCTCTGTTGCCTTCCTTGTATCAATGCTGTTTGTTAGGTTATCACCCGTGCAGTTGAACTTCTTAACCATTGCAAGTAGACCAGTAAATGTGAAACGTAATGTATCCAGTCAATTATGATCTGTACTACATGTTCAGGATATATCTAAATAAATTATTATTGACAATTTTATTACAACAGTTTTTAGATATGTATAATATAAGAGCACCTTGTAAAACCATCTCAAAATTCATGTTGTGGCTTCCAGTCTTGTCACTATGTGCTAAGGTAAATCGTAGGATCTTTGGAGACAATGACAATTTCTCTCAATTTTTTTTAAAAAAAGAAAAAAAATATTTTTAATATGTACATTGAGTCTTAAAAAGCAAGTCCAAGGTTTACATTTGTTGCGATGTATAATATGAATATTGAAGACAATTATAAAACTGAAGGGTACCCATTTCCCACATTCTCTATTTTGTAGTTGGAGTATATATGACAGTGATGTGATTACTGGTTACTGTTGTGTTTGTCCTCTGGTGGAGATTTGGAACCTGAAAATGAATTATTAATCAGTTTGCAGACTGAAAATCATAATCAAGAGATATGAATATTCACCAAGTGTATGAAATACCAGTGAAGTGTCAAAGACAAAGTGACTTATTTTTTATATTAATTATGATACAAAAAATTAAATGACTATTTTACCCATGGCAGATTTATATTATGTATATTTTTGCCGAAATAAAAAAAAATGATAAAATTAAGTACCGGTTACAGCTGACTGTGTTCAACTAAAGAAAAGTGTGACTTTAAGATGGAAATAGAATATAGAACGAACAAACATCTCTTTATTCTAGAACCAGTGTTCTGATTTTGCAGTTTTGTTGATTCCATCTCCATGGAGCACTTTCTATCCTCCCCCCCCCCCCCCCCCCCTTTTTTTAAAAGTCTTCCCCTCATTTATTATTTATGATGCTCTTTTCATGTCTTTGTGATCTATACATGCAGTCCACTTCGAGAAGGCCTGTGATATTACTGGGAGGCTAACGTTCTTGTACAGCTCCTCGAACACAGCTTCCAAGGACATCTTTCCATTTTTATATGGTGCTTCTTCTCTCCATGTTATTTTAAACAGCAAATTGGTGACATTCTCTGTGACTGTTTTGAACAAGAGAGCAGTGTCCATCACAGAAGTTATCAAGTGTGACTGTGTCCCCTATAACTGTTAATAAGGTAACTTTGACAATAAGAGATCTTGTCCCATGTTTGTTGTTTGTGGATGATGTCTGTATCATTTGTTCCTCTCCAGCCTTGCACTGAGTGATTTGGTGCATTGGTAAAGCACTGCAATTGCTTAAAAGGTGGTGGTCATGGTTCAAATCCTCATCTGGGCATCCAAACTTAGGTTTTATTTGGTTTCCATAAATCACTTAAGGTTTATTTAAAAACAAAGATGATGTGACTTACCATACGAAAGCGCTGGCAGGTCGATAGAAACACAAACAGACACATATATATCCACACATATTGTGGATGGATATGTGTGTGTGTGCGAGTGTATACCCGTCCTTTTTTCCCCCTAAGGTAAGTCTTTGCGCTCCCGGGATTGGAATGACTCCTTACCCTCTCCCTTAAAACCCACTTCCTTTCGTCTTTCCCTCTCCTTCCCTCTTTCCTGATGAGGCAACAGTTTGTTGCGAAAGCTTGAATTTTGTGTGTATGTATGTGTCTGTTTGTGTTTCTATCGACCTGCCAGCACTTTCGTATGGTAAGTCACATCATCTTTGTTTTTAAATATATTTTTCCCACGTGGAATGTTTCCCTCTATTATATTGATATCATTAACTTAAGGTTTATTGTTAGATAGCTCCTTTGTAAAGGACATGGCCAATTTCCTTTCCCATCCTTCAATAATCCAAGCTTGAGCTTCATCTCTAATTACTTTGATGTCCACAGAATCTAACCCCCTTTTTCTTTTTCGAGTATTATAGCCAACCAACCTTCAGTTGAAACATGTTTAGAAGAACAGGCAGAGAAGAAAGGTTTTAATTTTTCACCTGGCGAGTCTATATGTAATCCTGTCCAACCAACCATGTTCTATTTTTAATTTTGCTGAACTGAAGATGGTGGACACTATTCTTAATTTTACCTGTTGGCCACACATTACGTACATGAAAGAATTGGGCCTAAAAGCACTAAATATTTTAAATGTTGTTAGTCACAGCTCATGAGAAATAGATCAAACTTGCCTGCTGGAGTTTCACAAAGCCTTCATACTATTCAGGCTTGAGTATGGGTACACAGTGTATCTAAAAATACTAGACATGGTGGAGGAATTAATATGGAACATGGACCCATGAGAACTGCCCTATTCCAAGCATCTATGCTGAAGGTGGACTAGTACTCAACATCAGGCAACAACTCCTCATGATGCACCCTATACATAAAAAAATCCGTCCCATAGGCACCTGCATACTATACCATTGCTCACCCATCAATGGAATGACTTTTTAACTAATTAAGCGTGAGCAATGAGGCCGTTGTAGATTCGTGTGAAGAACTCTGTTTTAGAAGTGGGTGTATCTAATTTCAAACTTCCATTTAAAGGTTGCAGCAGATCTACACATTGGTTCCATAAGAGATATATTAAATTAAAGGAAACACATCCCCTCCTTCAACAGGAAGAGATACAAATGTCATCCTGCTGTACAGGGTGGTCCATTGATAGTGACCAGGCCAAATATCTCACAAAATAAGCATCATACAAAAGAACTACAAAGAATGAAACTCGTCTAGCTTGAAGGGGGAAACCAGATGGTGCTATGGTTGGCCCACTAGATGGCGCTGCCATAGGTCAAACGGATATCAACTGTTTTTTTAAAATAGGAACCCCCATTTTTTATTACATATTCATGTAGTACATAAAGAAATATGAATGTTTTAGTTGGACCACTTTTTTCACTATGTGATAGATGACGCTGTAATAGTCACAAATATATAAATACCTGGTACCACGTAACGTTCCACCAGTGCGGACGGTATTTGCTTCATGATACATTACCCGTGTTAAAATGGACCATTTACCAATTGCGGAAAAGGTCGATATTGTGTTCATGTATGGCTATTGTGATCAAAATGCCCAACGGGTGTGTGCTATGTATGCTGCTTGGTATCCTGGACGACATCCTTCAAGTGTCCGGACCGTTCACTGGATAGTTACGTTATTTAAGGAAACAGGAAGTGTTCAAAATGGCTCTGAGCACTATGGGACTCAACTGCTGAGGTCATTAGTCCCCGAGAACTTAGAACTAGTTAAACCTAACTAACCTAAGGACATCACAAACATCCATGCCCGAGGCAGGATTCGAACCTGCGACCGTAGCGGTCTTGCGGTTCCAGACTGCAGCGCCTTTAACCGCATGGCCACTCCGGCCGGCAGGAAGTGTTCAGCCACATGTGAAACGTCAACCACGACCTGCAACAAATGATGATGCCCAAGTAGGTGTTTTAACTGCTGTTGTGTCTAATCTGCATATCAGTAGCAGACAAATTGTGCGAGAATCGGGAATCTCAAAAACGTCGGTGTTGAGAATGCTACATCAACATCGATTGCACCCATACCATATTTCTATGCACCAGGAATTGCATGGCAATGACTTTGAACATCATGTATAGTTCTGCCACTGGGCACAAGAGAAATTATGGGACGATGACAGATTATTTGCACGCATTCTATTTAGTGACGAAGCGTCATTCACCAACAGCGGTAATGTAAACCGGCATAATATGCGCTATTGGGCAATGGAAAATCCACGATGACTGTGACAAGTGGAACATCAGCGACCTTGGCAGGTTAGTGTATGGTGTGGCATTATGGGAGGAAGGATAATTGGCCCCCATTTTATTGATGGCAATCTAAATGGTTCAATGTATGCTGATTTCCTACATAATGTTCTACTGATGTTACTACAAGATGTTTCACTGCATGACAGAATGGCAATGTACTTCCAACATGATGGATGTTGGGCACATAACTCGTGTGCAGTTGAAGCGGTATTGAATAGCATATTTCATGACAGGTGGATTGGTCGTCGAAGCTCCATATCATGGCCCACATGTTCACAGGATCTGACGTCTCCGGATTTCTTTCTGTGAGGAAAGTTGAAGGATATTGGCTATCGTGATCCACAAACAACGCGTGACAACATGCGTCAGCGCATTGTCAATGCATGTGCGAATATTACGAAAGGCGAACCACTCACTGTTGAGAGGAATGTCGTTACACATATTGCCAAATGCATTGAGGTTGACGGACATAATTTTTAGCATTTATTACGTTAATGTGGTATTTACAGGTAATCACACTGTAACAGCATGCGTTCTCAGAAATGATAAATTCACAAAGGTACATGTATCACATTGGAACAACTGAAATAAAATGTTCAAACGTACCTACGTTCTGTATTTTAATTTAAAAAACCTACTACCTGTTACCAACTGTTCAACTGTTCGTCTAACATTGTGAGCCATATGTTTGTGACTATTACAGCGCCATCTATCACAAAGCGAAAAAAGTGGTCCAACTAAAACATTCATATTTCTTTACGTACTACATGAATATGTAATAAAAAATGGGGGTTCCTATTTTTTTAAAAATGCAGTTGATATATGTTTGACCTATGGCAATGCCATCTAGCAGGCCAACCATAGTGCCATCTGGTTTCCCCCTTCAAGCTAGACAAGTTTTGTTCTTTGTAGTTTTTTTGTTTGATGCTTATTTCGTGAGATATTTGGCCCGGTCACGATCAATGGACCACCCTGTATACAAGGACATGCATGTGGGAATATGGCTGTTCACGCATCTTGGTGGCATTCTTTCAGTGGTTGCTCTAGATGATAGATTGATATAGTGTAGGAAATGATCACTGGACTGAAGGTAGCAGCAACATTTCACTGAACGGAATCTGTGAGGGCTGGAGAGCAGAACAGAGCTGATGTTGATCCAGTAGTGGGGCTGAAACGTGTGGTTGCCAGTGTTTAGAATACACAATTCCTGTCTAAAAATTGTTCCCTTGGGGAAGTAGTTCATGGGCTCTTTTACACACTGTTTGCATGTAAGGTCTCCCAACAGGAGAAATGGTCACAGAGCTGTATTATTTTTGAGATCCTCATATCTAATTCATCTGGTGATAGGATGTACAGAGAGAACACTCTGATTTTTTCACCCAAATGAATTTCAACAGCAACTGCTTGAAGTTGTGTAGCCAAGTGTACAACAGAGGAGTGGTATGTGTTATGAACACAGCTGCCCCTCTTTTGGCTCTTTCCCTAGTAAGGCTTGCAGTGGACAGTAAAGCCTCTTAGGGCAGGGTCAGCAGTGAGTTTAAACTGAGTTTCTGAGTACACTAGTCTTCCCTGTGCTAGGAATTTCAGTCTCTTGACATGTGTCATGAATCCATTTAATGTTCCACTGCAATATGGGAGCTTTGTCTTTCCCCTTATCCTTCTGCCATGCTAGGAAACCTAAACAGAATGGTGTATTGGATGAGGGGCGCAGCAGTTCCACCAAACAGTTTCCATAGACGATAGCATATGCACAAGTTTCTTCAGAATTGTCAGATAAACTAGTGTTGAGTATTCTGATGTCTTTGGACTCTAGTCTTTTATGTTTTCTATTTTTTGTTCCCTGTTTATCTTTTGTCAATGAAGGTGGGAATTAAACTATTTTGCATATACTAGTTGGTTTATCTTTTCTATTCTCTGTGCATTGTGCATTGTTCATAAATGTAGGTTTCACTAGTTACTTGGAGGAGGTAGCTTGCTTTATAGTGATTGCTGTGCCTCTGTCAGTGCAGTTACAAGTGCATGTTGATTCTCTTTCATTACTGGTCTCAGTATGCGTCAACATCTGAACTTTTTGTGGCAGCTTTTTTATTTTAATCACAAATGATGTAAAGGTAGGCATCTCATTCATGGTTTTCACTTCACTGTAAGGTGCCTACGTGGTCATTTTAATTTCCCACAGCATCCCCTCCAAATAGATAGGACAGCTGATCTCAGACTGGGTGGCTCTACCACTACTGAAGGTGTCAGTGGGAGAAAGTACTAACCCTCAATTCAGTAATGATTTGACTGGTCACTTTGTTGTGTTTGAGACTGTACACATCCTCGTAAATAGCAGTTCCATGGTACACAGGAAAGCACTGTCTATCATCTAATTTTTTTTTTTTTTCATATTGTACTTATGGTCTTAGGTTTAACCAAACATATAACATGCAATAACTCAAGATACATCATTGAGTTAAGAAATTTTTTCTGATGACCTCATCAGTTAACATGAGTGTGTAGTTGGATACTGAAGCAACATATATTTTCTACAGTTACTGCATGATGCCCAGTCTTTACATTATAAAGTTGTGTGCCTAAAATATTGACATTTAATACTTCTTAAAGGATTTGGTACGTACAACCTTACTTTTATGCAGATAAACACTGCTATTAAATGTTAATGTCTTTCCACACAGAATTTTTTTCATGATATTACGTACATCAGCCACTCTGTCAGCTTCTCATTCTTCCTTCAATTCTACTAGCCACCATGTCATCCTCAGCCTACAGGCATCACTGGATGCGGATGTGGAGGGGCGCGTGGTCAACACATCACTTTCCCAACCGTATGTCAGTTTACGAGACAGGAGTCGCTACTTTTCAATCAAGTAGCTCCTCAGTTTGCCTCATAAGGGCTAAAGTCTCAACAGCTTTGCTAAAATTTAGGATATTGTGCAGTTCCATCACATCTGGGAACCAACCAACGCATTACACATTCTGCAGCAGTATTGCCTGGCATGATGTAGCAGTTTTCATTATCAGTGTACCTCTCTCTCTCTGTTTCTCAAACCTGCACTGCTCAACTGGGTTTTAGATAATTGTTTTGACAATCTTATAACAGATTATAACATCTAAAGATGTGTAATATTGTCATAATCTACGGCAACTTGAGATCCATTCATATATAAAATGGGTATTAATGTGATTTGTTTGTATATCTTTCAACTGTGTAGGAAAGTATGCTATATGATTTTACACTATCACGAATTCATGGCTTTCAATCATTGATGATCATTTCCCATTGTTTTATCATCAAATGTTTGTTAATATCAAAAATTTAAAATGTTATTGAAAACCAAATTACCTGTCACATCAACGATTTTTTGTCCTATTGACAAATTAGCCTAACTTTATTGCTTGATGATCATAATTACTTACATATACTGCTTTTATGATAAAACCTGATGGTGTCTGCATTTTAAAGTGTCTCCACCATCTCCTCCAAATTGGGTTAATTTTTTAATTACATAAAAAAATTTGTAACAAAAGTAGAGGAAGCACTAGAAAGTACAACAAACATGCAAACAAAACTTTGTTCACAGATCCAATGAATTTGAAACGAATTCTCTGATATAATTAGATGACATAAGAAAATTTCATAGTTGGAATTTTTGATTTTGTTCATAATGATGCATATTTGTTTTTCACAGTAACTGAAATTGTGGCAAAATTATTATGCAGAGATTTAAAGTTTTGTAAATACATACCAAATAATATTATTGGTATACTATTATTAGTGAAGTGCTTCATTTTTTGAACCAGATGTGATTACGTACGATTTTTAATGTGCTTCTTCCTGGGGTGGTTTGGACAGGGCAGGTTCATCAAATGCTGTCGCCAACCATCCTCCCATGGTGGAATGTTGCTGTGACATAATGGACAGTGGTTGGCAGTGCTTAGAGGTTCCACAGCTGCAAGAAATATATCAGTCATTTAGCTTTGAAGTTGGTAGAACAACTGTGTGTTTCTAATTCTTTAGAGCCATTAGTTTTATTGTTGGACCATGTGCATCAGAGATGGAGGGGGTGGGGGTGGGGGAGGGGGGGGGGGGACAGAGAGAGAGAGAGAGAGAGAGAGAGTATAGGAATTATGATTAATTCTTGAAGTTGTATATTACTACCATAATTGAGTTTCAAGGCATCACTATTTGAAATAATTTTAAAAAATCAGAATGGTTGTCTAAAACAAGGTCAGAAACAATGAAAAAATTTTAGATTCATCATGTAAACTCTTTATAAGAAGTAAGACATGAAGCTTTTCAGTGCCAAAGAACTAATCAACATTATGCAAACATAATAACAAGCATAAAATAAAACTTAGTTATAAGAGTGGACAATCAAAAATGTGGAACAATAATGACACATTACTCTCATTAGAAACATTTCTAATTTCAATCTTGACTTTATCTTTTCCTAACATTTTGGGGAAAAAAATATTACAAGGTTCCTAAAATATTGTTCATTGAGAAATGAGTCCATAACAAAAACTTTAAATAGAAATGTTAATTTTTTTCCCATATTACTTTTGGGATAACAGAGATCCCTTGAGTGTGATGGTATATTTTAGTAGTGTATTGTCAAATAAAACATATCTGTAATACATTGAGAAAGATAGGGAAGAAATCCCTTAATGTAAATATTAAACACTCAGATAGTCATGGTCGTGGGTTAGCAAAAATGTTATGTGAAGATCATGATGTCAATGTTTGCAGTTTTGTGAAATCAGGAGGACCAATGTATGAAATTTGAAAAAACATACAAGATGGCTCTCCTACAAATATAAGTGAATGAACGGTAATAGTGGGGGGAGCCAACGACATTTACAAAAACGAATTATCGAGTGCTGTCCAAAACTTGAAGATGATACTTGATTCTAATGATAGTAAAGCAATGATCATCATGGGAATTCCTCATAGATATGGCCTTATATATGAAGCATGCATAAACAAAGAAATAACCGAGTCTAATAAACAGTTTGAAAATATTTGCAAACTGTCTCGAAATACTCAGTTTCTGTCTGTTGACTTCCTACAAACAGGCAGCTTCATGAGGCAAGGACTTTATTAATAATGCTGATGAAATCTGTTTTAGTGAACACTTTATGAAACTTGGTTCTGACACACTGCAACTGAATAACTATAACCTAGCAGCTCTTTATTGTGGACATTCTTTAGATAAAGGTGGAGTGGAAATTTATGTTAAGAACAAAATAGGGCAATTTATGTTAAGAACAAAATAGCTTATCAATATTTAGACTTGAGTGAATACTGTATTGATCAACATTTTGAGGTCTGTGGAGTTGTAATCTGTACTGGTTTTTCTGAAATTACTGTCCTCTCATTTTGCAGGACTCCTGCAGCCAAAATCAGTATTTTCCTAAACAGTTAGAATCTCTGTTAACTCATTTTTTGTGCAAAAACAAAAAATATTATAATTTTATGTGATTTAATGTTGATTTTCGTACTGATAACATGGGAAGAACTGAATTATCACTTTTAATTAGCTCTTTTAATTTAACGATACTGGTTGATTTTCCCACTGGAGTCATAGCTAATTCCATGAGTCAAATTGAAATCTTCTTAGACAGAAGCAGAAATCTAAACACAACTGTAAAACACATATTAAAGGGGCTCTCAGACCATAATGGTCAGCTACTTTCAGTTGAAGGTGTTAGCCCTCTTAGTAAGAACAATTCCTGCAGTAAAACTTTCAGAGTAATTAGCACACAATCTATCAATACCTTCTGTAATTTCCTAAAAGAAGTTGACTGAGCTCTTTGACATTGTTAATGACAAGTATAATGCTTTTCTAAATGAATTTATCTGCCTATTCTTAAAAGGACTACTAAATTCAAACATGAAACCTGTTCTAATGAAAGCTGGTTAATTTTGGCCATCAAAACCTCCTGCAGAAGGAAATGTAATCTGTATGTCTTATTCAAATCCAGTTATGGAAAACGAAAAACATTACAAACTATACTGCTCTATCCTTAAAAAAGTTCTAAGTATTTCTATAAAATCAAAAATTGATGTCTCTAATAATAAAACTTAAACCATACAGGATGTAATATAAAGGGAAAGAGGTAAAATCCTTGCTGCAGAAAACACCCTAGAAACTAAAACAAATGATAATGTTGAAATAATTACCGGTTTTTAACAATCACTTCTTGGCATCAGTAGCCCAAACTGAAAAAACATATTCTGTTAATGAAGCCATATTATCCCTTCAAAAAACTATTAATAAAAAACCAAGCAGATTAAACTGTCTCCTGTCACAGTACATGAAACTGAGAATATAATTAGAGAGATGAAAAGCAAGAGTTCCATTGGCAGTAATCTTCAAGATTACTGATGGAATGCTGTAAGCCAATAAGCAGGGTGCTGTGCCATGTATTCAATGAATCCATCCAGCATGGGGTGATCATGAGGAACTAAAGTATGCTATTGTGAAACTTCTCTTTAAAAAAGGAGACAAAACTGACATTACCAACTATCAGCCTATTTCCCTTTTAACAACCTTGTCTTAAATTCTTGAGAAATTGGATCAGAAAAGACTCATTTATTATAAGGTATTAAACAGTAGCCAGTTTGTATTTCGACAGGGTGTATCAATAGAGCAAGCTATTTTCTGCTTCACCCATCAAATCTTAGAGTCTTTTAATAATTAATTATCTCCTCTGGGTATCTTCTGTGACCTTTCTAAGGCCTTTGATAGTGTTAACCATGAAATCCTCTTAGCAAAGGCTGAATATTATGGTATAAGTGGATCAGCTCAAGAATTAAATCCTACCTAACTGGAAGAAAGCAGAAGGTCATGTTGAATGACTAAGGGGCACCCTGTGACATCTATGTGGGACTCTGTTGGCTGTGGTGTTCCTCAGGGCTCAGTACTCGGCTCCCTGCTCTTATTCATCTTTATTAATGACCTTGTGTACTAACTTTAAAACTTATTTTACTCTTTTCGCTGATGACACCTCCATCCTCATCAACAAAACTCCCAACCACAATCCTGAGGAATCAGACAATATTATCTTTAATGAAGTAGTTAACTGGTTTGAAAATAAAGGGTTATCAATAAATGTCAACAAGACCCGGTTTGCTCATTTCCAAGTAAGTAATGAAGTGGGGGTCAATTAAGTATTAACTGTAATGGTAGTGAGTTACTGCAAGTTTAGTCATTCAAGTTCCTGGTTGTACACACTGACAGCAATCTAAAATGGTCTGATTATATTTTTCAACTTCTCAAAAAACTCAGTTCAGCAACATTCGCTATTTGTATGATTTTCATTGTCTGTGACCAAGACACCACAAAAACTTCTTATTTTAGTTACTTCCATGCACTATTGATGTATGACATAGTTTTCTGGGGTAATCAGCCACTTTCCAAAAAAATATTCACTGACCGAAAGAGAGTTATTCGGGTAATGAGTGGAATCCAGCCTAGATATTCTAGTAGAAACATTTTTAGAAAATTAGGGATATTGACAACTGCATGTCACTATATCTACTCCCTGTTATGCTTCATTGGTAAAAATGAGCAACTATACAAAACCAATGAGTCTTACCATACCCACAATACCAGGAGGAAGATGGACCTCCAGTATGAATTAAAAAACCTTAGTACTGTACAAAAAGGAGTCCATTACATGAGCTGCAAGGTGTTCAGTGTTCTCCCACCATCACTGAAATCACTTGTCCATGAGCTTCCCAAATTTAAACAACACCTCAAACATTATCTGTTGTTGTTGTTGTGGTCTTCAGTCCTGAGACTGGTTTGATGCAGCTCTCCATGCTACTCTATCCTGTGCAAGCTTTTTCATCTCCCAGTACCTACTGCAACCTACATCCTTCTGAATCTGTTTAGTGTATTCATCTCTTGGTCTCCCTCTACGATTTTTACCCTCCACGCTGCACTCCAATACTAAATTGGTGATCCCTTGATGCCTCAGAACATGTCCTACCAACCAATCCCTTCTTCTGGTCAAATTGTGCCACAAACTTCTCTTCTCCCCAATCCTATTCAGTACTTCCCCATTAGTTATGTGATCTACCCATCTAATCTTCAGCATTCTTCTGTAGCACCACATTTCAAAAGCTTCTATTCTCCTCTTGTCCAAACTATTTATCGTCCATGTTTCACTTCCATACATGGCTACACTCCATACAAATACTTTCAGAAACGACTTCCTGACACTTAAATCAATACTGGATGTTAACAAATTTCTCTTCTTCAGAAACGCTTTCCTTGCCATTGCCAGCCTACATTTTATATCCTCTCTACTTCGACCATCATCAGTTATTTTGCTCCCCAAATAGCAAAACTCCTTTACTACTTTAAGTGCCTCATTTCCTAATCTAATTCCCTCAGCATCACCCGACTTAATTAGACTACATTCCATTATCCTTGTTTTGCTTTTGTTGATGTTCATCTTATATCCTCCTTTCAAGACACTGTCCATTCCATTCAACTGCTCTTCCAAGTCCTTTGCTGTCTCTGACAGAATTACAATGTCATCGGCGAACCTCAAAGTTTTTATTTCTTCTCCATGAATTTTAATACCTACTCCGAATTTTTCTTTTGTTTCCTTTACTGCTTGCTCAATATACAGATTGAACAACATCGGGGACAGGCTACAACCCTGTCTTACTCCCTTCCCAACCACTGCTTCCCTTTCATGTCCCTCGACTCTTATAACTGCCATCTCCTTTTTGCACAAATTGTAAATAGCCTTTCGCTCCCTGTATTTTACCCCTGCCACCTTTAGAATTTGAAAGAGAGTATTCCAGTCAACATTGTCAAAAGCTTTCTCTAAGTCTACAAATGCTAGAAACGTAGGTTTGCCTTTCCTTAATCTTTCTTCTAAGATAAGTCGTAAGGTCAGTATTGCCTCACGTGTTCCAGTGTTTCTACGGAATCCAAACTGATCTTCCCCGAGGTTGGCTTCTACTAGTTTTTCCATTCGTCTATAAAGAATTCGTGTTAGTATTTTGCAGCTGTGACTTATTAAACTGATAGTTCGGTAATTTTCACATCTGTCAACACCTGCTTTCTTAGGGATTGGAATTATTATATTCTTCTTGAAGTCTGAAGGTATTTCGCCTGTTTCATACATCTTGCTCACCAGATGGTAGAGTTTTGTCAGGACTGGCTCTCCCACGGCCGTCAGTAGTTCCAATGGAATATTGTCTACTCCGGGGGCCTTGTTTCGACTCAGGTCTTTCAGTGCTCTGTCAAACTCTTCACGCAGTATCATATCTCCCATTTCATCTTCATCTACATCCTCTTCCATTTCCATAATATTGTCCTCAAGTACATCGCCCTTGTATAGACCCTCTATATACTCCTTCCACCTTTCTGCTTTCCCTTCTTTGCTTAGAACTGGGTTTCCGTCTGAGCTCTTGATATTCATACAAGTCGTTCTCTTATCTCCAAAGGTCTCTCTAATTTTCCTGTAGGCGGTATCTATCTTACCTCTAGTGAGATAGGCCTCTACATCCTTACATTTGTCCTCTAGCCATCCCTGCTTAGCCATTTTGCACTTCCTGTCGATCTCATTTTTGAGACGTTTGTATTCCTTTTTGCCTGTTTCACTTACTGCATTTTTATATTTTCTCCTTTCATCAATTAAATTCAATATTTCTTCTGTTACCCAAGGATTTCTACTAGCCCTCGTCTTTTTACCTTTTTGATCCTCTGCTGCCTTCACTACTTCATCCCTCAAAGCTACCCATTCATCTTCTACTGTATTTATTTCCCCCATTCCTGTCAATTGCTCCCTTATGCTCTCCCTGAATCTCTGTACAACCTCTGGTTCTTTTAGTTTATCCAGGTCCCATCTCCTTAAATTCCCACCTTTTTGCAGTTTCTTCAGTTTTAATCTACAGGTCATAACCAATAGATTGTGGTCAGAGTCCACATCTGCCCCTGGAAATGTCTTACAATTTAAAACCTGGTTCCTAAATCTCTGTCTTACCATTATATAATCTATCTGATACCTTTTAGTATCTCCAGGGTTCTTCCATGTATACAACCTTCTTTCATGGTTCTTAAACCAAGTGTTAGTTATGATTATGTTGTGCTCTGTGCAAAATTCTACCAGGGGGCTTCCTCTTTCATTTCTGTCCCCCAATCCATATTCACCTACTATGTTTCCTTCTCTCCCTTTTCCTACACTCGAATTCCAGTCACCCATGACTATTAAATTTTCGTCTCCCTTCACAATCTGAATAATTTCTTTTATTTCATCATACATTTCTTCAATTTCTTCGTCATCTGCAGAGCTAGTTGGCATATAAACTTGTACTACTGTAGTAGGTGTGGGCTTCGTATCTATCTTGGCCACAATAATGCGTTCACTATGCTGTTTGTAGTAGCTTACCCGCATTCCTGTTTTCCTACTCATTATTAAACCTACTCCTGCATTACCCCTATTTGATTTTGTGTTTATAACCCTGTAGTCACCTGACCAGAAGTCTTGTTCCTCCTGCCACCGAACTTCACTAATTCCCACTATATCTAACTTCAACCTATCCATTTCCCTTTTTAAATTTTCTAACCTACCTGCCCGATTAAGGGATCTGACATTCCACGCTCCGATCCGTAGAACGCCAGTTTTCTTTCTCCTGATAACGACATCCTCTTGAGTAGTCCCCGCCCGGAGATCCGAATGGGGGACTATTTTACCTCCGGAATATTTTACCCAAGAGGACGCCATCATCATGTAATCATACAGTAAAGCTGCATGCCCTCGGGAAAAATTACGGCTGTAGTTTCCCCTTGCTTTCAGCCGTTCGCAGTACCAGCACAGCAAGGCCGTTTTGGTTATTGTTACAAGGCCAGGTCAGTCAATCATCCAGACTGTTGCCCTTGCAACTACTGAAAAGGCTGCTGCCCCTCTTCAGGAACCACACGTTTGTCTGGCCTCTCAACAGATACCCCTCCGTTGTGGTTGCACCTACGGTACGGCTATCTGTATCGCTGAGGCACGCAAGCCTCCCCACCAACGGCAAGGTCCATGGTTCATGGGGGGGGGGAAACATTATCTAACAGATAATTATTTTTATTCGGTTGAAGAATATTTCAGTTGTGTTAACTCTAATTGATTTTTTCTTTTAATTAAATCTGATGTTCTCTAATGCATTACGATAGTTGGAATCATTGCTAACATTACTATATATCTTATGTAGCTTTATGTTAACCTTTTAAAGTTTAATTTTGTCTCATTTTACTAAGGTTTGAAGCTCCTCTTGATGTTCTTCTGTGCTTTTGTTTTAAAATGTGGTTGTTTTGAGAAATAGCCTTATGCAAATACAATTTGTTTTTTTTTCTTTTTGTATTTACCCAGACATGTTTCAACACCTATGTGTCATCTTCTGTGGTTCAATTTTTTTTATTTCGTAAAATTACATCACTAAATCATCTGCATTATTATACACTGGTTTTTGTGCTCTTTTTTGTCGTTTTTTTGAGAGCACGTCATCTGCATTTTTTTAAATTTTTTTTTTCGTCCAGATATGTGTCTGGTTGGTGTCTCGATCAATGGCTATTCAGTACACTGTTTCTACACAGTTTTCCACACAATTTCTGCTCACTAATTCACTTCAAATGCACTTACACAAAATGTGGTGAAACGTGATCTGAGCAGACACATCTGACTCCACACTCAGTGAGAGGTGTTATAACACATGCTGTCAAAAAAATGTCAAGAAAGAGCTCAAAAACCGGTGTGTAATAATGCACATCGTTTAGCGACATAATTTTAAGAAATAAAAAAAGAAGATTGACACACAGGTGTCGAAACATGTCTGGGTAAAAAATAAATAAATAAATAAATTGTGTTTGCATAAGGCTGATTCTCAAAACAATCCAATTGTAATTTTGTCTACACCCATTAATGTCTATTTTGTCTTATACCTATATCTCCTCTTGCAAGAGGGTTTTTTATGTGTTCTTTTTGTATAATTTGTAATAACCTGACATGTTGTACATCCATGCGAATGTCTCACTGTATTGAATTTATGGGATCTAAGTAAATAAATAAAATAAATGATCTTGATCCAAAATATTCGTGTTGTCATCTTAGTTAATGAAATCCATTTTTCTGTCAGAGTACAAGATTTATTACATGAATAATAAGTGATATTTGTGGTCTTCAGTCCAAAGACTGGTTTGATGCAGCTTTCCACACTTCCATCCAAGTAACATCATCTCTGCATAACAACTTGAATCTACAAACACATGAACCTGCTATGACTAAGCATTGCTCACCCTCTATAATTTTTATCCCTAACACTCCCCTGCTATTCCAAATAAACTATTCCTTGATGTCCCAGGACGTGCCCCATCAACCTACTCCTTCTTTGAGTCAAATGTGGCACAAAACTCTTTTCTCCTCAGTTCAGTTTAGTACCTCTTTGTTAGTTATCCAGTCTTCCTACCTAATCTTCACCATTATTCCATAGCTCTACATTTCAAAAGCTTCTATTCTCTTCTTGTCTGTCCTGTTTATAGTACATGTTTCATGTAAGACTGCATCTCAAACATATATTTTCAGAAGAGACTTCCTAACACTTAAATTTGTATTCTATGTTAACAAATATCTTCTTCTTTTTTGTGACTTTGTTCAGCTTTGGCACAGGGTCTGCATGGCTATTGATGGATTTGACATGGTTAGATTAAGGAGTTGCTGGATACCATTCCTGTTGCCACCCCGTTACGACCCCCACTCTCTGATATGCAATATGTGTATGCCAGCTGTCTATGTAGGAAAACATCTAAAACCCACATCCAGAGTGACTAGTACACTGATCTCTGTAATTGGATCTGTTGGACAGATTTGACTTGGGTCTGTCGCATCTCCCCACTTCAGAAGTGGTGCTTTAAAATGCATGGCTGTCCAGGTGGTTCGTTATTAACAAGTATCTGTTCTTTTCTTTTCACAAAATGTTTTTCTTGCTACTATCAGTCTGCATTATATATCCTCTTTACTTTTGTCATCGTCAGTTATTTTTCTGCCAAATATCAAAACCCATTCACTACTTTTAGTGTCTCACTTCATAATCAAATAACATCAGCATCACCAGCTGTAATTTGGCTACATTTCATCAGCCTTGTATAATTTTGCATGAAATGTATTCACAGTTGTGAATATGGACAACTATTAGCTGTATCATGGAATGACAACAATGGAAACTTGTGCTGGACTGGGGCTTCAACCCGGCTTTCCCACTTATTGCCTTACCATTAGGCTGCCCAAGCATGACCCAGGGCCAGACCCAAACCACCATATATGTCATCAACCTTGTGTCTACTACCTGTGCTCATATACCCATTGTGTATATTCCTGTACAGGTGAGAAATTTTACTTGAAAGTTGGTTGCCCAGTGTTGGTGGATACATACAATATTACAGTGCCTGTGTTATTTTGAATTATGAGCCAATGTCCCTTTGGACATGCATGCACACAATATCGTATTTATTCCCATGAATGTCCAAAGGAACATTGCATTGTAATTTGGAATAACATAGGCCCTGCAATATTGTATTGTGTAATATAACTTGTTTTCAAGAGATTGTCATTTCTGTTTATCTGATCTTCCAAGTCATTAGCCACCTCTAACAGAGTCACAATGTCAATGACAAACCTAAAAGTTTTTTTCTTCTCCTGTAACTTTAATTGCTTTTTCCAAATTTCCCTTATGTTTCATGCACCACTTTCCCTGTGTACAAATTGAACAACATGAGGCAGGCCATGAAATCCCATCTCGCTCCCTTCTGAACTACTGCCTCCCTTCTGTGTCCTTCAGTTCTAATAACTGCAGTGTGGTTTTGGGCCAGCTGCTCTCTGTATTTTATCTACAACAATTTCAGAATTCAACAGTGCCAAAAGCTTTTCCTACATTAACAAATGATGTAAATGTAGGTCTATCTTTCTTCGATATATTTTCTAAGATAAGTTGTTATATCAGTATTACCTTTTGTGTTCCTACATTTCTCCAGAACTGAAAGTGATCTCTCCCAGGTCAGCTTCTACCAGTTTCCCAATTTTTTTTGTAGTTAATTATTGTTAGTATTTTGCAGCCATAATTTATTAAACTGATGGTTTGGTGATAATCCTGTCTGTTAGCATCCACCTTCTTTGGTATTGGGATTATTATGGAGAGTAGGGTCTTTTTGAATCTGGGGATTTTTCATACTTCTCGTCTATCCCATATATCAGGAGGATCAATATTATGAAACAGAGAGTTGCTACTCACCATATAGTGGAGATGCTAAGTCGCAGATGGAGACAACCAAAAGACTGTCACAAAATAAGCTTTCGGCCAATGAGGCCTTTGTCAAAAACAGATCTCTCGCTCACACACACACACACACACACACACACACACACACACACGTGCAAATACAAACACAGCTCACACACACCCATGACAGCAGTCTCTGGCAGCTGAAGCCACACTACGAGCAGCAGCAGCAGTGCATGATGGGACTGGAACTTGGGTGGGGGTAAGGAGAGGCTGGGGCAGGGAGGGGGAGGGATAGCAGGGCAGCCAGGTGTAGTCATGAGGTTAGACGGTGGGCAGGGGAGGGGCGTGTGGGAGGTGGGGTAGCAGAAAAGGAGAGAAGTTAAAAGATTGGGTGTATTGATAGAATGAGGGCTGTGTAGTGCTGGAATGGGAACAGGCAAGGGGCTGAATGGGTGAGGACAATGACTAACAAAGGCTGCATGCTATGTGAGCATGACAACCAACAAGTTGTCTGTCCACATGAAAGGCCACCAACAAAATGTGGCCGTAAACAAGTGGACCACCCTATTGCTGAGCACGCTGCCCAACACAACATCCTTCATTTCAATGACTGCTTCACAGCCTGTGCCATATTGATCCTTTGCACCAGCACCAGCTATTCTGAAATGCGTGGCTGGGAACCCTCGTTGCAATATATCCTACGTTCCCGTAACCCTCTTGGCCTCCACCTTCGTCAGTCATTGTCCTCACCCATCCAGCCCCTTGCCTGTTCCCATTCCAGCATTATACAGCCCTCATTTTACCAATGCACCCAGTCTTTTTACTTGTCTCCTTTTCCACTACCACCCCTCCCACCTCTCCCCCTCCCTGCCCCAGCTTCCTCCTTACCCCCACCCAGTTACCACTCCCCTCATGCACTGCTGCTGCTGCTTGCAGTGTGACTTCCACATGCCATAGACTGCAGTCATGTGTGTTGTGAGTGCATTTGTGTGTGTGTGTGTGTGTGTGTGTGTGTGTGTGTGTGTGTGTGTGTGTGTTTTGTGTGTATTTTTGATGAAGGCCTTGTTGGCTGAAAACTTATTTTGTGACAGTCTTTTTGTTGTGCCTATCTGTGGCCCAGCATCTCCATATATGGTGAGTAGCAGCTTTCCTTTTCATAATATTGTTACATTCCTTCCTGGATTTTCCGTTGTTTGATATATCAGGTGAAACACTTTTGTCATGGTTGGTTCAATAATTCTGAGCAAATTTTGTTTACATCCTGTGCCTTGTTTTGAGTTAAGTCTTTTTATGCTTTCCCTTCTTTGCTTAGCACTAGCGTGCCAAGTGAGTTCTTAATGTTCATACAGATGCTTCTCACTTCTCCAAATACATATGGAATCTATCTTTCCTACAGTCATGCATGCTTTTAGAGCTTTGTATTTCTCTGCTGCCCATTTCTGCTTTTCCATTTGAACTTTCTCTCTGTCCCAGTTTTAGACATCTTTATTCCTTGTGCCTGCTCATTTGATGTATTTTTGTATGTCTCCTTTCATTGGTTACACTTAATAATATCTCATGTGTGATTCTCTGCACTTTGTCCATTCACCTTGTTTCTCTGTTGTCTTTTCTATTTCATGTGTCAAATAAGCTAGCCATCATCTTTGTTGTCTTTCTTGCGTCTATTCCAATAAGTTGTTATCTATTGCTCCCACTGAAACTCTCACCAATCTCTGATCTTATCCAGACCACGCTCTTTCATTCCCTATCTTTTTGCAATTTCGTCAGCTTTAGTACACATTCACTAATCAATTAATTATTGTTGATGCCCACATCTGCTCCTGGAAACATTTTGCAGTTTAATATCTAGTTTCTTAACTATCTATCTTAATATTATATGAAGGTGTTCTGAAAAATAATGCCTCCAAATTTTTTATATCAAAAGTCTTATAAGTATTTTAAATAAAGCAAATTTTATTAATAGTCTACATCTATACTTTTCATGTCTACATATCTGTTTCTCCAGAATGTCACCCTGGCAATGAAGACGTTTCACCTATGAGATGCCAGTTTGTTGATACTATCACTGTAGAATATTTGACCTTGTAGTTGGAACCACAACCTCACCTCTGCTTGCACTGCTTCATCACTATGTGAAGTCCTTGAATGTGTTCTTTAAGTTTTGGAAACAGATGAAAATCAGATGGGGCCCAGTTGGGACTGTATGGAGGATAATAAATGACAGTGGACACAAGGCATCGGATCTTTTGCTTATGTTGCAGTGCTTGTGTTGTCCGGCATTGACATGTTGAAGGAGAGGGTGCTCCATGTGTGAACAAACTCTTCAAATTTGAAACTCAATTACAGCACACTGTTTCTCATGGAGCGACATAATTACATTATACACTGCCATGTTACACACTACAATTCAGAGCCCTCTAGTGAGAAAAGGCTGCAAATGTGTAAATGCAGAGAATAAAGATAGAGAACATTATTAACATTTGATTTATTTTAGAAACTTAAAAAGTCTTCACATTAAAAATTTTGATTCAATGCTTTTCAGCACAGCCTCGTGTCATTAATTTGAAACCTTCCAATGTCTCTAGGTCTCTTTGATGTATACAAACTTTGTTATTATGTTTAATCCAAATATTATCAATCATTAAATTGTACATTGTGTAAAATTCTATTAGGTGGCTTCTTGTTTTATTCCTCTCTCCTACTATTTTTCTTCATTTCCTTCCCTAATTAAATTTTTGCCTTCCTTAAGGTCCTGAATAATTTTTTTATCTCATAACACATTCTTCAGTCTCTTCGTCATGTGTGGAAGTACTTGGCGTCTATATTTGTGATATTCTGGTGGGCTGCGGTGACTATGATAATCTGTTCACTGCACTGCTTTTCATTACCCACATTTCTTTTTTCTTTTTCATTACTCCTGTGTTACCTCTCTTTGACTTTGTGTTGATAAACCTGTGCTCACAAGACCAGAAGCCCTGTTATTGCTGTTGTAATTTTCTTTGCAGGCTTTATGGTTCTGTAGTGGATACAGGAGTGAAGAACAGATGTGGTTCATGGACAGAGAATTCAGATATTAATTTAATCTGGGGCTAATATCAAACAGGAAAAGTAATACATAACTTCGTTTACTGTAGTTCCAGCATCAGTTGCTAACAGTAGATTTGAATGTTGAAATACCTACAGATGCAAAGGTTTACAATTCAGGCAGACTTCAAGAGAATGACTATTCTGCGGATGACAAGTCCTACCACTATGAAATGGCTAACAACAAAATGTGCTCTGTGCATCAATGTTTGAACTTAAGTACATGTGCTGCTGGAGCTTTGTAGAGGGGATGCTTGTATATCATTCGCAGCAGCTTAAGCATTTGTGGTAGCACCCCATGTTATGATGGCAGCTGTAGGAAACAAGGTGGTGTGACTGGCAGCACACCTGTTTTAAAGTGCAGCCAACCAGATAGTGGCTGACACTGCAGCTCCCGTACTTCACAAATTACCACTATATCTACTTTCAACCTACCCTTTACCTTTCCATATTTGCTAAACTACCTGAGTAAAAGATCTAATATTCCATTCTCTAAACTGTAGAACATCAGATTTGTTTTCTCTGATGACGTCATCATCTGGAGTAGTCTCTGCCGGGGCAGTAATTTCCCCTTACTTTTAGCCGTGCTCCAGTATGAAAACAGCAAGGTCAAGGTCATGCCAGGTAATATTACATGGCCAGATCAATCAGTCAGCCAGACTGTTAACCCTGCAACTACTGGAAAGGCTGCTGCCCCCTTTCTGGGACCATAGCTTAGCCTCTCCACAGAGATCCCTCTCATGTGGTTGCATCTATAGTACGCCAATCTATACCACCAAGGCATGTAAGCCTCACTGCCATGGCAATATCAATGGTTTGTGGGGGGGGGGGGTCATTGGTACTACTACTCTACATTTTTAGAGCATTAAATTGAAGATTCTTCGCTTTTGTGATGTGCTGTGCCACATTATTTCTTTAGCATACATTATAATCAGAATAGATCTTCATTTTCCATCCTCTCTCATTCCATTACTGTCTGTACTCACTGAAAGATACAGCTGATAGTTATATGTCAACATTTTGTCTATACTGTTAGGTAGACTAATGTTGTGCCATTTGAGACACGCTGGCTTTCATGTCTGCCTCTGGAATACATTGCACAGATAGCTCAATATATAGTCATGTCTTCCACTGAGAAAGACTTCCTGGTTGTCACATATACACTGGAATATGAAAAGGATGTTTGATGCTCTGTTATCAGCTGTCTTCCTATGTCTGTACTGATCCAGAATCCCTAATCTCCATTAAATGAGATGCTCTGCAATGCAAATACATATGACTTTTTGCCAGATGTATTTTGATTGAAACATAAATTGAAATACATAAGGAAAATATGTAATATGTATTCCTCCTGGGGACACACTACATAACACCAAAAATGGGCAATTATTGTTAGATTATAAACTGGAGTGCTTTTGCTTCAAATTCTGCCCTAAATGGCTTGGGTAATGTGGGGAGTTGAGGAGACCTGTGAAACAATGCCATCAATTTGTGCTAAAGAGTTGAAAATTAAAAAAATGTTAATCAGGATAGGTATATTGCCTTAGGGAATTACAGTGCCCACCTTATTATTTATTTATTATATACTAGCTGTTACCCATGGCTGTGCTCGCATATCAGAAGTTTGGTTATGAGGAGGAGTGATGGTGAGTAAGTACAGTACTGTACGTGCAATAACATCAGGTACCTCACATATCTACTGTTGGGTAAGCATAGCTCATAATGTGCACCCCACTCTCCCTCCTCCCAAGCTGTCACAACACATGATGCATCGACATGTGCAGTGCCACTGCCAAGCAGTGTGTACAGACAGTCATAGGCAGGAGCACACATTTATGCATTGTGCTATTGAAGTAGCTATACATTATACAACATGTACATTATGAAATAAATAGTGTGGAAATATGGGTTGAACACACTGAACATTGCATTCAGTCCTTTAAATCATTTCATGCAGCAAAAAAAGCATTTTCACAGACGTGATAGAGATCAAAGTAGGAGTGTAAATAGCTCTTGAAGAGTAAATAGTTTTCTCTAATTCATATAATATTCTTCAAATCAATAAGTATCTTGTATTACACACTTTATAAAGAAGCTTATGTTCTTCCTCAGTTTTCAATCTTTCTCCATACCAAATTTCATCAAAATCAGTTCAGAGGATTGGTCGTGAAAATTAATGTGGATAAAACTTTCAGTTATGATTTCTGTTTTTTCTGCAGTCTGATTTTGGTTAATAAAGCCTATATTGTGCCCAAAACAATGCTCAAGTCAAATGTGGAAGCCCCGTGAAAATTCATTCTGTAGTTTTGGAGAAGTATGTTCAGACAGACAGAGAACAGTTTACAGGTTTTTTTATTAGTATAGATTTCAGCCTCAGATCACACAAATGTTATCATTACTGGTTTCAACTTATCAAGTAACCATCATGTGATCTGTTTTAAAAATAAAGAATTTGGGGGTGGGGGTTATAAAATACTAGAAAATTATATTACAAATCAAACTAATTTCTATACACATCTATGTCTACTTGAATACTTAGAAATTTTTCAACTGAACAGGCCCACATAGGAGTTCACAGTGTTGACCCTAAGTACACAAGTGCAAGTTAGAATATGCCAGTTGTGCTTTCTAATATGTTTGGTGACATCTATGGGAGATTTTAGGTACTACCTGTTCCACTGTACTGATCAATTATATGATTGCCTACCCAAGTATATTCATCTGATAAGTTACTACATAACGTAATGAAGTATGACAATTGTGTATACAAATTAGCTTGGTTTTTAATGTAGTTTCTTAGCCTTTTACTAATCCCCTTTTTATTTCTTTTTAAACATATCATCTGGCAATGACTTGGTAACAAGTTGAAATTGGCTCCAATACCTGTGACCTGAGGCTAATGTACATAACTAAGAAATAATAATAAATTCAAAGTTAGCACATTTTTGAGTAACTGAATTGAATGATTATTATTACAGATTTTAGGAGAATACCACCGACGTTATTATTCTTCAGTGGATGTATAATCTGTATTGCACAGGAAACATTTGACATTATGAAACCACTAAAGTGAATGCATCTTGATGAGTGCCATATACTTGTGAATCCTGTCAGTCATGTCACTGTTTAATCTAAGGAAATGAGGTTGCCCCCATGAGTGGAAGTATGTGTCAGAATGTGGCAGCTGTGCTTTCTGATATCTTCTGTGATACATATGAGAGATTTTACATATGGCCTGTTTGAAAGAGATGATTTACCCTGGATAGAAGCTGTCCCAAGTATACATCTAATGTTTATCCCCTTCTTCCTTAACAAATCAACACACATCAACATTTTCTTTAATTGTATTTTGGGCAAGTGGGGGGTGGGGGGAGGTTGGGATTGGGGGGGGGGGGGGCACTGTGTCATTAGCAATATTTTGAGTCTTGACCTTTGTACATCTAAGAATCCTATACTATCAGCCGTAAGCTTCTGTCAATGAGAGAAGAAACCTCCTTGTTACAACATACTGCAAAAGCCTTTGAACAACAATATTTAGTTTCACTCTGAAGCACAGAAATCATCAGGAAGCTCTGAATATATAGTCAGATGCCCTATAGGCTGTACACACTATTGGTTTGGGACACTATGAAGAGATATTGCCATGAAGAACTGCTGCAGTAGTTATCTGGCACAGTCACCTAAAAATGTAGAGCTACTGTCTCTACGAAATACTGAGAGAATGTGATCCAGCTGCAAGTGGGGGATTAAATATTGTTTACAAAATTATCATGGTAACAGTGAAAGACCCTGTGCATTGCATACAGTATTTGTGTAAAAAGGCATGGAGTGGTTTCTGCTCAGGGCATGTAATACATTTGTTATCTCCAGGGCCAGATCTATGGGAAAGGGGGGGGGGGGGGGCAAACCCATATATCTGCCCTGGGTGGCAATTTCAGGGACCTCCAGATTCATATTCTTGAATGAAAAAACCTTGTCTCACAAAACACCTAGCATCCAGTGCACTTTGGCCCATCAGTCATTCATATGATTTTGAAATGCATCTCAATTGGTTTATGAACACATTCTATGTTGATTTCTGAACAAATCATAAGTTGATTTTTGAATGCATGCATAGTGTACATGATGTCTCTGCCAAGGAAACTCTGTCGCATGTAGAAACAAAAAACTTTCCTGCAGACAAAAGGGGGTGGGGCTATGTGAGCCAAGCCAAATAAACCTGAACAGGTGAATGCCAATCACTGTTTGTTTATGTGATTGATTGGGTGAGCAAATGATCATTGTAGTTATAATTAATAGTGAAATCCATGGATTCAGATTACCAGAATGGAAATAAAGAAAGATCATATATTATCTTCTCAGTGTGTCCAGCAAAATGAAATTTTGACAGAAAATTTTTGCCAGATTGCTACATTACCAGTTGTACGGTCCCCAGTTAACAGCTGCTTTAAGTTCTATTCACAGAACAGTGTGAAAAAGTGTGTTGTTCAAACATGTAATAACATCTAACTGGAACATAAATGTGAGATAACTGTATCTGTGATTCTGGCAGTGTTACTGAAGTTAACTGGAGAATAAGTTTTGACAGTGGCAGGAATAGTTACAGAATTAGTGATGACAAGATTGTTTGCTAGAACGAGGAAGGAGAAGCAAGGAGGACATCACACAGATTATATGGAAGAATATGATGATTCCAACTTTATATAAAAATTTCGTACTACTACTTTTCAGACTCATAGTTGAGAAACTGGAATGTATGAATGAAATGTGAAATTATTTGCTAACATAAAACTTTTTGCTAGTTCTAGACGTAATAGGCATTTGATTTGGTATTTCGTGAATTATGTTCCATCATGTTATTTATGTAAATGAGGTAAACAAAAATCACCATTTGTACCAAAACAGTTTTGCTTATATTTGGCATGTGTTACAATTGCTGCAATATTAGAAAGGCCTATTTTGTTTTATGTAGCAGACAGTGACAAAGTAGATGTAATCAAATCAAGAAACCACACCAGTATTGGGTATTACTTGTACAACCTCTTTTTCAGTATTAGACAATGACATTTTAATTTTTCATGTAGCAATATGTTTGATGAACTTTGATGAGGTAATAGATTCTTTTGTAGAAAGGAAAGCATGCCGTCTAAAGCTGTAGCAAGATTAGAGAGAAAAGAATGCTGGGACCTAAGGATTGAAGAAATGTGTACCATCTTGGTTGTCTCTAACTTTACTGGTTTTATGTTTCCTATATTTAATTACTGCTGGACCTTCATGGCCTGTTCAGGGGGAGTTTAGCTTTTAGTTTTAATATTTAACTTTATGTCACACAAAAGAGAAAGTTATTAGCTAATAGGCAACAAAGAGTACTAATTTTATGAAGAGTTCTTATTCTCCTGGTCACAAATAATACCACCCAGTATTAATTATGAGTTTCTTTTTTTAAGGAGGACAGGATGTCAAACCAGCCGACGGGGAGAAGAAGAAGCACCACAGGACATTTTAATTTCCAAAGTCCTGAATATAGGTATGATCGTTCCCATTACAAAATATACACGTTTCAATTCCACAGAGTGAAATATAGTGATGTGCGATAGAAGAATGCTGTGTAAAGAGGTGTGGCACTGCACTCTGGCACACTTAAGACCAAATAACATGTCTTACATTTCCTCAAACATATATATTTTATATATAAAAGTCTTCAGAAAGATGTGTGCTACAAAATGAACATAATTTTGAAAAATCGATTTTTGTTTTTTGTTTTTAATTTTTGACGTTCTAGCTCAAAAGCTCGAGGGTGAGGGAGAGGGGGTGTCACTATCAAGTTTATGCCCTGGTTCGGAAGTATCATAGATCTGGGGCTATTTACCTCAGTCCAATCTTCTAGAATAGCAGTTAACTGATTGAGTGGATTAAAATTTTATTGTTGACTGATGTCGGCTTGTCCCGTTAAAGTTTTTATCTGATAGATAACTTTCAGTCACGTTGTTGACTATCATTATGAAATCTAAATAACCAAAAACAATGGAGCACTGCAATGTGTCCCTTTAAACAAGATCTAACACCTACAACTGGTCATTATTTCATTAAAAAATTAAAAACAGCATAATATATTCTGCCAAAAAAAAAAAAAAAAAAAAAAAAAAAAAAAAATTGTTTGCTTGTTTCTCTTTAAAGCACTGGAGTAATGTTCTGGTTTTATGTTTATTTCTTCGGAAAAAAAATCCAGAACAATTACCGATTTACTGTAAATAATATTCTAAGACTCTAATGTTTGCAGCATCTATCATTGTTGATTACTTACGGACACATTCAGTAGAGTTGATGTGGTCATCAAAATAATCTTCCAGGATGGCTTCAGTGCAACGCTCACATTTCTTGTACAGGTGTCGCATGTCACATTCATCTGTAAATACAGTTTCATTGATATTTTTTTGAAATCTGTTAATTTTTCTGTTGTCAATTTAGCAAAGATCAATCATATTAAAAGTTTGCATGTTTGATCTTACAGTGTTTTTGTCCAATATTGAGAATTGAAAAATATGAGAAAGGAAGAAAATGTAAAGTCTGAAATTTTGAGTGCCACCTCTCAGATTCATTTAAAAGAAATGTAAACGTATTACAGTTTTAAATAGTGTGTGCTTTTGCATAAACTAGATTCTAATGCAGATTGCGAACCACAAAATTAAGGATGAGTATACATTTGGTATTTATAGAAAAGTGTATTGTTCTGCTGGGAAATGACATCTTACTGTGGGACACTTTGCTTATATTGGCAATTAAATCTGTGAAGGGCCTGAATTTCATATGCTTCTCAACGGACAAGCAAAAGCAATAATCATTTCTCCTTTGTGGTCTATGTACAACTTATTGTGTCAAATTAGTGGTTACTTAGAAGTGAATATTTTTTGCTATGAACAGTTGCTTGTCATTTTGAGTAAACAAGCTGCATAAAGCAGTGACTGTAACATAACATCTGACACCAATTATTTATAGTGCATGATAAGTTCATTTTGTTTCCCTTAGCAGCAAAGGCAAAAGATGCAGTAATCCAAGACGGCTGTTTAAAAGGTATTATTTGGTTACAATAGTTTGTGAGTAATCTTTTAGATAAAAAGAATTTTCAATTAAAGTGGTTTTATAAGAAATGATATTGCATTCTGGCTGGATTGCATCAAACAGTTAGAAAAATGCTTTATATCAATCTTCGAAAGGGGTCACTCACTTTTAGTTGTGGCATGAAGGAATAACGCCTACATGCTGCACACATATATTTGAATACAAACTTTAAAAAAAAAAAAAAATTGGTATCCTCATCACAAGAACTTGCATAATTTTTTGTAAGAGAAATTTCCTTCTCAATACTCTTTGGCTCACAGGAAATCACTTCACACAGCCACCTGTGTAATGGAGGTACAAGTAAACCCGCAGTCAGTGCACCTGAGTGGTGTGCATTGCATTGCCAATCATGAATGTGAATTTGTCTGCATGACTTGAAGGACCATTTTAAAGTCAGACTGTGCACACGTAGCAACTTCACTGCAAAAAGAGTTATCAACACAAGAAGTTGCCCATCAAATAGTGTACATCATAGTGACTTCATCTGAATGTTCATCCACCTTCATTAGATACACAACAGTGAAGATTTGCCTCTTAGTGGTCACGTTCAATCAGCATCAACCGTTGGTGATCACCGCATATAAGTTGTAACTCTTTGGTAACCTGAAGAGAATGGAATGGAACTGTGTGCTGTGTTTTGAAGGCTACTGGGAGTATTGCATCAACTCTGACAGGGCACAACCATTTCCATATGAAATTTGGGCTCTAAGCATCCGTTAGGAGCAACAGTACAAATCCCCCATCACTATGGTGTGTGAGTAAAGTGAGAAATGGTAGACTTGTAATCGTGGCATAAGGTTCTCTTCACTGATGTGTGATAGAGCTGTCTAACGCCTGATGTTCATCATAGAACAGTGATAACAAAACACATCTCAGGCAAGGGGGGGAGGGGGGAGGTGCGGGAGGGGGGGGGGGGTTGAGTCATGTTTGGAGGGGTATCATATATGGATGTGTATTGATAACAGGATTCTCCAGCCTATTGTATAGCCCGACAGTCAATATTTCAGATACATCTTTATCCATCAAATTGATAATGCACAAGTACTCTGCACCCATCTTCTAAACACTTCCCTCCAAGAACAAACTAAGTGTATGATTTGTTGACATGAACCTGATGGAGAATACTTTGAATGGTTGGAATTTATATTATTGCAATAATCCTTCTCACACTGGACAATCTCAGGTGGGCTTGAGCAACATCATCTGTGTCTTGTGGAAAGCATGCCAGGAAGAGGTCCAAGCATGTTATAATTAACAGGTAACAGGTTGGAGCAACTTACTGCTGAGAGTTAGTCAACAGGAGACCTTTGTGGATATGCAGGCTGTGTTGAACTTTTTTAAAATAGGCTTTTCATACAATTTTGGTACCTATCAAAAAATTATTACAGAGGAAGCAATTGTCAATTTTTCCTGTGATAATCTATTCATTATTATCTGAATACAGAAAATAATTAGTTCTGCTAAGACTTACAAGAATGAATATTTTTTGAGCAATTCATACTTTTATTTTGTTTTCTGCATGCATATAATTTTGGAATGTTCATTTCTACATTAGACATGTATTCTGTCTGTAGCATAAATTGGGACTTGTAATACTGTGGTTTGCTGAACAGAGGACCATATATACATTCTTGGAAATTATGTGAGAAATGGCACTACTGCTTAAAATTTAGTCAGATGAATGCAACATGTACACAAAGAGTATCACATGATTCACAAAATAGTAAGTTATGTATGTAGATATTATGTAATACTGATGGTGAAAAATTAAATTCAACTTTTCATTAAATTTAATTTTCTAACTGAAAATTTATTTTCCTATAGTTTAATGTTACATGCCAGAATGTTGTCTTCGTACCTGTCAGATGATGCGACAGGACGGATATCTCAACAACTTGCTTGCAGTGCACACAACGTGTTAACATGGGACATGAACGCCAGTAATGTATATTTAATCCTTCCTCGGTGAAGTTTTCTGCTCTCACAAGGCAGAAAATACACATTCTGTCAACAAAAATTGCAAAGAAATGAAACATGTCTGGAGAGCAGAAGGTTGATTTTACCACATAAGAAAATCTCTTTTGAATATTTATATGAAACCCAAAAAACTGCTCCTGCATAGCCATGAGGGAAAAAAATGTTCAGCCTCTGCCAGTAAACATTTTATAATGACAAAATTTAGTGAGCCTGGTTACTTGTGCTCTATGATGGCCTAAGAGAGTGTACAATTATGGCTTAATATTGACAGTGAAACTCAAATATTGTAGTACTTGTGGCCCCCCTGTCTGTCCCTCAAAAATTATCTAGTAGATAAAATTATAGACTGGAGTATAACATGAAATAGTGATGAATATATCATATGGTAACAGAGGTGATATTTTGAAGCAGTTACTTTTAGAATGATGTTATTTACTGCAATATAAACCAAACTAGATTATAATCCAACTTTCAATATGTGAAACATTTATACCATTGTTATCAATACAGAAAATTCCTTTCTACATGCACTCTTGCTTACCACCTATATTGAGAGTAAGATGATACACAGAAGGCTCTAAATTTTCAAGGAAGAATAAATATATGGTGCATTCAAAAAGAAATTAAGGACTGTCCCCCTCAAAATAGCCCCTCTACTGGCAATACATTGTTCCCATAATTTCTTCCACTTTTGGAAAGCCTCGTGGAACATATTTTCTGGGACAGTGTGATGAAGCAAGCTGGGATATTTTTACTTCCCCTCGTTTTGCCATCTGCCTCCTTAAATTCGTTTTTTCACTTTTAACTAATTATCATTAATGTGCATGAGTATAAACTGCATTTTCATAAAAGAAATAGGTTGGCCCTTAGTTTTAAAGAATATTGCACCAATCTTATTTTGTGCTTAGTTTTATGTCTATAATTGATTTTCTAATTTATTTTGACTATTCCTAGTTAATACCTTTCATTACAGGGTGAAATCAATAATTGCTTCATAACTTAAATTCTATTGTTGACTTATAAACAAATGTAAATTCTGTACTAATTATAAACATTTGGAAGATGAAACACTGGCATTCTTTAAGTATTTATTTGGCTCTATTCGAAAACATGTCAGCAAAGTCAGCTCTTAATTAATTCCAAAGTAATCAACAGTTTTGTCAAAAGTATTGTTTGCATAACACTATCTGTTAATTTCATCATTTAAACAAATAATTTGGCCTAACCCTTGTAGTAGAAAAAATGTTAAACAGAACCAAGTTTTCAATGTATTCAATTAATCAAATGAGTTAAGTTTCATTGTAATTTCTGTAGGTTGGTTAAAACAACAACAATGCATCAACTTAACTGTGAAGAAAGCATAACACAATTAGGCCGTATGTTAAAATAATGACAGTGTCTGTTCCATATGTACCTTATTATTCTACAAGAACTATGAAATGTGTTGTTAGGTTTTTATGGCTCATAGATGTTCAACAGTAAACTATTGTAGCAGTTTGTGGAGATTTTGCCTGCAAACTATGAATGAAAGTTATCCAATAGTGCAGTGGCCATATAACTGTGTAATATTGGGGGGGGGGGGGGGGGGGGGGCAGTTGTGAACAGTGAAAGTAAAGAACTGTGAAACGCAAATGTGCATCTGTCAGCTACATCGTTTAAAGTAGTCAGTTTTGTTTTCCACCCCCCCCCCCATTTTTCAGCCAGTATAGCAACACAGTATGTTGACACCAAGGCTCATCAATGAGGAAATAAAACAGGCAAACGGAATGTAGGTCTCATGCTGCACTGTCCTGAATCTCCTCTATAGTTTGGAAATGACATCCTTTCAACATGATTTTAAGTTTGGGCAACAGGAAAAAGTCTGCTAGGGCTATGTCTGAAGAATGCAGTGGACTGGGCACAACAGGAATGTGATATTTTACTAGATAGCTGCAGACAAGAATAATGCTTAAGCCAGCACATTCTTATGATACAACATCCAAGTCTGGTTTTCCCACTATTCTGGTCACTTCCTATGCACAGCATTGCTCACATGCATAAGGATTTGTCAGTAACTCCTGAAACAGTTAAATGACAATTTATGAGAATCACAGCATGAACTCTCATGACATGGTCATCATTTATTGATGTGGAAGGTTGTCCAGGCTTGGGACTGTCACCGACTGACATTCTGCTCTGTTGAAAATGCTTTACCACTCATAGCACTGTGTGTGACTTCACGCTGCTTGCTCTCTCTCTCTCTCTCTCTCTCTCTCTCTCTCTCTCTTTCTCTCCTCTCTCTCTCTCTCTCTCTCTCTCTCTCTCTCTCTCTCTCTCTCTCTCTCTCACACACACGCACACACACACACTACTTCCAGATTTTCACTGTCACTTTAGCACTAACCTGATGTGCAGCTTGTGCATTTGCTCACTTCAGCACAAGGTTATAATATGAGAGTAGCTGTAGCGTGCTGACTAATAATCAGAGTGAAATGCTGCTAACAACAGCTCTCTCTGCTGGTTGGTGTGCTATTTCAAAAGTTTGGTTTCTTTTTTAAGACATCTTGTATGCTCATTTGTGACTGTATAACTACAGTGCTATGGCTATGTAGTTTGCCAGAACAATGTAGCCATGTGTGATCTTTCTTTCTTTCTTTTTTTTTTTTTTAGTTGTCTCTAAATAAGAATGTTGCCTGAAAGATCAGCATTGTTTTCAGTCTTGTCTACGCGTCTGTCAGTTACTCAATGCCTCAACTACACTTTAATCCTTCCATTAACTCTGAGGACTTTTCCAGTATCATATGTATACAGCTAGATTAATTTATGACAAAACGGAAATGTATTACTTAAGAAAATTCCATGAAGTTTCATCTTAAGTTTAGGCCTTTAGTGAGAGAGTAATGATGTACCATCATTTGGGTCCACACATATAGTGAAACAACTATACTGAAATTAAAACAGAATTTAAAAATTTGCATTCAACTGTCTTTTTGCTGTGAAACCCAAGATGTCACTCCACTGTTCAATGGCCACAGTACTGAAAAAAAGAGAGGAAGATAGATAGATAGAGAGAGAGGGGGGGGGGGGAGGGGGAGGTAGACAGAGAAAAAGGGAGGGGGAGAACTTACTTCCCCACCGTTTCTTTTAAAAAACTAAAACTGATCAGAGACAATGCAGTGCTAAAATTATTTTTGATGTACTTTGAATTTGCCACTACATAATCAGATAACTACTATTTATTGAAATCTACTGCATGGATGTTTCTTATGTGAGGCAGGAAGTGATCACAGCTCTCAGCTATTTACCAGTGAGTTAAGAGTGTCAGCAAGTCTGAAAACGTTGCGAAGCTTTTGGACAGTGTGCTCCTTCAGAGTGAACTAATAAAGAACACACATATACTGTACATACACATGGCTACCCTGAACTGACACTGCTGCTCTACTGGGGTGATGTGCTGTGTCATGTGGATTGGATGAGAGGAAGGTTGGCTGAGGGCTAAAGGAGATTTGGCAAGAGAACAGAATAGGACTGTGGTCCCAGTGAGCTCACCCTGGTGTAGGTAGGGGCTTTGCATGTGACACTCAGTGGTCTGGCAGGGTGAGATGGAACAGAGGAAGAAAGAGATTGCAGAGAGGAAAGTGTGAGTGTGGATTGATGGGATGGAGAGAGGGGAATGACAAGAATGGAGATGGGTGTAAGGCAGGGTCTAGCAGAAACTGAGACCAGAAAGATTGTGGGATTGAAGATGTGTTGTGAGGAGAATTCATGTCTGTTTATTACAATGAAGATGGTGTTAGGAATGAGGTGGGGGTTACAGATTGCATGGATTGTGAAGCAGTCATGGAATCCAGGATGTTGTACTCAACATTGTGTTCTCCCTCTGGGTGGTCAATTCCGCTCTTGCCCACAGTTTGGTGGTGACCATCCATTTGGGTCGGCAGCTGGTTGGTGGTCATGTGCACATCTGAATTTGTACAACAGTTTAACAGAGATGGTCTATGACATGAGTACTTTCACAGGTAGCCCTGAATCTGATAAAGTAGGATAGGCCTTTGACCATACTGGAAAGGGATATGCTGGTGGGTGCATAGCACAGGTCTTGCATCTGAGTCTGACACAGTGATATGACTCAGAGCTATGTGTAAAGCAGTTGGAAGTAAAGGTGGCATAAGAATGGACCAGCCATATCCCATGTGCCCCACTTCACCCATCACTCTACATCCACACTTTCTCCTTTGCAGTCTCCCTCTTCCTCTGTTCCATCCCTGTCTCCCAAAACATTCTCCCACTTCATCGTTTTCCACACAACTTCCCTGTCTATGGCATTGTGAGCTCATCGGTGCCATGTTTGCTTGTTAGAACTGAAGAAGGGCATTGTCCACAAGTCCAAAAACTTAGCGATGTTTTCCACCTTGTTTATGTGCCAGTGAACCACCTAATGCAAAAACCATACAATAAGTCATTACATTCAGTCTTTCCATTATTTGTATTCATTGAGGACTTTTTCCTGTACCACACTAAAAAAGCTGCTGTCTTATTTTGCTGAATAATATATGTATCAAAGTTGTAGATCAGTGCAGATAAGGTTTTTGAGTATGGCATATGCTTTTGTAACAATCAGCATAGGTTGTTGAGGCCTGTAACGTTTAGAATCTGAAGTTGGCCAATGTGTGGCCAAAACCAATTATGACTTATCACGTTATGTGACTGTGTCTGAAATAAAGTCTTCTCCACAGAGAGAATGTTGCTTTTTTCCAGAAACCGAATCCACAGGATTTAATTTACAGTGATTGCGCTTAGTTTATCTGGAATGATTTATGAAACAGTATACACTGACTGGAGGTAATTGTGTCAACATAATGACTCTACTTGGCATTAAGGGATATGGATGATAAAGGTAAATTGCATAATAACCTCTATTGTAAAATTGTAAGTAAAGTCAGGAGTACATCAAAATTTGTGTATCAAGTAAATTAAGAAATTTCTTTTAAGGTAGATAATGAACTGGTCAAAGAGATCTCTAAAATCGCAGGAACTTTTAATAACATTTTTCTGTCAGTGGCATATAATTGGGATTTGAACACTCCATTAGCAGATAGCCCTAAGTCCCTAAGGAAAGCCTTCCAAAACAAGTTTGACAAAATTCAACTACAGCCGATATCTCCAAAAGAAACATAAAGTTTATCAACCCCCTTAAAAATAAATATTTAAGGTTTTATGATGAAATCATTAGTAAAATAATGAAATATCACTCAGCTGAACTCTGTAATTTATTGAGTTACTTGGAGACTTAAACAGGCTTTTGTCAAGCCACTCCACAAAAAAAGAAGGCAAAACATTAGTGAAGAATTACTGGTCCATCTCATTACTGCTAGTATTTTCAAAAAAATTTTGAGAAGATAATTGTACAATAGCCTTCATACTTACTTGTACATAAAAGCATATTCATTAGCAAGCAGTTTGGATTTCAAAAAGGACTGTCAACTGAACCTTGACAGATGGTATACTAGAATCAGTAACACATACATTATTACCACTGGGAACATTTTGTGGCTTAGCTAGGGTTTTTGATTGCGTGAATCATTACATCTTAATGCAAAAGTTAAAACATTATAGAATAGTAGACACAGAAGTTCATAGTTTTTATCTTACCTCAATGACAGAAAACAATGTGTATCATTTCCATGTCAGTCACATCATAACAGGCATTCAGAATTTGAGCAGTCAGACATGCTGTACCACAAGTTACATTTTGAATTCTCTGTTAGTTCTGATATGTACAAATTATCGTCAACTTATAATTTCAGAAGATCCACATTTTGTACTTTTTGCAGATAACACAAGTATAAGAATAAAAAGCAGTACCAGTCCTCAGGTAATGAAAGATTTGAAAACATTAACTGATGGTTCATGGCAAATACATTAGCATTCACTTCTGACAAGACTCAGTACACACAGTTTAGTTCATCTCACTGAACTCCACAATCCATAAAAATAAGTTTCTCTAACCATGCATACATGAGGTAGAAAGTGTGAAGTTTATGCTACTAAAGATAGATTACAACCTCAATGGAAAAACCCACTGTCTGGCATTGCTGAAACACCTTGGTTCACCTGTGTTCACAATATGCATGTTTACTGCTATACGCAATTTAAAATGGAAGAAACTGGTTTATTTTGCATGTTTCCATTTGCTTATGAGTGATGCAATCATTTTCTGGGCAAATTCAAATTACGGGGTTGTTGTTGTTGTGGTCTTCAGTCCAGTGACTGGTTTGATGCAGCTCACCATGTTACTCTATCCTGTGCAAGCTTCTTCATCTCCCAGTACCTACTGCAACCTACATCCTTCTGAATCTGTTTAGTGTATTCATCTCTTGGTCTCCCTCTACAATTTTTACCCTCCATGCTGCCCTCCAATACTAAATTGGTGATCCCTTGATGCCTCAGAACATGTCCTACCAACCGATCCCCTTCTTCTAGTCAAGTTGTGCCACAAACTTCTCTTGTCACCAATCCTATTCAATCTACCCATCTAATCTTCAGCATTCTTCTGTAGCACCACATTTCGAAAGCTTCTATTCTCTTCTTGTCCAAACTAGTTATCGTCCATGTTTCACTTCCATACATGGTTACGCTCCATACAAATACTTTTAGATACACCTTCCTGACACTTAAATCTATACTCGATGTTAACAAATGTCTCTTCTTCAGAAACACTTTCCTTGCCATTGCCAGTCTACATTTTATATCCTCTCTACTTCAACCATCATCAGTTACTGTGCTCCCCAAATAGCAAAACTCCTTTACTACTTTAAGTGTCTCATTTCCTAATCTAATTCCCTCAGCATCACCCAACTTAATTTGACTACATTCCATTATCCTCATTTTGTTTTTTTTGATGTTCATCTTATATCCTCCTTTCAAGACACTATCCATTCTGTTCAACTGCTCTTCTAAGTCCTTTGCTGTCTCTGACAGAATTACAATGTCATCGGCAAACCTCAAAGTTTTTATTTCTTTTCCATGGATTTTAATACCTACTCTGAATTTTTCTTTATTTCCTTCACTGCTTGCTCAATATACAGATTGAATAACATCAGGGAGAGGCTACAACCCTGTCTCACTCCCTTCCAAACAACTGCTTCCCTTTCATGTCCCTCGACTCTTATAACTGCCATGTGGTTTCCGTACAAATTGTAAACAGCCTTTCACTCCCTGTGTTTTACCCCTGCCACCTTCAGAATTTGAGAGCGAGTATTCCAGTCAACATTGTCAAAAGCTTTCTCTAAGTCTACAAATGCTAGAAACGTAGGTTCGCCTTTCCTTAATCTAGCTTCTAAGATAAGTCGAGAGTCAGTATTGCCTCACGTGTTCCAATATTTCTACGGAATCCAAACTGATCTTCCCCGAGGTCGGCTTCTACCAGTTTTTACATTCGTCTGTAAAGAATTCACGTTAGGATTTTGCATCCGTGACTTATTAAACTGATAGTTCGGTAATTTTCACATCTGTCAGCACCTGCTTTCTTTGGGATTGGAATTATTATATTATTCTTGAAGTCTGAGGATATTTCGCCTGTCTCATACATCTTGCTCCCCAGATGGTAGAGTTTTGTCAGGACTGGCTCTCCCAAGGCCGTCAGTAGTTCTAATGGAATGTTGTCTACTCCCGGGGCCTTGTTTCGACTCAGGCCTTTCAGTGCTCTGTCAAACTCTTCACGCAGTATTGTATTTCACATTCCATCTTCATCTACATCCTCTTCCATTTCCATAATATTGTTCTCAAGTACATCGCCCTTGTATAGACCCTCTATATACTCCTTCCACCTTTCTGCTTTCCCTTCTTTGCTTGGAACTGGGTTTCCATCTGAGCTCTTGATATTCTTGCAAGAGGTTCTCTTTTCTCCAAAGGTCTCTTTAATTTCCTGTAGGCAGTATCCATCTTACCCCTAGTGAGATAAGCCTCTACATCCTTACATTTGTCCTCTAGCCATCCCTGCTTAGCCATTTTACACTTCCTGTCGATCTCATTTTTGAGACGTTTGTATTCCTTTTTGCCTACTTCATTTACTGCATTTTTATATTTTCTCCTTTCATCAATTAAATTCAATATTTCTTCTGTTACCCAAGGATTTCTACTAGCCCTCGTCTTTTTACCTACTTGATCCTCTGCTGCCTTCACTACTTCATCTCTCAAAGCTACCCATTCTTCTTCTACTGTATTTCTTTCCCCCATTCCTGTCAATTGTTCCCTTATTCTCTTCCTGAAACTCTGTACAATCTCTGGTTTAATCAGTTTATCCTGGTCCCATCTCCTTAAATTCCCACCTTTTTGCAGTTTCTTCAGTTTTAATCTACAGTTATGGGGATAGTACGAGGGCAGTTCAATAAGTAATGCAACACATTTTTTTTCTGAAACAGGGGTTGTTTTATTCAGCATTGAAATACACCAGGTTATTCCCCAATCTTTTAGCTACACAACACTATTTTTCAACGTAATCTCCATTCAATGCTACGGCCTTACACCACCTTGAAATGAGGGCCTGTATGCCTGCACGGTACCATTCCACTGGTCGATGTTGGAGCCAACGTCGTACTGCATCAATAACTTCTTCATCATCCGCGTAGTGCCTCCCACGGATTGCGTCCTTCATTGGGCCAAACATATGGAAATCTGACGGTGCGAGATCGGGGCTGTAGGGTGCATGAGGAAGAACAGTCCACTGAAGTTTTGTGAGCTCCTCTCGGGTGCGAAGACTTGTGTGAGGTCTTGCGTTGTCATGAAGAAGGAGAAGTTCGTTCAGATTTTTGTGCCTACGAACATGCTGAAGTCGTTTCTTCAATTTCTGAAGAGTAGCACAATACACTTCAGAGTTGATCGTTTGACCATGGGGAAGGACATCGAACAGAATAACCCCTTCAGCGTCCCAGAAGACTGTAACCATGACTTTACCGGCTGAGGGTATGGCTTTAAACTTTTTCTTGGTAGGGGAGTGGGTGTGGCGCCACTCCATTGATTGCCGTTTTGTTTCAGGTTCGAAGTGATGAACCCAAGTTTCATCGCCTGTAACAATCTTTGACAAGAAAATGTCACCCTCAGCCACATGACGAGCAAGCAATTCCGCACAGATGGTTCTCCTTTGCTCTTTATGGTGTTCGGTTAGACAACGAGGGACCCAGTGGGAACAAACCTTTGAATATCCCAACTGGTGAACAATTGTGACAGCACTACCAACAGAGATGTCACGTTGAGCACTGAGTTGTTTGATGGTGATCCGTCGATCATCTCGAATGAGTGTGTTCGCACGCTCCGCCATTGCAGGAGTCACAGCTGTGCACGGCCGGCCCGCACGTGGGGGATCAGACAGTCTTGCTTGACCTTGTGGCGATGATGACACACGCTTTGCTCAACAACTCACCATGCTTTTGTTCACTGCCAGATCACCGTAGACATTCTGCAAGCGCCTATGAATATCTGAGATGCCCTGGTTTTCCGCCAAAAGAAACTCGATCACTGCCCGTTGTTTGCAATGCACATCCGTTACATGCGCCATTTTAACAGCTCCGTACAGCGCTACCACCTGTCGGAAGTCAATGAAACTACACGAGACGAAGCGGGAATGTTTGAAAATATTCCACAAGAAATTTCCGGTTTTTTCAACCAAAATTGGCCGAGAAAAAAAATGTGTTGCATTACTTATTAAACTGCCCTCATATTTTCAAAATACAGAATTGTGTTACAAGAAATATATCTGCTAATAATTTAGAACATCTTGAAGAGACCTCCTACTTTTTTTTCTTTTTTCCTTAAAAAAAAAAGGTAAACTGGGTATTTTGACAAATTATACATAAGATTGAGCTGCCCCTGCCATTATCATTTTATTATATCATCAGCATAGTCAGATAGTTTGTTAACATCATTAATTTAAATGGCCTCATGGGCAATGAATGAAAAACAACTTTTGTAAACATTATAATAAAACTAATTATGTTGACAATTTAATCCAAACTTAACCCTTACAAGCACAGCAGTTTCATAGTCAAAAAGCATGATGAATACAATGTTGCATTTGTTTACGCTGTCAAAATTCACAAATTTTTTAGGTAAAATTTATACAAACATCAGTATTATAATTTTTAAGTGCTTGACTAAGCCAGTGGTGTTACAAGGCCAGTCAATGAAGAATAAAAAAAGGTGAAACATGGAAAATAGTTTTTGCAGTCACGAGTATTTCTGCAGTGGTAGGAGGGAATGGCATCAGCAAGACACTGGGAAATCCTGACTGATAGGGGTCGAGTCTGGGAGTGGGGGTGCATTTGAAGGTAACTTTTGTATGTTTTTCCTGAATAATTCGAAAACTATGGCGACTATTGAAAACATTTCCCATTACAAAATTTAATTGCATTAAATTTCCTACAAAAAGGCTGTGTTCATTTTTTCTGTTGCACCAATACTTGCCACGTAGCAAATGAGAGAATATGAAAATCTCATGTGTGGTTTATGTAGGCTCCCTGTGACATTGCAGGTTGCATAAAATGACAGTGAATGGGACAATGGAATCAACACACACACACACACACACACACACACACACACACACACACACACACACACACACACACTGCTATAGTGAAAAGTGTGATGTAAACAGAGAAACAGAGAGGAAAGGTTGTGCTGGAGTGAGGGTGTTGGTCTCTGCCAAAGATGGGATGGACATGTGCTGCAGAAGGTTATGATGAAAATAGACTTCTCTATTGCTTCTTTACTAATTTACACAGCTTGGACTCCACCATGTAACTGGTCTGTAGTGGCTGCATGCAGGCATGAGAAAGAACACAGTTAGTCTTTAATAGTCATTTGAGTGTGTTTCTGTCTTCATCTAATATTCTGGCATAGTAGTGGCACGGAAGGAAGCACAGCATATGGTTGATACCTGCTACCTCATAGGCAACTGACATCTATGGTATGCCAGTGCTGAGTTGACAGCAATGATCAAGCACTGCTCTTGGTTTTCTGCACCACAGGGTGGCTGGCAAGGTCAACTGGTACAGCAAAAGGTCACAATGTCTCAGCTACATGGCAATGGCATTGCCTGGAGTTAGAGTCGGATCTGATGCTGTAGAGCAAGGGCAGGCAGCTGGCAGTGTGGTGGCTGCGTGGACTGGGCAGATAGGCTGAGGTCTCTGGATCACAGCCCAGCAGCAGCAGTGGTGACAGTGGCTGGATGTCACATAACTGCCCACCTGGCCAAATGCTGGCTGGTTCAGGTGGGCTTAAATGCTGTTACAGCTCGTTGACTTTGTGGGAGGCATGGTATTAATATTTCACACCAAATTATCTGGAATGAAGTTAATGACCGGCTGGGTGGGTTGAGCAGCTGGTCTTCCTGGTGACTGGCCATGTTTTGTCATGTGGATGCTGTGACACAGAATAGCAGAAGTCCATTCAGCTCGATGGTTGCTGACCGGTGCCTGACTGACTCCAGTATGTGGCTTAATTACCACCCTGGTGCTCCATCACCAACTTCAAGTCCTGTTGAACTTCTTTCCTTTACAATGAATATACCACTAGCACCTAAAACAATGTCTAAAAAGACCTCAAGTGATCAACAAGTGGACATTCAAAAGATTGATTTAAAGAACTTTCTATTGAATTACTACTTCTCCATTTAAGAGTACCTTCACCTGCATTCTTAAATTCAACTTTTGTAGTCTTGTCTTCTTCAGTTGCATGCAACATTATGGTATATTGATAATTTTTATTTTTTTGGACTGTCTGAGTACAACTGAATGAAACATGATTTTTGTGCCGTAAGCATTTTGCAAGACATCTTCAGTGGCAGGTTGTGCAGACGATTTTCTACATACTATGTTTCTGTTCCATTTTTGGTGCTGTTCCTCTTCTTATAATTGCCACTTGGGGTTTCTCCATATTTCACAGCACTAGGAACTGAACACTTGTTTTGATGCACCCTCACACAGACTGTACTCACAGTGAAAATGAGGTCAGTACTATGGAAACTATGGTAACATTTATAGTGCAGAGTTTTAATTTGAAAATAAATTAAACCATCACATTGTGTGTTTGTTCCTCATGCTATATTAGTTACTAACTCTGTATTCTGTACCATGTAAATGTATTCAGTGCAAAATAAACACTACCCAGGCATGTCTGCAAATTGTGTCAGCACTGATGTAACAGCTACACTGCAGAAGTGTGGGGTGATAGAGTTTGTAGCTTCTCCTTGTGACATAGTGTGGTAGCCACAGAGGAGACTCGCTAGCTCTATCATGAGTTTGCAGACAGACAATGCTCGTAGAAATGAGAACACACATGTCGGAGAGGTATTTTTAAAAGTGCCACGTAAAATCTACGTAATACTTATATAATCTTTACTCTGTGGCCATTCGTACACAGAGTGTGGATCAGCTTTTGCAACTGTCGGATGGCAGCTATTGATCTAAAAATAGAGAACTCTTCTAGCCGGACTAATCAATGCCCATGAGTTGGTGCCGGTTATATTCTTGCACTTCTCTGAGCCATTCAGCAGAGCTGGCACTTTGAGGTCCATCTCATTGAGGAGCCTTGGTTCTTTCCATGCATCCTAGTGCTGTGAAATGTGGAAAAAACCGCAAGTGGCAATTATAAGAAGAGGAACAGCATCAAAAACGAAACAGAAACATAATTCATATAAAATCATTCATGCAAACTGCCACTGAAGTGCCTTGCACAGTATAAAGGTGAAACGCATATGGTGTGAAAATTGTGTTTCATTCAGTTGTCGTCAGATGGTCCAAAAAGTAAAAATGATCAGTATACTGTAATCTTAAATTCAATGTTTTAAGTTAATGTATAATTAGACTTAACACTGGAATAAGGCAATATTACAATATTATGTCATTTAGCAGTATTGCACTTAAATGAAATTAAATTTACACTCTTGAGTTCTTCCATCCCAGAGATCACTCTTCATGGGACCCAAGGAGTATCACTAATGTAATACAATATGATATTCTTGACATATAAGAATTTGTATGCATAAGGCGCTGCAGTCGTGGACTGTGCAGCTGGTCCCGACAGAGGTTCGAGTCCTCCCTCGGGCATGGGTGTGTGTGTTCGTCCTTAGGATAAGTGTGTAAGCTTAGGGACTGATGACATTAGCACCTTAAGTCCCATAAGATTTCACACACACAATTTGTATGCAGCACAGTGTTTAAGTTTTTAGTCATTAAGGAAGTAAATGATTGCTGGTAATGCATGGCAAAGGAAGGCATGCATCCAAACTGCCTTCACGTATTTACTTGAGTGTCTGACTTGTTTCATGTAAGATGCTGAACCACTGTAAATGGAGGCAGTGTGATCACTGACTGGTTGTTTGCACATTATGAGACTCTCTGAAATGTTGTGCATGGCAGTTAGCAAAAAGAACAATGTCTGTGAAGTGCCATGTAAAAAAATCTCTCTCTTCACCACATCATTTGTATGTTGTGTTGGCCAAGAGGAAGAAAGGATACATCATTTAGCTTATTCACAGTGTCTGCAGGTATCTATATACTTTTTATTGGTTGAATTTAGAGAGGGTTATGGGGAATGGGTGACCTAAATCTTGCCAGTCTGATGTGGGAAAGGAGCATTGCAAGTGGAGCAAGTATTAGCTTCCTCATATAGTGCAGCCACCATTCCTATGCTTTCTGCTAAATATCTATGGTGGTAACTCTTATTGTTTGTAGAAAAGTTATTCTACCAAGGAGTCTCTTGCAGTGTCCATGAAGTATCAGATGCTGATTCAGTTCTCATTTTATTACAAAGAAACTGAACATGGCACAGTGAAATAAAAAATAGCTCTTATCAATGACTATACTCTCGCAGTATTGTCTGATCACTTAAATTGGCAGTGACTGAGATCAAAACACTAACAGTCCAAAGTCTTCTGATTTCTACTGAATTAGAACTAGGAAGCTGAGCTGTCAAGAAATCTGTTGTACACTGTAATTTTCGGTGTATTCCATTCGTGGAATAGTACCACTTCAGTAACAAGAGGATATTTCATATATGTCACAGAAACATAGGGAGCACAAGTACAGTTAAAAAAATGTTTGAAGTTTTGCACCCTGACATGATGCTAATAGTGTATATCTGTGACACTTTTTTCCAGCAATTCACATTTCCATGTGGTGGTATAATGCTGATTTTTTGATGACTTTTATTGGTTTTGCTTTAATTTTCATTAAAGTGGTCGTGGTTTGAAGTAAATACAAGAAACGTTTATTACACTAATTCAAACACAAAATATACAGAATACACATACATGAAACAAGAATAAAGAACATTCATAGAACTAACAGCACAGAACATGTATATTGGTAGAGGTATAGATTCTCATTTATACATTTCCACTAGAAACAGTGTTTGTTGACCAAGATGTTTAGCACCAGACCAGCTTGCAATCGCAAAAGCTTAATTCGACACTATACTGCAAGAGGGCATTGTTAGACTATCGAAGGCTGTGGTCCACTGCCTTATATTTGGTGCCAAAGAAAGGTGGGGCCTGATGCCCATATGGAAACTATCGTGCTCTGAACTCGAGAATAGCGTTGGACTGATATCCTGAGCCACTACTAAGAGACTGTAACTACACATTACACGGTGTGAGGATATTCAGCATCTTAGACTGTGCTAAAGTCGATGATCAGATACCTGTGACTAAAGAGGACATCCTAAGGACTGCAATTATAACACCATTTTGCCTGTTTGAGAGTATGTGTGGAGCATTACAGAGTCATCTTGAACATCACCAATTGTGTTTTCGGATCATCTGAAGCGACCTTCTTGGGATGTAGAATCCCACTGTGGCCTCCCTACTTCTGACTGAGAAGACAGGTGTGATTTTACAGTTACCTGGGCCAGAGAAAATCAAGGAATTGAGTTAGTTCCTTGGTATGCTGAATTTTTATCGTTGCTGTCTGTCTCGTGCACCATAATAGCAGGAACCATTGACAGCAGCACTAAATGGTCCTAAGACAAAAGCAACTCCCCAGTGCAGAGGACTCAGTCTATGTGTTCTGCATTTGAAGCCATGAAATAGAGCATAGCTGACGCAGTGTATAAAGTATTCATTGCACAAAAGTGTGTAATCAGATTAATAGCTGGAGTCCACCCAAGATCATCCTGCAGACATTTATTTAAGGATCTTGGGATATTCACAGTAGCTTCTCAGTATATATACTCTCTTATGAAATTTGTTATTAACAACCAAACCCAATTCAAAAGTAATAGCAGTGTGCATAACTACAATACTAGGAGAAAGGATGATCTTCACTATTCAAGATTAAATCTAACTTTGGCACATAAAGGGGTGAATTATACTGCCACTAAAGTCTTTGGTCACTTACCAAATAGTATCAAAAGTCTGACAGATAACCAACAAGTATTTAAGAAGAAATTAAAAGAATTTCTGAATGACAACTCCTTCTACTCCATAGAGGAATTTTTAGATATAAATTAAGAAAAAAAGAAAAAAAAAATTATAAAAAAAATTTAAAAAAATAAAAAAGTTGTTATATTAACTTAATTATGTTGTTAAATTAACTTAATTATGCCATGTATTGGAAAATTTGACTCGTTCCGCATCATTACAAAATATCGTATTCATGATCCATGGAACTAGTATTAATCTAATCTAGCTCATCTTAAGCTCAATGCACCTCTTGCGTTAGCAGTGGATGCAAGACGGATGGCTTTCAGTGTGGTGCTACACTCTGGAGGAAGGTTTATGGCAACCACTGGCATACTTCTCATGAAAGCTGTTACCATCTCAGAGAAAGTGGAGCACCTACAACCACAAGTTCCTGGCAGTATTTGAAGAGGAGAAATACTTTCACCCTTAAACCAAAGCTTGAATGTCCATGATATTCACAGATCATAAACCACTGACCTTTGCATTCAAGTGGAACAATGCCAACTGTTCTCCTCGCCAATTCAACCACCTAGGGTTCATAGCCCAGTTCACTACTGACATCCAGCACTTTTTGGGAATTGATAATGTAGTGACTGTCTTTCATTATGAGTGCTATACACTTTTTTCCGTTGGCCTGAGGACAAGAAGAAGATGAGAAACTCCAAAAGTTTCTTGACAATGATGTGTCATCATTAGAACTGCAGTTCCTGGAGAAGATGTCAAGCTCTACTGTAATGTGTCTCATGGACAACCAAGACAAGCCTTCAACAGAATTCATAACCCCTATTCCACTGCTTTGTGTGGCCAAGCATGGAAAAGGGCTGTTGAGAATGGAAAAGGACATGTTTGCAATACCAAAGGTGTAAAAAGCCTCAATGTATGCATGTCTGAGTTGGCAACTTTCTAGATACAATTGTATGTTTTGTCCATGTACATCTATATGTTGTGGGACTTCCTCCTTTGAGCAGTCAATGCTACCTTTTGTCAATGACTGATTGTTTTACCCGCTGGGCAAAAGCAGTGCCAATTTTACTGCAGAAATGTTAGCCTCTACCTTTGTGTCAGTGTGGTTAATGAGGCTTAGGTGCCCGCAGCATAACACTACCAACCATGGATGGCAGTTTGAGTTGGACCCATTCAACTGGCTTGCCAAGTTTTGCAGGTAGATCCACCACAATACCACCAGTTACCATATCACTAGCAATGGCATGGTTGAGCACTTGCATCATACCCTGAAGATGATGCTCATGTGCCATGGAAACTCATGGACTTCAGCTCTTCCAATGGTTCTACTTGGCCAACAAAGAACTTATAAAGCTGACTTTGATTCTTTGACCATGGAGATGGTCTACGCAGGGACGTTGTGTCTGTCTGGTGAATTTGTCAATGCTGATACAATGAAAATATCTGCACTAGACCAACTAGATTTCTCACGTCACCTGTGGAACCTTGTCACACAGATCCATCCTCCGAGGCTTCACGTCACAGCACGCTGCCTGCACCAGGACCTGGATCACTGCTCTCATGTCACACTCTGCACCAACAATATAAAACCACCATTGCAGCCTCCAACCACTGGTACATACTGCACATTATGGAGAAGTATGCAGACAATGTACATATTGGTGAACAGTAAACCAATGACTGTTTCCCTGAACAGAGTCAAGCCTGTACCCAATTTTCAAGAAACATCACAGTCCACTACCCAATAGAGACATCAGAACATGCCAGAAAAAGCCCCAAGCAACACCATCACCACCACCACCACCACCATCACCACCACCACCACCACTACAGCCATCCACAGAACATCCATCTATTTGAGTGAACTGCTCCAGATGTGGTGTTCACTTCCCTGCCTGTTTCCTTGATACTGATGCACAGTTTCTTCTGAGGGAGTTGTTACACGCTAGCGCACAGAAATGAAGTGCTCACACAGTGTGTGCATGGTGCAGTGTCACATGGTGTAGCAGGTGAATTGCAGCCATCATGGTAGTTCGTTACAAGCTGCCAGAGGCAATGTGTTTTTCACATGTAATAAGTGAATTGTGGCTGTCAAAGAGTCCCGCAGTCAGCACCAGGAAAACTGTTTTTTCTGGTGTGTGCTTCTGCCTTCTCCATGCACGATATTTGTTCCTGTGTTTTTATGTTTTTATATATTATTCTGAACTGCCACTCTGTGTTACATGTCAATTAACCTCTTGCCTTCATTGAATAAAGAGTGTTTGTTAAGTGTAATCTTTTGGGATTGGATTAATCAGTATTCTTAAGTCGATCAGTTTCAATTATGCAGATCCCATCAACATTGTATTCTTGACAGTGACTTAGTCATCATAACAGTAAGCATCTGCTCCATCAGGATTTGTTCTACCGTTAACTTGAGCTAAGTCTATTTTTTTCTCTAATAAAAATTAAGTCTGATATTGATATGCTTGGTTCTTCCACTGCAACCACTTGTTTTGGTTAAGTCAACTGCATCTTTGTTACCACAATAAAGTTTAACTGGCCGCCACTTTCAGGACATGAACAGATTTCTTTTATTAACCTTTGTAGCCAGAGTCTCTCAAGGCAAACTCAGGCTAGGGCCATGTATTTAGCTTCAGTAGTTGATAGGGCAACTGTGGTGCTGAAACAACTTAGCAACTATGATTGAATATGCGAGGTCAGGTCTTGTTCCCATATGTGCATACATCAACATTGAAGTGCAATCCTTCATGTTGTATTTATTTAAGATTTGTTCTATATAATGAGACTGATCCACCCACTAGACTCTTTTGTGACCTCTTGTGACTCTGATGCCAAAGCAAATTGTCACATGTCTGAGCTCTCTCCATTTAAATTACTCTTTGAGTTTCTTTTTGAAGATTTCCTTCCCTGGTAGATTATTACTGAAAATTAACATGTTGTCCACATAAACTGCAACAATTAAAATGTTATTTCTGTTATTCTTCTGATAAACAAGTGGATGTTCTGTGCTTCTTGTAAAGTTCAAGCTGAACAGTGCTTCATTTAGGTTAATATCCCAGTTACAAGTGCCTAGTTTTAATCTAGAAGTTGCTTTTTTAAGCCTCATTATATATTTGTCCTTTACAGTTGAAGTGTCAAAATCGATTTCTGGAATTTTTTGTGTTAAATACTTGATGTCATGCATATAGTGAGAAAAAGTTTAGAAAGGTTTGAAATTGTGTTTAAAATTTTGTGGAAGTTGCTAAATGCTCTCATTTTCAAATGCTCAATGAATATAATCTGAGTGAGACTTATACAGAGTTTCTAATTGTGATACTTGTATTACTGTGTTAAAATTTTAACATCAGATTATGCTTTTTAATGAGTAGATTATGATAGCATTTTAAATTTTTAAAGTCAGTCAATAACTATATGAAATATTGAAAATCAAGTTTTTGTTGCCACTGGAAGCTGTTAGAGAGGCAACTTGTAACTGGAGCCATGCACTGGGTATGCCATTTAGTAATATAGATGCTGATCAGATATTTGCATATTTAAATTAATTTATTTATTAGTTTCAGAACTGCATTTCCACAGAGACAACAGTAGAATCATTTTAGAGGAGCTACACAGGAAAGCTACTTGACTCCTTAGAAATTATTTTGTACTTAAATATATTTACTTGTCATCACTGACGTCTTGCTGAGATGCATCACTTGGTGAGGTTATTACACTTGCTGATGAGGAACTGCTACCTGTTTGATGGCCAGGTGATTTGTTGACATTTGCATTGTTTGTAGGACTTGTAGACACGTTTGTAACTTGTGCAGCTGCGCGAACCACTTGCCTGTTTCTTTCTAGGACCTCCCTCTTCCGCTGAAAGTGTTTTGCCATAAATCACTCATCAACAAATAAGAAAATATTGTGAAATTTTGTTACTATTCCTTTTTTTTTTGCACTGTTATATGGATCATTTGACACTGCATTAGGAAAACTACCCACTGTATTGCTTTTGATGGTACTCAGTTCACTTTCTTAAATAATTACTTGCTGTAAAGGTAAACTAAAGTAACAAAATTAGTTAAGCTTTGCGGATGTAACAAGCAGCTGGATGTATCTAAAAAAGTTCACAGGCATGCAGCATAAGGTATGATAAAGTATTGATCAGAAACTGTCATGTACATTTATTAATTCACAATCAGATTTCCTAATTTTTCTAAATATTTCATAATTACCACAGTTCCAGTACAAAAACTGCTGAAGCTGATGGTGTAGAAAACAAAAGTACATTTCAAATTAAATAAAAAACTAAATGTTAACAGTTTCAAGATAATGTGTCAAAACAGAAATAACTGGAATAATGGATATGGGGAAAAATTTAGAAAATGTAGTTTAATGTCTTTCCTTTAAAACATTAAAATAATTTCTGTGCCAAGAGAATGAGATCAACTGTGTTTTGTAATTTGTACCCTCTGAGTACTACCAAAGTTGTTCTTCTTTTGGCAGCTGCTATATAACTACTATTAATATATAAAATTTTTGTAATTTTATACATATACTCTACATCTTTTTTGTTTGTATTTATTTATTTTGTTTATTTACATATTCCTTAGATCCTTTAATGAGTGTGAAATGCTAGGATGTGAAATGACTTAAAGGATATACGAATGTATTTTCATAGAATGTAGTAGTTACTTTATGAAAGCAGACATTAGACATAACAATAATTTTACAAAAACAGTTGCAGGGAAAGTACATAATATAAAAGTACAACAGAAAAAATAAGTTATTTTACAAAAACAGCTTTTTCAAGTGTAGTCATTGTGATATAGTTCTATTAATAATGCTCATTTGATTTACATCATGATAAGATAATATTTACTACATTAATGGAAATTCCATGATGGAAACAATAAGCAAAAAATGAAGATAGGCAGCAACTCACATACAGTTGATTGAAGTAGGGCGCACAAAACATTCTGCTTCTTTCCATATCTATACTGGTCACCCATTGTTGCTCAGATCTAATGCTTACTTTTATAATAGCCAATTATATAAACAATTGCCACACTGAATACTCTCTTGGCAAGGCACTTATTTTATTATTGGGATTTTTTCTTCTGGACTCTTACTCTCATTTCTTCTGTCAATATACATTACATAAGATACCAGCAGCTCAGATTATTAATTGTGAATATTTGTTTAAATTTTAGACACAGCTTACCAAGTGAACATTTTTAATATGTCCTTTCTAACTTTCTATGGTGGTTTACTAAATTTTTGACTCTTGTCTCCATTTATCATTACAGCAATCACTTATTTTCAAAAGTATTCTGTTTTTGCATTCTCATTCTTGATTCCTCTTTCAACACACTTTGTTTTCGACCAGTCATAAGTGAACCTTGGCTCATTCTGACTCTAACAGTTCAAAAACACTGGCTTCACTCAATCCAAAGAGAGTCCCAAACACTTTTCCTGAACTCCTTTGGTTGGTTGCCATCCATCCTTTCACAATGATTTCACTTTTTCAGAATCCAAATTCTAAGAACTTTGCCAGTCTGGTCATACACAATCACACCATCCAAGCACAGACCTTACTTAACTGCTTCTGCTCCTTTTACAAAATCTTATGACTCTGTGAGTGCAACTGCCTGCATCCTGTCTTTGAGATTAAGACGTTTGCTAGAACAACTCTCTCAACACCATTTGATGAAAATATGCAAGCTAATTTTATGAGATAACTGCTATTACCAAAACCATCCAACTGCCTGTTCAACTCCTCACAGTCCAAGACAGTGGCATGATGACCTACTTCGCCTCCCACATTCCCCAGGAACTTCTTTCATCTGCTGCCTTACCATGGTTTTCAGCCTGTTACGATCATAACCCTTGCTTTTCTCTGTGGACACTCCATCCCTGTATGCCAAGATCCCCCTTGACTTTGCTGCAATGCAACCTTATTCTGATCCACAATTACTTCTCCTTTGAATGCCAAATCTATAAAAAAGATCTGTGTAACTGCCATGTGCACTCACATGGTCCCTTTCCATGCCAAATTGTTTATGGGCCACTTATAGAAATTCTTCCTTTCCACCCAACACTTTAAATCCCTTGTGTGGTCAGACTCATTGATGATATCCACATGATGTGGACCCATAATGAGGACAGCTTATATTCTTTCCTACCCACAAATCTGCTTCACATTGTCTTCCTTACCTCAGTGAGTCACCTTTTCTGATGTTGATCTCGAACTTCTCAAGTGATTATGCATAAACCTCTGTCCATATTCAATGCTCTAACAACCAGAAAGTTACTCCATTGAATCCATGGGACCTATAGGTGCTGCATCTACAGTAGAAAGCGGGAGTTATCCAATATGCTGACACACAATGTCCTACTTTGTAACCCAAAAACAGATTTTCTGTGCTATCTCTTCATAAAACACCAACAAACCTATTGTCATTGTGAAACAGGCATCACTCAGAATGCTCATCACTTAATATTATCCAGACACAGTGACATTAAATCACACCTTTATCTAGAGCTTTGAATACTTCTTTTAGTTCCTTGTAATGTGAAATATGCTATCCAAAATCCTACCTTCATCATTCAAAGTAGTCCTGTCACCCACCCATCATCCCTATACCAGCCCTGCTCCTGCACTTACATGTCACTCCTCTGCAGGAAATCTGGTTTAAAGACATGTCCCATACACTCACCCACCACCTCCCAGAGCAGGCAGTCCTATCCAGTTCGATTACAGGACTAAATGTGAAAGCAGTCACATAATGTACCAGCTGTACTGTGCTTACTCTGCATGAGGATATTTTTGATCTGTTGTTGCAACTAATAATTAGCCTGCTGTGTCTGCCAGCATCAGTGGCTCCCATCAAACTGTAGCTCACCACCAACTTTACTGCTTCAAATGCAGTAGTAACAGCTCCACTTGCTCTGATATCACTCTTAGTATAAATAAAATAACAGTAATATGGAAAGAGTAGAGTGTTACTCACTACACGGAATATTTTAACTTTCAGAGGAAGTCTTTCTTCAGAAAACAAACACACACACACACACACACACACACACACACACACACACACACACACACGGGACTGCATGGATTGGGGAAGGGGAGGGATAGCAGGGCAGGGGTGGGTGAAGATGCCAATGGGAGCATGCAGGGACGTAGTTGGACAGGATAGGGCTGTTAGGTGCTGCATCAGGAGGCTGTGCTGGGGAAGGGGGAGGGGGAGAAGGATGGAGATAGGAGAAAGGAGACAATTAGAGAAGGGAAAAGGTCTGTGTAGGTGTGCTGACAGGATAGAAGGCACGTGTAGTACTGGAGTGGGAACAGTATGAGATAGGCAGCTGTTGAACAGGGACTAGTGAAGGTTAAGGCTGGAGGGGATATGGAATTCAAGGATTCATTGTTAGGGAGAGTTCCCACCTACACAGCTGAGAAAAGCTGTTGTTGGTCAGAAGAATACAGATAGCACAGGCTGTGAAGCAGATGTTAATGTGTAGCACATCATGTTAGGTGGCATGTTCAGTAACTGGGTGGTCCAGCTGTCTCCTGGCCACAATTTGGCAGAGGCCATCCATGTGGACTGACAGTTTGTTAGCTGTCACACCCACAGAACATAAATATATTTCTGATTGCTTTGTTATGCGAGCTATATGAAACTTGTACATGAAATACCAACATTCTTTTACAAACTGTATTTGTCTAATCTTTACTGGCCAAGAATGTAATTTACATTTAATTGGTGATCACAATATAAAATTTGACCCCACTAACAATTGTTTGTTTCAGGACTGACATACCTCATTTTGAAGCACTATTTCTCTTCTATATAAAACATTTTGTTTTCTTTCAAAATTTTGTAATTATGGAAATATTTCTGTTAAAAACTTTTGTTATCATAATAAACATGTTACTTGAATTTTAAAATGGAAATCTTTTTCAAAAAATCCAGTGTTACCATTTTATAGCTCTGAATTTTCTGTCTCTAAATTATGCAAAGTTAACAAATGTTGATCGTGTTAGGACAGCAACCAGCCACAACGATCAACATTTGTCTTCAAAAACAGCCACGGTCTCCAACATGTCATCATATGACAAAATTGCATTATGCAATGTTACTGGGAAAATGTGTTAGTTAGTTAAATATGTCAAATATATGTATTGTTTAGAGAACAACCTTGGTGGACTTGACTAGAAAATGTGGGACAAATTTCATACCTAAAAATCTCATCATAAAAGTAGAACTCAGTGTTGAGACATTTAAAGAAAACAATCCAATAGACAGCCCAATAATTTCATTTCTAAATGTACACAAGTATTACCTACAACCATTGTTTTTTATCTTATTATTAAATATATAATTGGCCTGTATTTCAACATTTTGTAAAAGGTAGCTAAGGCCGGTATTACACTATCAAATTTCTTTGTCCAATATCTTTGTCAAAGATATTTGATAGTGTAATAGGGACTTTGTCAAATGTCGTCCAATATTTGATCAAATCTAGGGCCTCGCTGTATATTTGATGAAAGAAACCGCTTGTCTTCTGTTCACTGCAATGTGACATGTTACCACATGGAGCGCTAGCATCGCTGCAGCATTCTGTCATCTGTAGTGTTTTTATAACCATTGCCGGTAAATACAATTGCTGTGTGCTGACAACTACAAAATTAATAGAGATGTCTGAAGCTGATGAGGCACTTTACAACGTGAGGCACCCTGAATACAAAAATAGATTAAGAAGATTGGAGACCTGACCTGACCTAACCTAACATAACATAACATAACCCTCTCCTGTAGCAAGCAATCGGAGTGTTACAGTGAGCCTGTCTTCTGAAGATGTAGCAGTTCTTAAGTGAATATTGTGCTTTGTGATATGAGGATACACTTCATTGAGCACATACAGAAATGTATGCTCATCCATTCTTAAGTAATTGATGTACGACTTGACGTCTTCCACTGTAAGCTCACGTAACAAGTTTTGTTGAATGCTTTTATCATGTCATCGTAAAACCCACGGCTTCACCCAGATTAGATTAGTTTTTCGTTCCATAGATCCATGCTGAGGAGATCCTCATGGATGTGGAACATGTCGATTTTTTTTTAAGCTGAAATAACAATACTAATAGTATGAATAAATACAATACATCATTTGCTTCTATTAAAAATTTCGCCAATGGAGTAGAAGGAGTTGGCCAGTAGTAAGTCTTTCAGGTTCTTTTTAAAGTGATCTTTATTTCTTACTAAATTATTTATGTTTCCTGGCAAAATATTGAAGATGAGTGTTCCTGAGTAGTGGACCCCTTTTTGAACTAAAGTGCTTTTAAGTCCTTGTGCTGATCATTTTTGTTCCTGGTATTTTATGTATGAACTGGGTTGTTTGTTGGAAAAAGAGATATATTATTTACGACAAATTTCATTAAGAAGTAAATATACTGAGAGGCAGTAGTTAGTATGCCCAGTTCTTTGAAGAGGTTTCTGCAGGACGTCCGTGAATTTACTCCACAAATAATACATATTACACGCTTTTGGACTCTGAAAACTTTTGTTTGACTTCAAGATTTACCCAAAAATTATTATCCCATATGACATTATGGAATGAAAGTAGGCAAAGTATGCAAGCTTTTTCATTTTTATGTTGCCTATGTCTGCTAACACTTGAATTGCAAATACAGATTTGTTAAGGCGTTTCTACAGTTCTGTGGTGTGCTCCTCCCAACTGAATTTATTATCAAGTTGTAATCCCAGGACTTTTAAGACTGTCAACCTCGTATGTATGGTTCCATTTTTTCCCCCACTTCTTTTCCGCATCTGCACACAATGCAATTGGGGTACGTACAACTGCTGCGGTTAATAACAAGTTGTTGTCAGCCATCTTGAACTTTGACGAAAAATTTGATGACAGTGTAATACCCCTTCTAGCGCTACGTCAAAGATCTTTGTCAAATATATTGGACGGAATATTGGATCACATCTTTGATCAAATCTTTAACAAAGAAATTTGATAGTGTAATACCGGCCTAAGTGAGTCTTTAAACAGTGACTGTGGGCAAAGATACATTCAATCTCTGTCAAACATTCATTCAGTGATATTCTGATAGTTGCCCCTAGTCATCCCTAAGCATTTAGTAATGAACATTAACAATGAGTCAACCTTAAACAGCTTTTGAGTTCAGTCATGTTCAGTTAAGTCTCTGTTAGTTTCTGCTATTTATTCAGGGGAAATATAAAGAACCAATATTTAGTTGCCACTCATACAAATAGATAGGCTTCTCTGTAATCTCAGCAGATCATTGACCTAATTTTGTGAACATTAATGATAACCACAGCCTCCACGCTGATCAAGTTGTGTGTGAGTGTGATGATAAATAGATACTGACTGTAATTTAAATATCCGCATGGTTGATATGTTTATTCAAAATTTTAACTGGCCATTAAGTGAGGTATAAGTAAGAGGCACACTAACGACTAGTGACATTACATGCTCAAATGCTGAACATGCTGCACATTACAGTACCAATGACATCAACAGCTGTTTATATCTGGATCCTCTGCCCAGTACTTGCTTCTCTGAACTATGCAGGTGGGAACTGCTGCTCTTCCTTCTCACCTACCCTCTTCCTACTTGTTTCTTATCCTTTCCTCTTCTATCAGTTTCCATTCCATTCCTCTCTTGTAGAGGCCTTGTAGCCTCTAATCTCCCCCCCCCCCCCCCCCAAATCCCCCTCTGAACTAAAAAAAAAATCTAGCTAACTTCACCCTCTAATTTTGTGGTGTTATCCTTATTTTATCCCCATTTTGCTACAGAAAATCAACTTTCTTCTCCACTCATACCTCTCATTACATCCCTACAGTCCATTTTGTCTAACTCCAGTTACCACACTCCTCCACTTAATCCACAAGGCTGAGCAACTACTTATAAATGGCATTGCCAAATCTGCAAGTGATTAGTGCACAGCTTCATTTCTCTTTATTTAAAACAATATCTAGAGTGACTTAGTTGCCAGTTCATCTTTCACATTGTGTGGTCATGGTCTATGAAACATTTTTGTTCCTGGTGTTGTGTCTCTATAGTTGTGTTGAACATCTACATTACTGCTCCTTGTTCCAATGAGCCTTGCTGACTGATGGGTTGGACTCTGATGAGTGACATAAATATTGTGAAAAAGGGCATGATACAAGCTTAGACATGGCTGGCACAGAGAATCCTTGTCAGAATTGAACCTAACTATCGGATTGTTGTCTGTCAAAGATAAACTTATCTATTGATTCTGTAGAGCTACTCTCCACATATCACCAAGTTTCTTAGCTGCTTCTTATCATCCCCATGTTTATATATTTTGAAGGCTTCTCTGTGTAGCCATGGAGAATAGTTTGTCATTGTTGGTAAAATTATGGATTTGAAAAATTTCACATGATTTTTCCTGATTGAAGAGCATGTTCTGCTACAGTTGATATTTCTACTTTCCGTAGTTGGCAAAGACTTCTGTGTTTCTTCAGTCATATATTTACACTTCTCTTGTTAGTTACAATGTAGACCTTACCACACATACACAAATTTTGTATACCCTACATGCCAATAGAAGAGGGTGTTCATCTTTACATATCTGAGGACCTGATGTATTTTCCTTGTTGGTCTGAAAACTGGCATGACGTAATGTTTCTGTAAAATCTTCACAATCTGATCAGTTACTGGAAGAACACTGTTTGTCTTCCTTCCATGGAAAAACACAGTTTATATAGAGAAGCCATCAAAATATGTAAACATGGGGATAATTTTGTAGAAAAGAAGAGGCCCTGAAACTTAGTGATACAGTACCTCCATTAAATTGATAGGTAAGTCTTATTTGCTGAAGATGTCTGCGCATGTCCAACATAGCTCTGGACGAAACATCAGGACTGAAAATGTTTAATGGACTACACAACGTGCAAGATTCCTCAACAGCTATGACAAACAGTCATGAAAGCCTTCATTGTATGATTTAGAATGACTTTCATTTATTTATTCACCTGCATGTCAATGAGATCAAATTCATGAAACAACTGACGATATAGAAGGTTCCTCCGAGTAATGTCATCATCAGGTGGCAGCTGTTTCCTCACAAGTCGAGGATTGACCCTGTACACGAGCGTGAGCACTCTCTCTGCCACTTTACGCACTGCTTCAGCAGGATGATGCAGACCAGATGAGCCAAACTCAGCAAGTACACGGCATGTCAAACCACTGAAACATAGTTGATACAACATCTCATATGAACAGTGAATAAAATAATAAATTATGTTAAGCATTTGTGTCCCCTCCAGTCCAACATTAAAAACACATACAGCTACAAAGAAAAAAGTGTGTGTGTGTGTGTGTGTGTGTGTGTGTGTGTGTGTGTGTGTGTGTGTGTGTGTGGGAGGCCTATGGAGGGGGTGGGGAATGATGAGGCAGAAATAGAGAATTTTTTTGTCATGAAGCATATTGCTGTGTATTAAATATATTAAAGTGTTATTTGACAGCAATGTGTTCAAAAGTGGGATCTCATTGTTTGATATTTGTACATATGAGATATTGTCTGTCAGTTGAAGGGAGTAATTTGTGATGGCAACTACTGAAATAAGTTTTTTATGATGGCAGAATAATCTCTGGAATGATTTCATTATTATGATATCAGTGATCACTGGATGCTAATTAAGTCTGTTGAATTATACTAGGTTAAGATACTGGCAGAGCAATGAGCACGCTTATGGAGTCTGAGTTACTGAGTCCCTACTGGGCCAATAAAGGCACGTACAATGATGACTTGTTATTTTGCAGTGTTAAGAAAGAATATGTAGACTGGTAAATGCTCTGGATGTGATGAATACTATCCAGTTTTCACAGATAGAAGAATTATTACAGATCAACAGGAAGATTATTTCCACATTCATGGAAATAATGGCTGTTTCATAACATCATTTTACAAAATCAAGGAAGCGCAGGCATTTTTATCTCAAAGTCTCAATCAACATTTGAAAATTTTCTACTTTCCAATAATATGGTCAAATATTTTGATTTAATCAAGTATGCAGAATAGTAATACTTACATGCCAAATAAAGATAGAAAAACTTCTACTTACAAAGCTACAGTAGACCGACTGATACAAAAGGATCAGGGCTTCCCCATTCAACAATGTACAGATACAAGTAACATTCAGTTCTGTACAGTTCTTGGCTTTAATCCATTTGTTTGTAGCTGTTTGTGTTTTTGGCAGTTTCTGTATATATTTGTCAGCCTGCTAATACTTGATAATTACAAGTTTTCTCTACCCTCCTTTACTTATACTACACAGGAAAAATGCACTGCAAATTACCTTTGCTTGTCTGTAGAGATACCGTGGCTTAAAACCAACTGTTCCACCATCTCAATACGGCTGAGAGCAAGTCTAGGATGTATGCTGCTTGTTAATGGACGTGTGAGGTGCACTGGTATAATATGCAGCTCTCTGGAAAATTTTAAAGATTGATTGGACTAACTACAAAGTATAACAAAATTCAGTGATAAGAAGGAGTATATAAGAAGAGAGAAACAAAGTAAAACATGTAAAAAGATGGTGAAGCTACATAAAAAAATCTAACAAAAGCTATGATTGGAAAAAAATTATTGAAGGCTTTTTTGCAATGCAGTGAAGAGAGGGAAGGAGGGAAACATATGGAACAACATTTATTATTTCTCTGTAAGCATGATGCTGCCTGCTTACAGTGAATGCTTGCCTCACATGAAGTTTTCTCTTATTTTATAAATGGTTTTCTCTGTTTAACTCAATATCTACCCACTGTTTTTGTGTAAGCTTTGCTGTATAAGTTTTTTAACACTGCTTTGATTTTTTTTCTGCTTCCAATATGACAATGGCAACACAACTTGCATCATAAGGCAAAACTCATTCCATGTTCTATCTGTATGATAACTGTTGGATTAAATATGGTCCCTCCCTCTTCTTATTGTGTTTGTTTTAAAAATTTTTAATGTTGGTGTCTACACTACTGGCCATTAAAATTTCTACACCATGAAGATGACGTACTACAGACGCTAAATTTAACCGACAGGTAGAAGATGCTGTGATATGCAAATGATTAGCTTTTCAGAGCATTCACACAAGGTTGGCGCCAGTGGCGACACCTACAACTTGCTGACATGAGGAAAGTTTCCAACCAATTTCTCATACACAAACAGCAGTTGACCAGCGTTGCCTGGTGAAACTTTGTTGTGATGCCTTGTGTAAGGAGGAGAAATGCGTACCATCACATTTCCGACTTTGATAAAGGTCGGATTGTAGCCTATCTCGATTGTGGTTTATCGTATTGTGACATTGCTGCTTGCATTGGTCAAGATTCAATGACTGTTAGCAGAATATGGAATTGGTGGGTTCAGGAGGGTAATACGGAACGCCGTGCTGGATCCCAACAGCCTCATATCACTAGCAGTCGAAATGACAGGCATCTTATCTGCATGGCTGTAACGGATCATGCAGCCATGTCTTGATACCTGAGTCAACAGATGGGGACTTTTGCAAGACAACAACCATCTGCACAAACAGTTCGATGACGTTTGCAGCAGCATGGACGACCAGCTCGGAGACCACGGCTGCAGTTACCCTTGACGCTGCATCACAGACAGGAGCACCTGTGATGGTGTACTCAATGGCGAACCTGGGTGCACGAATGGCAAAACGTCATTTTTTCGGATGAATCCAGGTTCTGTTTACAGCATCATGATGGTCGCATCCGTGTTTGGCGACATCATGGTGAATGCACATTGGAAGCATGTATTCGTCATCGCCATACTGGCGTATCACCCGGTGTGATGGTATGGGGTGCTATTGGTTACATGTCTCGGTCACCTCTTGTTTGCATTGACGGCACTTTGAACAGTGGCTCTACCCTTCATTAGATCCCTGCGAAACCCTACATTTCAGCAGGATAATGCATGAGCGCATGTTGCAGGTCCTGTACAGGCCTTTCTGGATACAGAAAATGTTCGCCTGCTGCCCTGGCCAGCAATTTCGCCAGATCTCTTACCAATTGAAAATGTCTGATCAATGGTGGCCGAGCAACTGGCTCATCACTATACACCAGTCACTACTCTTGATGAACTGTGGTATCGTGTTGAAGCTGCATGGGCAGCTGTACCTGTACACGCCATCCAGGCTCTGTTTCACTCAATGCCCAGGCATATCAAGGCCGTTATTACGGCCAGAGGTGGTTGTTCTGGATACTGATTTCTCAGGATCTATGCACCCAAATTGTGTGAAAATGTAATCACATGTCAGTTCTAGTATAATATATTTGACCAATGAATACCCGTTTATCATCTGCATTTCTTCTTGGTGTAGCAATTTTAATGGCCAGTAGTGTAGTTTATTTGGTCTAAACTCGAGAGGAAATACAAAGTTTATCTTGACATATTTTGAAATATTTTACTGTATAAAATTGTACTCTTATAGGCTATAATCCTAGATTTTCATAAAAATGTTGGATACTGGTTTTCTTCATAAGCTACTGTTAAGCAGACTAGCATATTTGACAGAGGCTTCTGAGTGTGTGTACTCTTCTTGTAAATTGTAAGGTATCTTGTCTTGCTCCTGTAGGAAGTTTTTAACAACATAGTAATGCAGTAAACAGAGATACTTGACAATTAAGAGGACAAAAACACTGAATCAAGCACTAATAACCATCCTTTTGTGTAATAGGACCAAAACAAGAAAAACAAGGTATGATTAATGTCCTCCACAGGAAGACATACAGAGGCTTAAGAAAGTTAGTAAATGTGCATGTTAAAGAAAGAGATGAGATCGTGCAGGATCAACAGATTTTTTATGTTTTTCAACAGCACACAACTTGTGTAACTGGTGATCAATACTGCACTGAGTTCAATACCTGACCTCCTGGCAGTCTGCCATACTGAGTATGGTGTGAACAGCCATATTATGAATCCGTGGAGTGGTGTCACCAGATTTGGACAATAGTTCTGGGAGCAGACGCTCTACACTTCTAGATACCTCTGCTGAAGTAACCCTGAACAGAACAACATACAGTTACTGTATTAAAGTGTGATGTACACAGTTTGAACAATGAAGGTCTACAGATTTCATTTAACAGACTTAATACTGGTATATAAAATAGCAGTTCATTAAATTTTCAACTCTTAAATTACCACTGCAGTCTGTTATTTGATGTTTATTCCACTATGTTCATCACAAGACTTTTAAAATATCTAAGTGTCACTACCAATGTCTTTGAACTTCTCTTTAGTTTCCTCATTGTTTGACCATAGCTTCCTGATTTTGTATGCTTGACACCATGATAATGACTTCATTGTTATCTGATACCTCTGCCTCACTGTTAAAGTTTTTTGTCTGTTTATATAAATGTCTGACACTTTTTGATGTTTCTGGGTATCCCCTACTTTTTTGGTCATTTCACTACTACTGTAAGTGCACTGCATATGCTCACAAGAAAGTGGGGCAGTGTATCCTTCTTCGGCTCATAGCATTCTCAGTGCCACCATACAGCTGGTTCAAGTATTGGGCATTGTCATTTTGTGCAAAGATATTGCAGGTTATGGGAATGAAACACACTGGAAGAGTCAGACAGTGATTTATATTCATACTGCATGGTTAACACAGAGGACACACATGTAATGAGAGCATCAAGTATGAAGTGGCAGTTTATATTTGATAATCATCACCATCGTTTTCCAACTCCAGTTTCCCAGATGTGATGTACAAGTGCTTGCTCACCAACTCCTACATCTCCTTGTTCTGATGTAATGTCAAGCATTGGCACAAAGATCAAGAGCTATACAGCAGAGAGGGCTGTGAGACAATGTCAGCCAATAGCACACTGACTAGGACGTCACCATAACAGAAGCGGCCTCTACACAAAGAGAATAAAAGTGATGTGCCACCTAGCTGCAGCCAGACTAGAAGAGAGGCTCTAGAAGATGCACTAGAAGAGCTGCACTAGAAAAGCCACAGTGATAATAACGATAGCAGTGACTTGTGAACTTGTGTGATTAGCTTGGATGGAAATTGTATATACCAAAGGACTTTGATTATTTGCATGTCACCAATTTCTTGTGACCCATCATGCAGAAACTAAAGTTAAGTACTGTCAATTCAATTACAGTAATAAGCTCCATTAATATGATTTGCTTGTATGTTGTCTAGCTATCCAAGAAACAGCTTCCTAGGCACCCTATAAGAGACGAATGGGCAGGATCCCACACTTATGTTCCAGGAAAACTTACCAATTGTGTCCTTTCTCCCCCACATCTGATCCTACAGTCTCTATCCTGTATTTTCTTGGTCTTCCTCATGGTTTTCTTCCTATGAGTCTCAGGTTGAAAACCCTTTTAGCAGGTCTTTGGCTGTTCATTCTCATAATGCACCCATACCAATGAAGCCTGCATTTCTTTTGACACTGGTAACAGGAACCTCAATACGAGCTACTTTTCTGTTCATCTCATTCCTAATTTTGTCCTTTCTAGTTGTTTGATTCACTGTTCTAACAAATCTCATTTCTGTTGCTTGAATTCTGCTGAGGTTTTTGTTTAGTAGGATACATGTTTCTAAATCATACGTTAGGACTGGTACAAAATAGATTTGGTACATAGTCACTTTTGCTTTTCATGGCATTTTATCATCCCAGAGAAGATTTGTGATTTGACTGTAAAAACTGGATGCTTTCTGTGTCCTGCTGAGTATTTCCTGCTTAATGGTGCTGTCTTTCAAGATAATGCCTCCTAGATACTTGAAATGTGGAACAGATTCTACTTTGACTCCTTCTAGAAATGTATTTGAGGTTATTCTTTGCCTGTTGGTAGTCATTTCTACTGTGTTTGTTTTACTTATTTTTAGTCCAAATTTTTGAATGTGTTGTTCCAATAATTATGTTTCTTCTATGCTTCAGCTTCTGCCTCTCCCCATACTATCAAATCATCAGCAACAACCAGGGCATTTGTTTCGTTGTCTATTTTCTTGATAGATTTTATGATGATGTCCATTACTATTATAAACAGGAGTGGTGACACGGTGGCACTTCCTTGTTGGACACCTCTCGTTGTTTCAAACCATACTGATCATCCATTGCCCATCTGGACACACCTGTAACACTTTTGGTACAGTATCTTGACTTTATCGATTAAGCACATTGGCACCTTTAGGTCTTCCAAATATTCCCATTTCTTGTTTCAATTGAACACTGTCATATGCTTTTTCAATGATCACAAGCACAATCGCAAGATTTCTTCCATATTCCCAGTACTTTTCTTTCAGCATTCTTACTGCAAAAATAAGATCCATAGTACTTCGATCTTTCCTGAACCCACATTGTTCTTCCTCGAGTGAAGGTTCTATTATCTTTCTAATGATCATTTCTATGATCTTTTCTAACAGCTTCAGGGTGTGTGACAGTAGCATGATGCCTCTATAATTTCCACATTTTCATCGATTGCCCTTCTTGAACAGAGGGATGATGACTCCTTTACTCCAATCTTCTGGGATTTTGTGTTCTTTCCTTACCAATGACAACACTCTAATAGCCAATTTAAGCCTAATATTCCAACTGCTTTTATCATGTGTGAGCTGAGATCATTACAGCTTTTCGATCTTCCATTCCGCATTCTCTTTAATGCTGTTTCTACCCCACACCATATTAACGGGCATCTGTTGGTTTGGACTTCATTAATTACTCTACAATTGTTGATGACAGTGTTGTCCCCATCTCCATTTAGCACCTAGTTAAAGTACCTTTTTATTTCATCCCTGATCCCTTCCTCTGTTCGTATTAAGTTACCGTCATCTGTTTCCAGGGCAGGGACACTTACATATTGATTTTGTTTACTGTTTAGTACTTTGTATAGTAATTGCCTACTTCCCTAACAGTCTTCCTCTATCTCTAGTTTCTTTCCCCAGTATTCCTGAGCTAGATGTTCAATTGATGATTCATTTTGTCTATCATCTGTTTTCTGTTTTTCATGGTCTAATTTTCTTTTCAGTATGTTCCTATCTTTTACTGCTGTCTTTACCCAATCATTCCACCAAGGTGTTTCCTTCTCTTTTGGTATGGCACTTTTTCCCACAGATGTCTGTGGCTTCTCTAACAAGGGTTTTCTTGAATAAGGGCCATTCTTCTTCTACTCTCCCTTTCTCAGTTTTGGCTAATCTGGCTCATCTGGATGAGTCTGTCTGTATGTCTATATCTTTATGGAGGATGAGGCCAACTCCATTTTTGGATTCATTGCTGTTATCACTCCAATATTGCACATATCCATTTCTCAGAAGTTTCTTCCCATAGCTTTTTCACTTTATCTCACTTAACCCCAATATCCTGAGCTTAGGCCTGTCCATAAGATCTACTAGTTATTTACATTTGTTGGTGAGAATGAGGATATTGAGTGTATCAATTTTCAGTTTATATTTGATGAGATTTAATTTTGTTTGAGAAGGGCAAAGCACCATACATTATAGTCAAGTGAGAGATTTTTATTAGAATTACTTATAATTTTTCTGAGAACATTTTATGCACAGTAACTGACCCGATCATTGAAAACAGCTCGAACATTTTCAACCAAACTTTGTAACTGCACCCAAATTATTTTGCAGACTGTACTCTTAATCAATTAATCTAAATATACAGCCATATTTACATATTTAAATGGAGTAATACATGAGAAAGGCAGAACTGAGCTATGATTGAAAGAATATCTGCATCCACATCCATACATTGCAAAGCTTTGTGAAGCTCATGGGAGAGGTTATTTGTCAGGGAAAGAATGATTGCTAGAGTGTCTCTGTTTTTACTATAATTAGACTAAGCTTGCTTTCATGGTCCTTTTTTAAGTCATCAGTCTTTTGAATACTTTGACATTACCTGCCATGAGTTCCTCTCCTGCCCCAACTTTTTCATCTCAGACCAGGAATTGCAACCTACGTCCTTTATTATTTGTTGGATTTTTTTCCAACCTCTCTCCCTCTAGTTTTCACCCTCTGCAGCTCCCTCCAGTACCATGTAAATAATACCCTGATGTCTTATCAGGCATCCTATCATTCTGTCCCTTCTCCTTGTCAGTGTTTTCCATGTATTTCTTTCCTCGCCAGTTCTGTGGAGAACTTCCTCATTCCTTGCCTTGTCAGTCCATCTAATTTTCAACAGTCTTCTGTAGCACCATCTCTCAAATGCTCCTGTTCTCTTCTGTTCTGATTTTCCCACAGTTCATGATTGACTACCATGCAATGCTGTACTCCAAATGTACATTCTGAGAAATTCTTCCTCAAATCAAGCTCTTTGTTCGATACTAGCAAACTTCTCTTGGCAGTACTAGTTTGCTTTTTATGTTATCTTTGCTCCACCCACCATGGATTATTTTGCTGCCTAGATATCAGAATTCCTTAACTTCATCTACTTTGTGATCCCCAACCCTGATGTTAAGTTTTTCGCTGTTCTCATTTCCGATACTCCTAATTACTTTTGTCTTTCTTTGGTTTACTCTCAGTCCACATTCTGTTCTCATTAGGCTGTTCATTCCATTCAACAGATATTATAATTCTTCTTCACTTTCACAGAAGTTAGCAATGTGATCATAAAATCTTGTCATTGTTATCCTTTCACCTCATATTTTAATCTCACTCTTGAACATTTCTTTTATTTTTATCTTCTTCAATGTTTAGATTGAAGGTGATCCACATTGGAGTGATATGTAGGGGTCTGCGGTATATTCCTAGATTGCCCATTTAATACCAGTTCGTGAAACTTTGTGAATAGACTTTCACAGGACTGTTGGCATGTGTCTTCAACTTCTGCCAGTTCAGGTTTTCCAGCATCTCAGTGACACTGTCCACTTGGTCACACAAATCTATGACCAGTTATGCTGCCCTTCTTTGTATGCATTCCATATCCACTGTTATTCCAATCTGGAATGTGATCCAGAATGGGCGGCTTGAGTATTTTGTAAGCAATCTCCTCCATGGACTGCATACATTTTCCCAGTATTCTGCATATGAATCAATGTCTGCCATTTGCTTTACCTATTACTGAGCCTGTGTGATCATTCCACTCTGTATCTCCAAAAACTGTTACACCTCAATGTTTGCAGGAGATGACTGATGCCAATTGTGACTCACTGGTATTGTTTTAGTACTACATTTTTGCATTTTGTGCAGTGCACAGTTTTATTTTTCTGAGCATTTAAAGCAAGTTTCCATTTCTTATACCACTTGCGAATGTCATAAAGGTTTCAATGCATATTTATGAAACTTTTTTTTACCCCCAGACAGTACTGCATAATCTGCAGGCTACTATTAATATTGTCTGCTTGATCATTAATGGGCCCCAACACACTTCCCTGGGGCAAGGTTGAAGTTATTTCTACCTCCGTTGATGACCCTTTCAACCAAGATAACATGTAACATCCTCCCTGTCAAGAAATCCTCAATCCAGTCACAAATTTCATTTGACAACCCATATGATCATATTTTAGTTTGTAAGTGTTGATGTGGTACTGAGTCAAATACTTTCCAGAAGTCAAGAAATACTGCATCCACCTGATTGCTTCACTCTGTCACACTCAATATATAATGTGAGAAAAATTAGTTCAGTTTCACGTGATTGATGTTTTTGGAATGTATGCTGCATGATGTTCTGTTCCTTACAATGTGTTGTGAGATTATGAAACAGATGGATGTTAATGATACTGAATGATAAACTTTATGGATCACTTTCTGATACCTCTCTTGTAAAAGGCTGTGACCAGTAGGTAGATATTTTTGTTTGATGGATCTATGGTAGAATATGGTTGAGAGAGGGGCTAATTCAGTTGCAGATTCCATGTAGAACAGATGGGAATTTTATCAGGCCATGGGAACTTGTTCAATCTAAGTGATTTCAGCTGTTTCTCAATGACACTGACACTAATTTCTACAACAATGACGTTTATGGTGGGGCAGAACTACTGAATAAACTGTAAGTGATGAAATTTAACCTGAAAAATTTTCTTATGTTCAAATTTCCAAGTTATTTGGGATACAGTAGAGCGTCGATTATCCAAACGTCGGTCAACCGAACGACCGCTTAACCGAACTGTGTACTCGCTCGTACCTGTTACTCTCCCACCCTACCGTCCATCATCCCCCTCACTCCCAAACCAAGTTTCCCACAGTAGTCGCCAAACAGGGCCACCACTGGCAGAACATTGCTTCTAATGGGGCCTTCACAAGGTGCTGCTGACCGGCCAAGCCGCCAGCCGCTGTGTTTCAACAATCAGCACACTTCTGTCGGCTTGGCACTGGCAGTAGAAGTAGCGGCAGTATCAAAGCTGTTCACAGCAACAACTGCGCCAGCTTAGAGTTGAGGCATGCCGCTCCGCACAGTTTGAAGGATTGCGTGCCCCCAAGAAGAGCTTCTCATGGTGCAAACAGTCACCTTCGGTTCTCTGTTATGACCACTTGTGTGCTGCTGCGTGAAGAAGTGAACTTGATGATACAAAATGCTTAAACGTAAATGTGTTGTCCTTTCTATGAGGGACAAGTACGAGATTATTAAAAGGTTAGAAGAAGGTGAATCTGCGACCACTTTATCCAGTGAGTACAAGGTGGGGAAGCCGACAATTACAGATATAAAAAACCAAACGAGAAGCATAGCAAATTTTATAGCTATGCCTGATTCTACTGACAGATCAACAAGCCGTAAAACTATGAAGCTCGCCACTAACACAGATCTAGATGATGCTGTTTACAAGTGGTTTACACAAAACAGATTGGAAGGAGAACCTATCTCAGGTCCCATTCTGTGTGAGAAGGCAATGCAGTTCAACAAAAAACTTGGAGGGCCTTCGAACTTTAAAGTGAGCACGGGCTGGTTAAAATGCTTCAAGTCAAGACACGGCATTCGTGAGCTTACAATACAGGGAGAAAAACTGTCGGCTGATTCTTCAGCAGCTGATTCTTTCAAAACTAAGGGACTTATTAAGGGAAGAAGATTATGCTCTCGAAAACGTTTACAATGCTGACGAAACTGGACTTAACTGGAAAGTTTTACCAAGAAAAACTCTTGTTTCACATCATGAATTAGCAGCACCTGGTCCTAAAACAAGCAAGGACTGTATTACAGCTTTGGCTTGTGCTAATGCTACTGGAAGTCACTGATTGCCTATGTTCGTCATTGGTAAAGGTAAAAAGCCATGTTGTTTCAAGCACGTTAATATATCAGCCTTGCCTGTTGTGTACACCTCACAAAAGAGTGTTATATCCTAGCCAGTAATGCCACCCGAGCCCGCTGCCAAAAGGTTGGCAGCATCAAAGTCCGGACGCCGTCCGCATAAGCAGCGCCAGTGAGACAGGAAATCGCCGCAAGTCTGCGCGCGCCACCGCTGGCTTCTGGTTTCTTAAGCACTGGAGTCGCGAGCGCTAGGACAGTTCTGTATTCGCCGCTCAGTGGTATACTCGCCACCGAATTGTGTACTTGCTAGTCAGTTGTGTGTTCATCGCAGCAGAGTTGTTGTTTGTCAGCCGACGCTGACCTAGCCGCTCCGACTCGAACTAGACAGATTTCTGTAGACACGGAGTTCCCTACTGTGTTTCTGTATCTTCGTTAATAAAGATAAGTACCGAATTTTATTTAATCAGAGTGTTTGGGTTTTCATCTTTCTGTTCACTGTTCCAGCGGACCGGTCGGCCCGCTATTAAAAGTGTGGCGGTGACTTCGTAAGCCGTTTCTACAGCGAATTGTTTGTCGCTACGAACGCCGCCACAAAACTGGCGACGAGGACTTCCGAACTCGTGTGCAGGGCTGGTTCAACTTGTTTCTGGTTATACTAATTATAGCGATAAAATTTTGGGGGCTGGTTTAATTTGTGTTCACTATGTCTGCCGAATTACAACAGTTGATCTTGTTACAGAGTCAGCAAATACAAAGTCTGGTGGAAGCAATCGCCAAACAAGCGGCTAATCCTCCAATACAAAAGGAACAAGCACAGGCAGCACCACCTTTCTGTGCTTTTGATGCATCACGAGAAGAATGGCGAGAATATTTTGCGCAGTTGCAGGCGCACATGACAGTCTACAAAATCACAGGTACTGAGCGGCAGCTTTATTTAATTTCCACTGCAGGCATGGAAGTCTATCGACTACTTTGTAAGTTGTTCCCGGAATCCAAGCCAGAAGCTTTAGACTATGACGTTGTTGTTAACAAGCTTGCTGAGTATTTCGAGTCGCGAGTTCATGTGGCAGCAGCTAGATTCAAGTTCTTCAGATTAAAGAAACTGCCACATCAATCTAATAAACAGTGGTTAACAGATTTACGGGGCCTCACCCGTCAGTGCCGATTTAATTGTGTGTGTGGAGCTTCCTACAGTGATGTCATGTTACGAGACGCTATTACTCAAAACATTGCAGATTCTCGTATTCGTGCTGCTATCTTAAAGTTGCCTGACCCGTCATTAGAGACTGTGATGAACATCATCGAAGCCCAAGATACTTTTGACTATGCTGAGTGTGAGTTAGATCAGCCATGTATTTCTCAAATTGCCTGTGCTAAGCAAGTTATGTCACCCCCGTGGCCCTACCGGCAGAGTCAGACTGTAAACACTAGCCGGCCGCGTCATGTTAAACACATTCGTCAGCCGTGTGTGCAAAATGATAGAGTTAAGTCTTGCCCTAAGTGTGTTCTTGCTCATCCTCGTGAACGTTGCCCGTTAAGAAACGCGGTTTGTCACTTTTGTCAAAGGAAAGGACACATCCAGACTGTTTGCGCAAACGCAAGAGCAATTCCAGTGCTGCCCAGCCCATGGATATTCATGTTCTTCAAAGCCAGCCCGCCCAGAAGGTCGCGTTTAAAGACTCTTCCACGGTTCGTGTGGGTAATAAACTTGTTCGCAATAAGCCACCCACCCAGCCCTCTGCTATGCGACCCGAGCGTAATTCAAACGCTGTAAAAAGTAATGTACAGACTGCAAGTGAAGCGGGAGTTGTTGTTCCACCCGCCCAACCCACGAGTTGTCGTAAGCAGCGAACACGCGCTAAACGCGCTGATTTTGTGTCTTCCGCCTCCACTGCACCAATCCAGAGACAGTGTAATAAACTATTTGTGAAGCTACGCATCCAGGATAAGACCTTCAATTTTCAATTAGACACTGGTGCGTCTGTGACTCTCATAAATAGTGCTACATATGCGACTATCGGCCGCCCTAAACTTTCAGCGGCAAAACATTCTTTGGCTACTTATAGTGGAGAACAAATTCCTGTGTTAGGTGTATGTAGCGTGCCAGCCACATTCCGTGGCAATACAAAAACAGTTTCATTCACAGTGCTCCGCGCTACAGACAGTGTAAACATTTTCGGATTAGACTGTTTTGACTTGTTTGGGCTGTCTATCCAAGACAATGTGTTGCAAATTAATTCTGTTGTTGTTCCTCAAGACAGCATAACCGATTTGTGTAAACGATACAGTGACATATTTAAAGACGAACTAGGTTGTGCTGCGAACTTTGCCGCTCATATTACGTTAAAAGATAATGCTCAGCCTCGATTTTGTCGTGCTCGTCCAGTGCCTCACGCCCTCCGGGCACCTGTAGAAGATGAACTTCGTCGTTGGCAAAACAACGGTGTTATTCAACCCGTTTCAGCGAGCCAGTGGGCTTCTCCCTTAGTTATTATAAAGAAACCGTCTGGCAAGTTACGTTTGTGTGCTGATTTTAAGTCGACAGTTAATCCTCAGACTGTCATTGATTCTTTTCCTTTGCCTAGACCCGACGAGCTGATGGATAAGTTAGGGGAAGCTCGTTTCTTTTCCAAAATTGATCTCCGTGAAGCATATTTGCAATTGCCCCTCGACGAGCAATCACAACAGTATTTTGTCATAAACACGTCGTTGGGGTTGTTCCGTTTTCTGCGTTTGCCTTTTGGTTGTGCGTCAGCTCCAGCTGTTTTTCAGCGTTTTTTGTCACAACTTCTGGCTAATGTGCCATCGTGTTGCAACTATTTAGACGATATTGTTGTGTCTGGTCGGACGCCTGCTGAACATTTCCGTAATTTGGAGTGTTTGTTTAAAGTGTTGTCTCAGGAAGGCCTACGTTGCAACATCGATAAATGTTCATTTTTCCTTACGGAGATGGAGTATCTGGGACATGTTATTAATGCTCAAGGCATTCATCCCTCCCAGTCACATTTAGCAGCTATTCGTGATTTGCCCGCCCCTCGCAATCTGCATGAATTGCAAGCAGTTCTTGGCAAATTGACGTATTATATTAGGTTTATACCTAATGCATCACAGATTGCTGCACCGTTGCATCGTCTCCGCCGTAAGAATGTTCCGTTTGTGTGGTCAGCTGATTGCCAATCAGCCTTTCAGCAGCTTAAAGAGGCTTTATTGAATGATCGTTGTCTGGTCCATTACGACCCTAACAAGCCTCTGGTGTTAGCTTGTGATGCCTCTTCTTTCGGCCTCGGTGCTGTGTTGTCTCACCGAGTCGGTAACACCGAACGTCCTATTGCGTTCGCATCTAAATTGCTAAACAAAGCTCAGAGTAATTATAGCCAATTGGACAAGGAAGCGTTGGCTATTGTGTTCGGTGTCACAAAATTCCATCACTACCTCTATGGTAGACCATTCTATTTAGTAACAGATCACAAGCCCCTGACGTCACTGTTTCATCCGTCTAAACCAGTTCCTCAGCGGACAGCTCAGAGACTACAACGTTGGGCTCTTTTGTTATCACAATACCAGTATGAGATACTGTATCGCCCTACAGCTCAGCATGCAAACGCTGACGCGCTTTCTAGATTGCCAATTGCTGCAGATGATGTCTTCGATTCCTCTGACGACTCTTGCCATCAGATTGACGCCGATGAGCATCAATCCCTCCGGGATTTTCCGATTGATTATCGTCAGGTGGCACGTGAGACAGCTACGGATCCTCATCTGAGTTTACTATTACGTTTTGTTCAACGTGGTTGGCCGTCCAAGGCAAAGGACATATCAGATCCTGTGGTTCGTCGCTATTATCCGCAACGTCATCTGTTGTCTGTTTCGCACGGAGTTTTGCTGTTACGCACCGAGAATGACCAGCTTCGTGTAGTGGTTCCCCAAGTGCTCCAATCCTAGGTCCTCAACTTGTTGCATCAAGGTCATTGGGGAGTGGTCCGCACCAAGCAGCTTGCCCGCCGTCATTGTACATGGATCGGCATTGATAAGCAGATTACGCAGATGTCTACAGATTGTTCGACATGTGCCGAACACCAAGCTGCTCCGCCTCAACGCTATTTTGAGTGGGCACGCCCTGCCGGTCCCTGGCAGCGAGTACATATTGATTTCGCTGGTCCATATTGGCATTCTCGTTGGCTCATCGTGATAGATGCATTTAGTAATTTTCCGTTTGTTGTGCCCATGCAGTCTACAACGTCTGCACAAACTATATAGGCGTTGACTTCAATTTTTTGTATTGAGGGTCTTCCAGAAGTTTTAGTGTCTGACAATGGTCCACAATTTACCTCTGCTGAATTTGAAAGTTTTTGTTCTGCCAGTGGCATTCGCCATGTTCTTACTCCGCCCTTCCACCCTCAATCGAATGGTGCAGCGGAACGTTTCGTATGCACATTCAAGGATCATATGGACCGCCTTCGTGCTACGCACTCTCGTCAGCAGGCCCTCATCACGTTCCTGTCGTCGTACCGGACCACGCCACGCGACGGCCCTTCGCCTGCGGAACTTCTCCACGGCCGTCATCATCCCACCCTACTACGGTTGTTGCACCCCCCGGATCGACCCGCCGCTTCTGAGCATCGCACGCGTTTTCAGCGCAATGGCGCCGTTTTTTTCTGAGTTTATCACGGTCGCCGTCGTTGGGAACGTGGTACCGTGATAAGTGTCCAGGGTCGCGGTTTTTATACTGTTCGAGGTGCTACTAGGGTGCACAGGAGGCATCAGAACCAGTTGCGCCGCGCTGGCCGCCCGGATTCTGCTGCTCGTTCTTTGTCCACAGATTTGGTCCGCGGCGGGTTCCAGCCTCGCCTTCCGACTTCGCTGCCGCCCCCAGGGCAGCAGCAGCAGCCGTCGCCGCTACCACGCCGACAGCCCGTCCCGTTGATGCCTCCCGCGCAGCTTCATCCGGGAGCACCCCAGGTGGTCGCTCCGGCACCTGCGGTCCCTCTTCAGTCGCCACCGCCTTCGGAGCTGATGGACGTCGACCCCTCAGCAGGGCCGCCTTCCCAAGCGGTGGCTGTGCAGCCTGTCCTGCAGCCGCTTTCCTTGGGCACCCCCAAGGAGTCTGACACCGCAGCGCCTTGTCCGGCGCCCACTCAGCAGCCGTCGACGCAGCGTCAGGAGACGCTGCCTCTCTTCGTGGGTCCCGACGCCCCGTCGCGTCCAGTACCAGAAGCTGCGCCCGTGGTCACAGGCGTGCACCCTTACCTCGGTTTTCAGTCGGTGTTTCCCGAGGCCCCGCGCAGCCAATGCTGGGGTGCGGACCGGGGACTGCCACCGACAAGTCTCCGCCCCGGTCTCTTCTGCTACGCCTGCGGCCAGACCCCTCCCCCACCGTCGACGCTCGCCACGTCATTATTCAACGACGGTGCGGCGATTTGGGGGGGAGGAGTGTTATATCCTAGCCAGTAATGCCACCCGAGCCCACTGCCAAAAGGTTGGCAGCATCAAAGTCCGGACGCCGTCCACATAAGCAGCGCCAGCGAGACAGGAAATCGCCGCAAGTCTGCGCGTGCCACCGCTGGCTTCTGGTTTCTTAAGCGCTGGAGTCGCGAGTGCTAGGACAGTTCTGTATTCGCCGCTCAGTGGTATACTCGCCACCGAATTGTGTACTTGCTAGTCAGTTGTGTGTTCATCGCAGCAGAGTTGTTGTTTGTCGTCAGCCGACGCTGACCTAGCCGCTCCGACTCGAACTAGACAGATTTCTGTAGACACAGAGTTCCCTACTGTGTTTCTGTATCTTTGTTAATAAAGATAAGTACCGACTTTTATTTAATCAGAGTGTTTGGGTTTTCATCTTTCTGTTCACTGTTCCAGCGGACCGGTCGGCCCGCTATTAAAAGTGTGGCGGTGACTTCGTAAGCTGTTTCTACAGCGAATTGTTTGTCGCTACGAACGCCGCCACAAAAAAGAGAGCCTGGATGGAAAGTACGATTTTTATGAAGTGGTTTCTGGACGTTTTTGTACCCTCTGTAAAAGCTCATCAGCTAAAGAATGGGAAGAGGGAGAAAACACTACTTCTCCTTGACAATGCACCAACTCATCCGTCATGTGATATTTTAAACAAAAAAGACGAGTTCATAAAGGTAATATTACTTCCACCTTACGTAACCTCCTTATTACAGCCCATGGATCAAGTTGTTATTGAGACTTTCAAACGATATTACAGGAAAGAATTGTTGCGTAAGTTATTGTTAGAAAGAGAAGAGGATGGAGAAGAAATCATAAGAATATTGACTTGAAAGACACATCCTACATGATCAGCGCAGCATGGAATAGTGTAAAGGAAGAGAGTTTGAAGAAAGCCTGGAATAAAATTTTGGACACAGAAGAAAATTCACAAGGTATGATTGAAAATGACGAACAGATTTATATGTCCGAAATTCTCGGTATGCTAAAAGAAATAGATTGCCACGAATGTGATGAAGAAGATGTTCATGAATGGATGAATATCGACGATGCAGATCCAGGACACCAAATCATGCAGGACAGCGAAATTGTAAATGTCATCACTGATAAAGATGACGCCGCCAGCATCTCATCAATCAGTACTCCAGAAAGTGAAGATGAAAGTATACCAATAGCTTCTGAGCCATTCACTTGTTTAGATACTGCCTTGCTATGATTTGAAGCCCAAGATGAAAGTGACCAGTTTCAGATATCTGTAATGAAAGAAGTATGTGACTTAGCTGCTCGTAAGCGTGTAGGCTTGCTTAGACAGACCAAAATAAATGATTTTTTTAAATGTTAATTTTGTATACTGTGTGTATTGTTCATGCAAAATGCATGTGTAATACGTATATATTTTTGTTTAATAAACTGTGCCACATACTATACATTCCTACTGAAGTTGCCTTTGTATGTTACTATGTAATACTAAAAGAGATGCCTGTTTTTATGAATAAATTTACTGTACAGTACTTCTTTTTGGCAAATAAACATGTACAGTTTGATTATCCAAACAAACCAGTTTTCTGAACACCCATGGCCCCCAATTACTTCGGATAATCGACGCTCTACTGTAATATTTATTTTGGAATTTTAATCATGGTCATATTTCTTTAGGACACATTGTAAGGTGCAAATAAGGCTCACACATGTGAAAAATTTAACACAATTTTTTTATTTAAAATGGATTTGCAACCATTTAAGCTTACTCCATTCTTTCTTGTATATTTCATTTTATTTAATCTTTTTCTTTCTTTATAATACAAACTTTTTCTGATTTAACTCTTGTGAAGCTTGACATGTACTTTTTTCTATCTTACACTGTCCTAGGTATTGTGTATGGTCCTCCTATTTGTCCCCACTCTTTTTATTTATTTATTTATTTATTTGGTCCAGTAAATAATTCTAGGTTATTGTTTGCCCATTTAATAAGGATAATTTATGTTACAGTAGTTAATAAGTGAGGCTACAAGTCAAACAAAATCAAAGTAAATAATGATGTAAGAATATTATAATATCTGCTTTTTATTAACACTATAATGTCTTTAATTATAGTGTATTTCATTCTGCCCCTCTTTTCTTCTTCCAAAATTTTTCTCTCTAGATCATTTTTCTTCATACAATACTTTTAGTTACTTTGCAAACAAACTTTTGTTTATTCCAAGCTATATCCCTGGCTCTGTTGATCTCTTGCCAATACTTGCAGGGTTAATAAAATGTTTACAATTCTGGATGCATTTTTTCCTCACAGAAAGAAGAAGGAGGTGCTTAAGAAGAGTGACTACACAAGGCACAAGGAATTACTATCTGGAGATTGCAACAGTGTATTTTTTCAGGCATTATGGTTCACACTTCTCCTCAACATGACACTTTCAACAGAAGTCCTCATCAACTCTGTGGGATGTCTGCAAACTTTATTAATTATTGGCAAGGTAATATTGCTGTCCAAGAAGTGGGAAATTTACACCTCACTTTTTCATCTCAATTAGGCATTGGCTTTGTAAAATTCATCATCGTATTGCCAGGTTTTGGCTCCATAATGGCCATGTCTTGTCTTTAATCATCCAATGTCTGATATCCATTACCAAACTTGCAACATACAGATCAATATTCACCAGAGGATGAAAAGCTCATGTATTTTTCAGTAGGAACACTGCACGCTGTCATGCCACCTTCCTATTTAGCAATGTCTCTCATGTAAACTGCATTTTAGTTCCTGAAAATACATACCCGGTAACAAATTTCTCATTATTATTATTATGAATTTAATTATTTCTTTTGATGATGTTTGATGACATTTCTCTTGAAGATGTTGGGTTATAAATTTTGTGGATATTGGAATATAGATGGCTTCTCCTTATGATATATTTATAGGTACAGTGTTTCAGGATTGCCAACTCTTGTTTTATTGGCACATATGTTCCTGCCAGGATGGAAGAGTTGTTAGGGAAACAGAATTCCAGTTTGTTTTCCGATTACAGCTTTGCTGTCTGTCATACATTTTATTTCAATTTTAAGTGAATAAATCACCACTTTATGAAATAAAGAATAGTTTTGCAAAGAATAATAAAGTAATTTTTCTTATATTACCACATCGCTTAAGCATACCATAAATGATTCAGGCAGTCATTAGCTAGACACCTTTGAAGACAGAATAACTGTGTTGTGAAGTTACCAATAATATAGTAAGTGCTTAAAGAGGTTCTTGCTAGACTGTGACAGGCAAGTCCTACACATTGTTAATTCCACTTGCCCATTTCCAGTGCAGATATTCTTATTAAGAGGTGAGTTACACATCAGAACTACAGTGGAACGACAGTAAATAGAAATGTTGAAAATATTGTCATATTAATGATTTACTTTTCCTGCAAATTGGCAATGACATTAAACAGAAAAGTAATTTATCTGAATTATTTATGAGTCAACTTGATGTATTTATTCATTTTAAGTTCTTGATGATGAACACACACACAAAAATACTGAAGATTTGTTACACATATATCAGGATTACATTTATTATTTATATCTTTTATGACCTGGGTAAAAGTTGTTTAAAACAATGAAAATTTCTTAACATGTATTTTGTACTTACCATTTTAAAACTAGAGTGTGTAAGCTTTATCTTTACACTGTATGAACAACTAAAGATAATTTCCAATAATAAATTATGTAAAGAACACATTTAATTTTTACCTGGTAGGAACAAATTCTGAGAAAAACAGCCTAATATTTTCAGCTGCCAAACTGTAGACGGAATATACCTTATCCCTGAGTGCCCTGTGTAATAAGAAAATTGCAGCCCTTGCGATTTTGTTTGGTGAAGCAGTTGGTTGCTCTGGATGTTTCTCTCCAGATGCATATGCCCGAAGCACATCTTTCAACTGCTGCAAACCCTCCTCCTTGTCTGAATACTGCTTTGAGTAGAACTTCTCAACCTAAAAGAGTGATACAGCTGATTAATTTTTACTTACAACTGCCTCATCTCCTTCAACAATAGGAAAGAAAACAACATATTCAAATATACTACTGTGAAACATCATGTTGTGAATAAAATAAACTCAGTCATACAATCATAAGGGATAAGATGGTCAACTGTTCACTGTGTGTATTGTCATTCATAAGTTGTAAGATGGCTAACATTTCACAACAATCCATTTTCTGTCCTGCAGAACAGTTTATGGAATCTTCCTACAAAGGAATTTTGTTAGTATGGTACAAACACTACAGTGTGAGGAAGTTTCCAGGAAATTTCTACATAAGTGCATAATGCTTGCAATATTTTTTATCCTGCACTGTTTAGTTGTTCCACATTTCCCTACCTGTCATTTACGCACACATAATTCAGGTCTGCTTTTCAGGAGGAGGGGCCTGTTTAGTGTAATGTCACCCCCTTCCCTGTTTTATATCATATTATTTGCACTTGATACAGTCTGCTGCACATAAGTGGGAAATTATTCACCTATGGATAACAGGAGGCAGGCAGTTACTTGTTTAATTATATTAATGCCACAAATGGAATTACATAGAACCTGTAGTAAATGCCAAAGTATAATAGATAGTGCCTGGGATGAACTGGCTTTATACACAAAAGGAACCATGAAGTACTTGTTGGTGATCTGTGGAAATCCTTCCTTAAAACACAAATGATGCATAATGTGTGTATGCCAAGAAGAGCACTATTTCTCAGTGACGATATCTTACTGTGAAAGGCTTACGATTGGCAGAAGGGACTAGTCACAGCCAGCTTTCTACACTAGGGAAAAACGTTCTTTCACTTAAACTTGCACCTCTGTAAAGCACCTGAAGACTCCTTGAGGGGTTAGCTTGTTTGCAAAACACTGAAAGTCATTATCTTCTCAAACAGAACCTTGAAAATACTTGATGGATCTGAGTAAGCGAAAATCCTCCTGGTTTTCAGAAGAAAGTTGGCATCCTGTGACAAGGAATCAAGAGGAAGAGAACTGCCCAGGAGGAATTGTCTATTGCCTGGAACTGATGTGTCATCAGCCATTGATAAGCTGCAATGAGAAAATTTCAGTGCTCTGGGAGTTTAAGAGGGGAAGACCTGGATCAGAATCAGAGAGCTGGAAAGTGAAAGGACTGTTTTTGGTAGCATGATGTGATTTGATGACCAACATTTCATGGACTTTTCTGGTGGAGACATCCAGTGAGGAGCAAGACTTCATAATGAGTCTTTCAGGAGACTTCACGTTAGGACTTCATCCCAAGACTTGGTAGTAAGGACTTGGTCTGCACTTGCCCTTGATGCTGATCTGATACCATGGTGACTTCAATTTACTCCATGTTGTTTTAAATCCCATTCCAATCTGCTGGATTTAATCCCAGTCCAATGCTTATTCTTATGACAATTAAACTTTGTTTTCTTATCTAAAGCCTGACTCTCATCTGACACTGCTTTTCCAGCCTGATCCCAATACTGATCCGAATAATGACTCTGTTACCAATGAGTCATTCTCATGACCATTGTTAACTGGTTCAAATACTCCCTTGGTCAGAAAAGTTCCAGGACAGTTTATTTTTTATTTCTGAGTTTGTAATACTAAACAGGAACAAATGTTGCTTTTATGTTACCAGGTATGTGCATATGTGTGTGTTTGAAATGATTTTGGCCATGTTTCCCTGCAAACTCACTAGGTGGCAGGGTTGTGCTTAGAAACACACTGTTTGGGTTCTTGGTGCATTAGTTATGGTGGCACAATAGATGCTGATTGTGATCAAAAGGTGAACAGTAAGTTCTGTGTTAAGCTCGCGAAAAGCCCTAGTGAAACACAGACAACATTAAGCAAGCATATGCAGGTGAGGCACTTTCAAGAAGTCATGTTTTTGAGTGGCACAAAAGGTTTTGTGACAGCTGCAAGATGATCTCACAGCTGGTCGCCTATCAACAGCACATACCAATGCAAATATGGGGCAAGTCAGGCAGTTATTGCAAGAAGACCATAATGTATCTGTCCATGCGATATCAGAGGAACTTAATTTGAATCATGATGTGTGTCACATTTTATGCAAAGATTTAGGGAAATGGAAACTTAACACAAAATTTGTTTCTCACCACTAACAAATGAACAGAAAGGGGAAAGACAAAGGATATCTGCTGAACTACTGCATAGAGCCAGGCATGATCCCACATTTTGGTCAAAGATTTTTGCTGGTGATGAAAGTTGTGACCCTCACACAAAGCTTCAAGGTCAGGCTCCAGCTCTTGGCTGCGATACAAGTGCATCTACAGAACAACAAGTTAAGAGTTTATCCTTTTCTGTGTTTTCCTCATAGTATATTTATTAAATTTCACATGTGTTTCTCTATTTAAGAGGGTTAATCTCGGGTTTTTGTAAATGTAAATTCATTCAGTCTGTAGCACAGTAGATGCTTATTTGTTTTGTTTTGAAAGCAACTGTCCATTTATTTAATATAATGGGAGGAAACATTCCACGTGGGAAAAATTATATATAAAAACAAAGATGAGGTGACTTACCGAACAAAAGCGCTGGCAGGTCGATAGACACACAAACAAACACAAACATACACACAAAATTCAAGCTTTCGCAACAAACTGTTGCCTCATCAGGAAAGAGGGAAGGAGAGGGGAAGACGAAAGGAAGTGGGTTTTAAAGGAGAGGGTAAGGAGTCATTCCAATCCCGGGAGCGGAAAGACTTACCTAAGGTAAGTCTTTCCGCTCCCGGGATTGGAATGACTCCTTACCCTCTCCTTTAAAACCCACTTCCTTTCGTCTTCCCCTCTCCTTCCCTCTTTCCTGATGAGGCAACAGTTTGTTGCGAAAGCTTGAATTTTGTGTGTATGTTTGTGTTTGTTTGTGTGTCTATCGACCTGCCAGCGCTTTTGTTCGGTAAGTCACCTCATCTTTGTTTTTATATATAATGTCCATTTATTTAGTAAGCCAGTCAGTCAGGCTCCAGCTCTCAGCTGTGATATGAGTACATCTACAGAGTGTTAACAGAACCTTCTGTCGGTTCTTATATTTATATTTTTATTTATTTACTGTGCAATTTTTTACTTTTTCGTTGCATTACCACCACACTGTCAAATATGTTACTTACTGCATGTTTCTGCTTCAGTCTAGACATGTTACTTCTCTTCCAGTGTTATCTGCAAACATTGTAACTTCTTTGGTGACAATACTCAGTGAATGCCTGAAGATGGCCTTGTAAGCCGAAAACCGGTTAACACAATAAAAGTAATACTGTGGAACAAAATCAAACTGGTGCTTTTCATTTATTAAGTGTTTATCCTTTCCTGTGTTTTTCACATAGTATATTTATTAAATTTTGTGCATGCTTCTCTGTTTAAGGGGGTTAACATCGCATTTCTGTAAGTGAAAATTCATTCAGTTTTTAGTGCAACTGCTCGTTAACACATCTGCATCCATTGGTGACACAACAAGGTAGCATGTCACTTATCTAGGATTGTCTGCTTTTATAGTTCATTTCTTCTGTTAGTCTTGATAGGTCAGATAGGATGTGTGCATGCTGTGTGCAGATGCAAGAGGAGCTGGCTGCCATTCATGAACTGTGTTGCTGCTGTTGACTATGGTCAATCACCTTCAGGCCACTGGGGTGTAATGGTGGTGGACAATATAGCATGTAACATAGGACACCTCAGCTCTCACTTGTTTTGCCTGCAGGCTCTGCTTCCAAGGCACCTCCCAGAGCACACGACATAGTGGATCAGCCCTCACAGCAGGGTGAGTGGCGGGTGGTAACATGTTCGTGTCAAGGATGCGTAGTGCGGTGGTGGTGGTGGTGGTGGTGTGTTGGGGCTTATGGGCGCACAACATTGAGGTCATCAGCGCCCTGACACACATTAAAAGGAACAAATGTGGACAGACCTAAGAAAACTAAAGCACACACTCAAAGAAAGCAGGAAAAGAAGGAAAATGCTACATAAGAAAGTAAAACCTAAGGAAAGGGGAAACATAGCAACAAGAATGTCACAGGAAATTGTTATTGGCTGGCCACTTACATAAAATATGGGCGAGCTTATCACACAGTGAGCAAATTAAAATCCTCTCCGCCAATGTGGAGACTGGCCACCTGGCCTCACCCGTTCAGCCTGTAAGTGAATAGATGGCTGGTCCTTCAGCAGGATCTGAGCGGTCACATGCAGGGGAGGGGTTTATGGGTTACTGGAAACTCCAATGTTAGGCATGTTATGGAGCCCCTTGGACAGATAGTGTTCAGGGCTAGAAAGAAAGTCAATGTGTACTCGGTATGTCTGCTGAGGGGCCTCATCTGAGATGTGGAGGTAATCTTGCCTGTGGTTATTGAGCGTGCAGGGTGCAGTCGTCTGCATGTTGTGGCTCATGTCAGCACCAACGATGCTTGTTGCATGGGTTCTGAGACAATTCTCAGTTTGTGTAGGTGGCTGGTGGAGGTGGTGAGGGCTGCTGACCTCACATGTGGGATAAAAGTACAGACTGCAATATGCAACATCATCCCCAGAGTTGATCGGGGTCCTTTGGTTTGGAGCCAAGTGGAGGATCTCAACCAAAGGCTTTGTCAACTCTGTGATGGTCTTGGCTGCAGATTTCTAGACCTACATTACCTTGTGGGGATTTGTAGGCATCTCCTTGATAGATCAGGGGTGCACTACACAATGGAAGCAGCTACTTGGGTAGCAGAGTACTTGTGGAGTGTACATGAGGGATTTTTAGGCTAGGCGGTAGTTTGAAGTGCTCTAAAGAACACTCGCTAGTTGATTCACAGCTAGGGAAGTCAAATGGGGTTCAGAATAAATACGCTTCAACTGTCACAATTTTATCAGTAAACTGTCAAAGCATTCACAATAAAGTTCCTGAATTTACTGCCCTCCAGGAAAGTTCTCACACTCAAATTATTCTTGGGAATGAAAGCTCACTGAAACCCAAAGTGGAAATCTCTGAGATATTTAGTGAGTCATGGAACGTACATTGGAAAGACAGATTAGAGGTCACAGGAGGGGGAGTGTTCATTGCAGTTGACAAAAACATTGTCTCTATTGAGGTTGAAGTTACATGTGACAGTGAAGTCATCTGATCATGTACAACAAATTCTCTTGTGACAGTTCTAGAGTCATTCAAAGAAAGTCTGCAGTCAATGGTGTGTAAATACTTAAATCATGCAATATTAGTTGGAGGTGACTCTAACCTGCCAAGTATAGACTCGGATGTCTATGGATTCATTGCAAGGGATACAGACAAAAGTCATATGAAATACTTTTGGACACATTTTCTGAAAAGTGCCTTGAGCACCTAGCTTGGCAGCCCAGATGCAATGGAAATATCTTAGACCTCATAGCTACAAATAGGCTGGACCTTATGAACAATGTCAGTATAGAAACGAGGATTAATGATAATTATGTCATTATAGCAACTACAATTATGAAAGTTAATGAATCACTCAAGAAGGCTAGGAGAGTGTTTCTGCTAGACAGAGCAGACAAGCAGTTATTAACATCTCACTTAGAGAGTGAATTGACATAACTTAGTTACAGTAAGATGGATGTAGAGGAATGTAACAATATTGTGAAAAGGAAAGTTGCTACTCACCAAATGGCAGAATGCTAAGCTGCAGATAGGCACAACAAAAAGACTATCACAAATACAGCTTTCAGCCAGTAAGACCTTCATCAGAATTAGACGGCAAACACACACATACACACTTAAGCAAACGCAACTTACACACACATGATTGCAGTCTAAGGCAACTGAGCCCACACTATGAGCAGCAGCACCAGTGCATGATGAGAGTGGTGACTGGTGGGGGTAAGGAGGAGGCTGGGGTGGGGAGGGGGAGGGATAGTAGGGTAGGCATGGTGGCCAGTGACATGCTGTTGAGTAATGCGGAGGGACAAAATGGAAAGAGGGTAGGGCAGCTATGTGCAGTCGGGAGGTTAGATGAATGGAGCGGAGAGGTGGGGAGAGGGGGAGGGGGGATAGCGGAAAAGGAGAGACGTAAAAAGACTGGATGTGATGTACGAATGAGGTCAGTTTAGAGCTGGAATAGGGATAGAGAAGGAGCTGGATGGGAGAGGGCAATGACCAATGAAGGTTGAGGCCAGGAGGATTACAGGACCGTAGGATATATTGCAGAGAAAGTTCATATCCGTGCCAATTCAGAAAAGCTGGTGTTGGTGGGAAGGATCCATATGCCACAGGCTGTGAAGCAGTCATTGAAACAGAGGATGTCATGTTTGGCAGCATGCTCAGCAACAGGATGGCCTACTTGTTTCCTGGCCACAGTTTGACACTGGCCATTCCTGTAGACAGACAGCTTGTTGGTTGTCATTCCCACATAGAAATGCAGCACAGTGGTTACAGCTTATCTTGCAGATCACATGACTGGTTTTACAGGTAGCCCTGCTTTTGATGGAATAGGTGATGTTAGTGACCAGACTGGAGTAGGTGGTAGTGAGGATGTATAAGACAGGTCTTGCATCTTGGTCTATTAGAGGGGTATGAGCCATGAGATAAGGGGTTGGGAACAGGGATTGTGTAGGGATGGATGGGTATGTTGTGTAGGTCTGGTGGATGGCGGAATACTACTGTGTGAGGGGTGGGAAGGATAGTGGGTGGGACATTTCTCATTTCAGGGCACAATGAGAGGTAGTCGAAAACCTGGCATAAAATGTATTTCAGTTGCTCCGATCCTGGGTAGTACTGAGTTACAAGGGGTATGCTCCCCTGAGGCTGGAGAGTGGGACTATGTGAGGTGGGAGGAGATTGCAAAGATAAGGCATAAGAGATTTGTTTTTGTACAAGGTTGGGAGGATAATTATGGTTTGTGAAGGCTTCAGTGAGACCCTCGGTATATTTCAATAAGGACCGCTTATCACTGCAGATGCAATGACCACTGGTGGCTAGGCTGTATGGAAGGGACTTCTTGGTATCGAATGGGTGGCAGCTGTCAAAGTGGAGGTATTGTTGGTGGTTTTGTCATATTTTTTCAGATGTAATTCTATGTTATTCATGTAATTTTTCACATTTCTTCCACCACCATGGATCCTTGCTCCTTCCATGTGCATCAATACAGAAACGTTTCTTTATCCCTAGCCAGAACCCAGTCCCACATACTGTTCCTGCATTGTTGCTTGGCTTATGGAATCCTCCCAAATGGCCTTACCATCAAATTACCCATCTCCGGCTTCCACTCCTCCTTAAAAAATGACCACCACGTGTTCAGATTCTGCCAATCCTTAGCCCTCACCAACATAGTCCTGCAAAACCATATCAACTAAGCCCAAACATCCTTGCAGTACCTTCTCTCAATCCACAAAATTCTCCTGCTATGCAATCCCAAATTCCTGGAACCCTTAACACACATCGAAACTCTTGCCTTCCAGGAACTAGAGAAATAGGCACAACACCACCTCGAAAAGCTCTCCAACCTGCTCACTTCCTACTCCCGCCTTGGAGTACGACTGTCCACTCCCTCTACAACAATTTCCAAACCTCCTCCACATCCCCTCGTGAACTGCAAGGATTATCTGGCAGAAGGACTTCATCAGCTGTCAGATACATCCACCTGCAAGCTTTACCACAGTGACCCCATTCCAGAAATCCAGCAGGATCTCCAGTCACTCCTCAGATCCTTAAGCCCTACCCAGAACCTCTCCCCAGGGTCCATCTCTCTGTTCACCCCTACCACTCCCTATTCTCCCACCTTCTACATGCTTCCTAAAATTCATAAATCCAATCACCCAGGGCACTCCTTTGTGGACAGTCACCATGCCCCCACTGAGAGAATCTCTGCTCCTATATACAAGACACCAACCATTTCCTCTACTGACTCTCCACAGTTCCTGTCCCTTTACCTGCTCATCACTTTTGATGCCACCTCCACTTACACTAATATCTCTAATGCCCATGGCCTTACCACTATTGAACACTACCTTTCCCAATGTCCAGCAGATTCCAAACCAACTACCTCCTTCCTAGTTGCCATGACCTACTATACACATCAAAAAAAGTTTTGCATCACCTCGGTTCCAGAACCTGTACAGAAAATTGGAATAGAGTTCAACATAACCATCATTTACACCCTTGTTATTGCTCATGAAAATCACACGTTGCATATTTTACCACCATACAGTGAGACCTTCAAAGGTGGTGGTCCAGATTGCTGTACACACCAGGACTTCTAATACCCAGTAGCACGACCTCTTACATTGATGCATGCCTGTATTTGTCATGGCATACTATCCACAAGTTCTTCAAGGCACTGTTGGTCCAGATTGTCCCACTCCTCAACGGTGATTCAGCACAGATTCCTCAGAGTGGTTGGTGGGTCATGTCGTCCGTAAACAGCCCTTTTCAATCTATCCCAGGCACATTCAATAGGTTTCATGTCTGGAGAACATGGTGGCCACTCTAGTTGAGCGATATCATTATCCTGAAGGAAGTCATTCACAAGATATGTGTGATGGGCACGTGAATTGTCGTCCATAAAAATGAATGCCTCACCAGTATGCTGCCGATATGGTTGCACTATTGGTTGGAGGATGGCTTTCACGTATTGTACAGCCTTTACGGCACCTAATGACCACCAGTGGCATACGTCAGCCCCACATAATGCCATCCCAAAACAGCAGGGAACCTCCACCTTGCTGCACTCGCAGTGTGTCTAAGGCATTCAACCTGACCGGGTTGCCTCCAAACACGTCTTTGGTGATTGTCTGGTTGAAGGCATAAGTGACACTCATTGATGAAAAGAACGTGATGCCAATCCTGAGTGGTCCATTTAGCATGTTGTTGGGCCCATCTGTACCACACTGCATGGTGTCGTGGTTGCAAAGATGGACCTTGCCTTGGATGTCGGGAGTGAAGTAGCACAACATGCAGCCTATTGTGCTTAGTTTGAGTGGTAACACAAAGTCCTGTGACTGCACAAAACGCAGTATTCAACATGGTGGCGTTGCTTCAGGGTTCCTCCAAGCCATAATCCATAGGTAGTGGTCATCCACTGCTTTAGTAGCCCTTGGGTGACCAGAGCGAGGCATGTCATTGACAGTTCCTGCCTCTCTGTATCTCCTCCATGTCCGAACAATATCACTTTGGTTCACTCCAAGATGCCCGGACACTTCCCTTGTTGAGAGCCCTTCCTGGCACAAAGTAACAGGGCAGACGCAATCGAACTGTGGTATTGACCATCTAGACATGGCTGACCTACAGACAACACAAGCTGTGTACCTTTTTCCTGGTGGAATGACTGGAACTGACGGCTGTCAGACCCCCACCATCTAACAGGCACTGCTCATGCATGGATTTTTACATCTTTGGGGACTGTGTCTGTGATACAATATCCACAGTCAGCGTGTATCTTCAGGATTTCTGGGAACTGGGGTGATGCAAAACCTTTTTTGATGTGTGTATAGCCTCACCCACAATTACTTCTCCTTTGACGGCATTACCTACAACAAATCCACGGTATGGCTATGGGCACCCACTTGGCACCATCCTATGCCACCCTATTCACAGGCCATCTACAGGAATCCTTCCTAAATACCCAGGATCCTAAACCCCTCACCTGGTATAAATTCACTGATGACATCTTTGTGATTTGGATCGAGGGAGAGGAAACCCTATCCACATTCCTCAAGAACCTCAACATCTGCTCCTCCATTTGCTTCACATGGTCCTGCTCAGACCTAGTTGTTGACCTCCATCTTAAAGATGGCTACATCAGTACTTCTGTCCATATCAGACCACTAACCACCAACAATACCTGCACTTTGACAGTGCCACTTATTCCATGTCAAGAAGTCCCTTCCATTCAGCCTAGCCACCTGTGCTCATCACATCTGCAGTGAGGAGTGGTCCCTTGATCAAAATACACTGAGGGTCTCACTGAAGCCTTCATAAACCATGATTATCCTCCCAACCTTATAGAAAAACAAATCTCTGTGCCTTATCTTTGCAATCTCCCACTACCTCACAACATCCCACAGTCCGGTCACAGAGGAGCATTCCTCTCGTAACTCAGTATCATCCGCAACTGGAGCAACTGAATTACATTCTCTGCCAGGGTTTCGACTACCTTTTGTCATGCCCTGAAATGAGACAATATACTCGTCCGTCCCTACACAACTCCTGCTCCCAGCCCCTTATCTCATGGCTCATAACCCTATAATAGACCTAGAAGCAAAACCTGTCCTATACAACCTCCCCCTAGCACTTACTCTAGTCCGGTCACAGACCTCTTCATTTCAGTGACTGCTTCACAGCTTGTGGCATATGGATCCTTGCCACCAACGCCAGCTTTTCTGAATTGTGCAGGTGGGAACTTTCCCTGCAATATATCCTCAGTTCCTGTAACCCTCCTGGCATCAATCTTCATTAGTCATTGTCCTCTCCCATTCCAGCACTACACAGCCTTCATTCCTTCATTGCACCCAGTGTTCTTATTTCTCTCCTTTTCCGCTATCCCCCCCCCCCCCCTCCCCACCTCTCCGCTCCATCCGTCTAACCTGCTGACTGCACATAGCTGCCCTACCCTCTTTCCACCTCGTCCCTCCACGTTCCCCAACAGCATGTCACTGTCTGCCATGCCTACCCTACTATCCATCCCCCTCTCCACCCCAGCCTCCTCCTTACCCCCACCCAGCTGCTAATCCTATCAAACGCCAGTGCTGCTGCTCATAGTGTGGCCTCAGCTGCCTGAGACTGCAGTCATGTGTGGGTGAGTTGCGTTTCCGTGAGTCTGTATGTGTGCATTTACTGTCTAATTCTGACAAAGGCCTTACTGGTGAAAGCAATATTAGTGACAGTCTTTTTGTTGTGCCTATCTGTGACTCACCATCTCCGCTATATGGTGAGTAGCAACTTCCTTTTTACGATACTGTTACATTCCATCCTGGCTGTAGAGGAATTATGGGCAAAGTTTAAGTAAATTGTAAATTGTGGTCTGGAGAGTTACATGTCTACTAAGTGGATGAGTGATGGAAAAGACCTGCCATGGTTTAATAACAAAATTCGCTGGATGCTGAGGAAGCAGAGTCTGCTGCACTCTAGATTCAAAAGGGGGCACACAAATTATGACAAGCATAGGTTAACAGAGATTCATGCATTTGTGAAAATATCTATGCACAACACATACAACAACTAGCACTGTCGGACCTTTGCAAAAAATCTGGCAGAGAACCCGCGAAAATTCTGATTGTATGTAATATTTGTAAGTGGGTCTCAGGCTTCCATTTAGTCCCTTATTGACCAGTCTGGTGTGGCAGTTGAAGATAGTGAAACAAAAGCCGAAGTTTTAAATTTCATGTTCCAGAAATCATTCACACAGGAGAACCATACAAACATATGTCATTTGATCATTGGATGAACTCCCATATGGGCGACATAGAAATAAGCATACCTGACTTCCAGAAACAATTGAAAGATTTGAAATCAAATAAATCAACAGATTTGTTTGGAATTCCAGTTCGATTTTACAAAGAGTGCTCTACAACATTGGCCCCTTACCTAGCTTGCATTTGTCGTCAATCTCTTACCTAACACTAAGTCCCAAACAATTGGAAAGAAGTACAGATAACTTCAATATATAAGAAAGGTAAAAGAATGGACCCGCAAAATTGCGGATTAATCTCCCTAACTGCTATTTGCTGCAGAATCCTTGACCATATTCTCAGTTTGAGCATAATAAACTTTCTTAAGACTGAGAAGCTTATGTCATGGTTTTAGAAAGCATCAGTCATGCAAAACTTAGCTTACCCTCTTCTCACATGGTATACTGAGAACCATGGATGAATGGCAAAAGGCAGATTCCATATTTCTAGATTTCTGGAAAGCATTTGACGCAGTGCCCCATTGCAGGCTGTTAACAAAGATATGAGTATACAGAATAACTTTGCAGATATATGAGTGGCTTAAATAATAGAACCCAATGAGTTGTCCTCAACAGCGAGTGGTCATCAGAGACAAGTGTATTGTCAGGAGTGCCCCAGGGAAGTGTGATAGGATGACTGTTGTTCTCTATATACATAAATAATTTGGCAGGTAGGGTGGGTAGCAATCTGCAGCTGTTTGCTGATGATGCTGTGGTGTGCAGTAAGGTGTCAAAGTTGAATGACTGTAGGAAGATACAAGATGACTCAGACTAAATTTCCACTTGGTGCGATGAATGGTAGCTAGCCCTAAATGTGGAAAAATGTAAGTTAATGCAGATGAGTAGGAAGAACAAACCTGTAATGTTCAGATTCAGTTTTACTAGTGTCCTGCTTGACACAGTCAAGTTGTTTAAATATCTGGGCATAATGTTGCAAAGCAGTATGAGGTGGAATGAGCACATGAAAACTGTGGTAGAAAAGGCAAATGGTCAACTTCAGTTTATTGGAAGAATTTTAGGAAAGAGTGGTTCACCTGTAAAGGAGACTGCATATAGAGTGCTGGTGTGACCTAGTCTTGAGTAATGCTTGAATGTTTGGGATCCTTACCAATTTGGATTGAAGGAAGTCATCAAAGCAATTCAGAGGGGGGCTGCTAGATTTGCTACCATTAGGATTGCACAACATGTAAGTGTTACAGAGATGCTTTGAGAACTCAAATGGGAATCTGTGGAGGGAAGGCAACATTCTTTTGAAGAAACTCTATTGAGAAAATTTAGAGAACCAGCATTTGATACTGACTGCCAAATGATTCTACTGCCATCAACATACATCTCATGTAAGGACCAGGAAGATAAGATACAAGAAATTAGGGCTCATACAGGTGCGTACAGACAGTCTTTTTCCCTCGCTGTATTTGCGAGTGAAATAGGAGGGGAAATGACAAGTAGTGGTACAGGGTACCCTCCGCCATGCACCATATGGTCACTTGTGGAGTATCTATTTAGATGTAGATGTAGATGTAGATGAACAAGTGCTGAATGGCGGAGTCCTGGATCACCAGCCTTAAAAAAAGTCAAACAACAATCTTTGAGAACAAAGACATTGTTGATCACTTTCTTTGATAGTAAAGGATTAGTTCGCCATCCGTATGTTCCTCCAGGTCAAACAGTGATCCAAACTCTTTACATCAGAGTCTTGAAACGTTTGGGACAAGCAGTTCAACATCACTGACCTAATTTGAGGCATCCTCAAGAATGGTTCTTACTGCACACAACACAAGACTCCATACTGCTTTATCTGTTACCGAGTATGTGGCCAGATGTTCTGTTATTGCCATCCCCCATCCACTATGTTCACCCAACCTCTTGCCTTGCAATTTTTTCTTTTTTTCACGAGATCATCCAGATATTGCAGACATTCAATGGGCTGTGAGAAATGAGCTTACAAGCATTGCAGTTGAAAATTTTCCTGCTTGCTTCCAAGACCTCCAAAACCTTGGCGACTGTGTATAGGTAGCTAAGGGGACTACTTCCATAGGAGCTAGGATCATTACTTGGTAAGTGCAATTTTCTGTTTTTAAAAAAACCTGGCCTGGAACTCTTCTGACCAGAGAGCTGACCGCTTCTAATGCTACTACGTAAATTGTGAATGTGTAAGCCATGCAGTTCTCACCCATGGACCACAGCACTAATCCTCTTGGCCTGCACAAAGGGAACAGGCCATTTAACCATGACAGCTTTCAGTCACCTGCCATGCACTGCCCACTGCCAGGGTTGATGGACAAACTGGCAACCCATGACACACAGCACTGCAGATTGATGGCATCTGACAGCCAACTCTGCACGGAAAATGGCCAAATGAAGATCTAACTGACACACCAGCTTCACGGGGACCCTATTTCTTCCATATCTGCCCAGTCCAAGCGCCCTGAGACCCTGTATTTAATGGTGTTTCTTGTCTTTTGTTGTTTTAATAAATTGCCTGTCTTCACCTCTCAATCATTCCATCTTGCCCATGGCCATTGAAGAGGTGAATTTTGGTTTGATTAATGCTGATGCAAAAGACACAAGAAATCACTTAACTTTTCCCTATTCTCCTGCTAAAATTTCCCATTCAACACAGGCTCAGTATTATGCAAGTTATCACAAGTTTCACATCCCAATCTCTATGCATCATGTGACTTCCTCTTAATTTTGTGTCTGAGTGATCTATCTCCTTATCCATATGGGTAAGCGTTGTAGGGTTGCCGAATCCAATGATGCACGCTACACCACATGTAATAAACAATATTTTTATTTCTCGTAAGCACACATATACAGTTGTTTACATTCTGAATTCTCGGTACACGTCCGTACACTTTCGCGCGCGACCACAGACTGGGGCAAAGAGCTTGCCAAAAACAAAGATATTAGCCGCGACTTGGTCGATAGTCGCCACATTAGCCCCCCCCCCTAGAGTGTGGAGCACAAACATAAATATTGGGGCATACATGTAAAGGGAACACCCAGGGGGGAGGGAGAGGGTGTTTAATCAGAAACCATACCTTACATTACATTACATTAGTAATTGAAGTCTTCAAGCCAGCGAGGGGGGCGGATGGTCCTGCCTGACCGGGTGAATCCTCGTACAGCAGTTGAGGGATCTGGGGAGGGGATGGTGGGTTGTGAGGGGCCAGGATAGCGGATCTGAATGCCTGTGGCAGTACGTAGGACTTTGACCGTTGATGGGTCAGTACCAACAGGCAAGGGGACAGACTGGAGGAGATGAATGTGAGTTAAGTTGTCACTGGGGAAGCTGGCTTGTTCGTAGAAGATGTACACATTACCCGGCTGCATAACAAAAAACACATTAGAGCTGCAAATAAGATCTGTGTTGACATTCACTACCACTTCCTGATACGGGTTGACAGAATCTCCACACGAGTCGTCATCGGTGACATCACACGCTCTGAGGCTGGTCCCTGATACATCACTGAATCCTAACAGGGGAGAGGCGAGGGGCTGCCTGTAGGAGGGTAAGTCGTCACACGCATCACTCTGCCTAGGAATGTCACACGCACCTGTAGCACTGTCACACGACTGGGAGTGGGGAACGTCACACGTGTGGGAATGGGCGTCACTCATCCATGGACTGTCGGTAGATGCCTCATGCGAGGTGGGTGCAGCAGGGGATGGGGTCTGACTGGGAGGGGTATCGGGCAGTTCTCCCAGAGTCCATGCAGGTTTGAGGCGGCAGACGGATACCGTTTGAGGCATGCTGTTAATGAGCACTTCGAACGTGTTGGTACGCCGTGATATGACTCTGTGCGGGCCCGTATATGGAGGTCTGAGTGCCGGTCGGATGGTGTCATCACGCACCATGACATGAGTGCACGACGCCAAGTCCTTATGCAGAAATACGGGAGGGGGCGTGTGTGGTCGAGGAGGCGGCACGCGGATGTTAGCAATTAGCTCCTTGACCTGCCCGACGAATGTCGAGTCGCAGATTTGATCTGGAGGAAGTGAAGGCTCAACTAACTCTGCTGGGAGTGTGAGGGGTTCTCCATACAGTACCTCTGCCAGGGATGCGCCAAGGTCCTCTTTGTACGTGGCCCGAACGCCTAACATTACCCATGGTAAGGCATCGGCCCACTCACCTCCGTGGCACATCAGGGAAGCTTTAAGCGTTCGGTGCCAGCGTTCCACAAGCCCATTGCTCTGGGGGTGGTATGCTGTAGTCCTAAATCGTTTCACCCCACACAGTTCACAAAGCTGTCGGAAGAGGGCAGACTCGAACTGGCGGCCCTGGTCGGTGGTGACAGAGACTGGGCAGCCGAAGCGCGAGATCCACATTAACAGCAGGGCTCGGGCCACTGCATCGGCTGTGATAGTAGTGAGAGGAATTACCTCTACCCAGCAGGTAAACCTGTCAATTGCGGACAGTATGTAACGGAAGGGGCCTGAGGGGGGTAAGGGCCCGACGATATCGATGTGTATGTGCTGGAATCTTCTTTTTGCCACATCGAACGTACCCATGGGGGGCTGTGCATGACGTCCTACTTTTGCGCGCTGACAAGCCACACATGCTCGTGCCCAACTGCGACACTGTTTTATCACCCCGCGCCAAACAAAACGTTCAGATACCAGACGTGCGGAGGCGCGAATGCCAGGGTGTGCCAAGTCGTGGATACTATTAAATATGTCCCGGCAGAGAGGTGCAGGAATCACCGGGCGTATGCGTCCTGTTGAAATGTTGCACCAGATGGGTGATGAAAACCCAGGAAGCGTCCGTAACTCTAGTTTGAGTCCTGTTTTGATATCGGAACGCAATGCTGCGAGTTCAGTATCCTCTGTCTGCAATTTAGGGAGCTCACTGAGGTCCAGTTGTGAAGATAAAACCGACACCCGAGACAGAAAATCAGCGACGACATTGTCTGCGCCTCTGACGTAACGTATGTCATTCATAAACTGACATATAAGGTCCATATGCCTAAAACGTCTTGGGGATGAGTCCTTACCTGGGTTACGGAAAGCGTAAACCAATGGCTCGTGGTCGGTAAATACCACGAGATGGCGACCTTCGATATCGTCTTGGAAATATTTGATAGCAGCGTAAATAGCAAACAGTTCCCAGTCGAAGGTCGACCATTTACGTTGGGAAGCGGTCAGTTTGTGGGAGAAAAATCTGAGCGGCTGTACAACAGAACCCACGGATTGCTGAAGTACTGCCCCCACTGCTGTATCACTTGCGTCTGTAGTAAGCGAGATGGGAGCATCAGGAATGGGGTGAGCAAGCGTAACAGCTGTCTGTAAGGCTGACTTTAGATTATCAAATGCGCGACGCATATCTGGAGTCCACGTGACCGCCCGAGACCCTGATGTGTTTTTTCCTGCGAGGGCATCCGTCAGTGGGGCTTGTATGTCGGCGGCGCGGGGAATATGTTTACGGTAGTAATTTACCGTTCCAAGGAAGCGGCGGAGGCCCTGAAAATCTTTGGGCAAAGGCACCGTACTAATGGCCTCCACCCGTTCAGTTAGGGGGCGGATGCCGTCGCCCGAAACTCTGTGGCCCAGAAAAGTGACACTGGTGCGGCGGAGTTGTGACTTAGTATTGTTCACTGCGATACCATTTGCTTTTAATAGTTGGAGCACTGTATTTAAATGTTGTTCATGTTCCTCGAGGGAGGAAGAAAAAATTAACAAGTCGTCCAGGTACGCATATGCAAAGTCCAGTTTTCCAACCAGCGAGTCGATGAACCGTTGCCACGTCTGTGCAGCATTTTTAAGGCCGAATGGCATAAACAAATACTCGAACAACCCGAACGGGGTGATGATAGCAGTCTTTTCAACGTCCTCAGGTGCCATTGGCAGTTGGTGGTACGCCTTATGACAATCGACTACACTGAAAATTTGTGCCCCATGCAGCTGGGAAGCAAAGTCTTGAATATTTGGGACGGGATAATTATCTAAAATTGTTCTGGCGTTAAGCGCCCGATAGTCACCGCAGAGGCGGAAACTGTCATCTTTCTTAGGCACCAAATGAATGGGTGACGACCAACTACTAGAAGAAGGGCGGATAGTCTTATTATCTAAAAGTTCCTGAACAATAGCTTTGGCGTGTTTAAGTTTTTCCGGATTTAAACGCCTAGCCTTTGCACGTACCGGTGGGCCTTCTGTGGTATTTATTCTGTGGACAGTACCGTTATTGATCGCGAACACCGATGGGGATGCTGGACCAGCACCCGTTGCACTGTGACTAACCTGTAATGCACACGTGTGTGTGTCCAAGGCTGGCAGTTCAGCAGCAGTGGCAGTGATCCACTGGTAGTCCTTGTCGAAGAGCTCGGTGGGGTACCTGGTAGCGTCGCGGGTACAGCTTCCGTCCGGCAGTAGAAATGTCACGTGGCGTCGGCTGCAGGTGCGAGGAAGTGGTGCGGGGGTTGGGGGCGTGGCCGTGTGCGACAGCTGGGCGGTCTGCTTACGCGCGTCCGTGAGCTTGGCTTGCACGGCGGCGATGCATAAGCGGAGGGCCTCATTGCTGTCCCGAAGTTCGTCGTTGTGTGATCTAAGAGAAAGCACTGCAACAGCAGTTTCCGCTAGCTCACACAGCAGAATGGCGCTTTCGGATGAGAGGGGTAAGATATCTGCACCGGTGGTACGGTCTCCCGAGTTAAAGGTTAGTGTACCTCGTTGTAGGTCGGGTGACAGTGCGTGGGCTAAGAGAAAATCTACCCCAAGCACGGGTTCATCCACATCCGCGATAACGAAAGTCCACTGTAAGGGCGTATTAATGTCCTGCAGTTTAAGGCTTAAATTCGTTATTCCATGAGAGCGGATCAGGGAATTATTGGCGGCTCGAAGCGGGGGGCAAGGCTGAAGCTCGAATTTAATACCTGCGGACAAAGGTATCACACTAACCTCGGCCCCCGTGTCGACTAGAAATGAAAGGCAAGACACTGCATCTTTCACGTACAAGCGTCCTGGCGCGTGAGGAGAAGAAGTATTTAGTGATAGGCGTCTGTGCGGTTCAACGCGGCCCGTAGCGCCTGAATTGGGTCGCGTTATTAGTTTGGGAACGCGCATGGAGAACGACAGTTCTTAGCCGCGTCGCCAAAGCGGGAGTGGAAATAACACCAAGCGGGGCGGCGCGTGGCGTCGCCCGTCGTGCTGGTTGAGGTCGAAGAGGCAGTGGAGGGGGACTTGTTTGTAGTTCCCTCCGATGGTGACGCTGCAGTAGTGCTGGTAGGAGAGGAGTTACTGCGGCAGTTGCCAGGCGGCGTTGGCTCCGCGCACATGCGTGGAGCGAGTCGTGCGCACTCTGTACTGCAGGATGGGAACTGCCACGCAGGTGTGCCAACCCCTGAGGCCTGAGGGCACCCTGGGGGGGCATGCGGGGGGGGGGGGGCAGAATGTTGTAAACCTGGTCTGCGATCTTCAGTTTGGCATCTAGTGGGGCTGAAGTTACATGTAGAAGGTGAAGTTGAACTTGCGGGGGAAGTTTCAGCAACCAGATGGTCCAAAGTGTAATGTCCGGCATGTGATGCGTGTCAATCATAGCGCGGAGGTGACGCCAGAGTTGCAACGGGGACCTGGATCCCAGCGATTCCTGACTGATGAGGCGGATAGCTTCCTCTGTCGATGTGGATAGTCGCTCGAGGATGGTGCGTCGGGCGAACACATATTTGTCTGTAGCGGGGGGCGAAGCCACAATGTCGCAGATCAGATCCAGTTCGTCATGGAGGTGACACAGTAAGCATAGGAACTTCGAATTGTCGTCGGCGACGCCGTGTAGCTGCAGGACGTGGTCAACCAAGGTAAACCATGTGCGTGGGTGATCCTTGCGAAGGGGTGGTAGCTTCGGCCAACGGGTGGGAAAGTCTTGACATAAATGTTTATCAGAAACTGTCTCTCCCTGTCCATAGTTCTGCAACGTAATTGTCTCAGGTGCAGTAGCGGTGCACCAGCTTCCGCCACTGTCAGTGGCACGCGGCACGGTAGGCACGGCTGGCTCGACCTTGGTCGAGAAATCAACGAATCGAGCGGTCGACGGAGTAACGCTGACGGGCGTAGAATGGACCGGCGCGGTAGAATCGACCGTAGTCGACCGATGTGCGGCGAACGACGGAATACAGTTTCTGGGCCCCTCCCCTACAGGTGCATTAAAATAGTTAAAATCACCTAATGTTTGTGGAACACACGCGGCAGGAACGGCGTGTGCCGTCGGAAACACTCGTAAAGCGGACGCTGGTGGTGTAGGGGGGGTTGGTGCAAAATCCGGAGTTCCGGCAGAAATATGAACTCTCCTGTCTTGAGCGTCCGGCTCGATTTGTACAGTCACTGATTCGGGTGGAAAATTCACACTTGCACTTGGGAAACCTGTAAACATAGTCACTGGGGTTTGAGCACATTGTGTCGGCTGTTGAGCACTCGGAACACGTGGCTGTGGAATTGTATAAACACTGTCCTGTTGAGTACAGCTAATCGATGTGTTCGGAAACTGCGTAGAGCTATTGCGGACGCCCGGTGGATAATTGTAAAACCATGCCGAAGCGTCCGTTGGAACACTTAGTTGGCACGTGGTCGGTGTAGCAGGCGGCAAGCGCTCCATTGTGTACTGTTCGACGGTATAAGATTTCGTTGTAGCACTCGCGAACAAAATTCGGGGTCACCAGTATGGGTAAGCGTTGTAGGGTTGCCGAATCCAATGATGCACGCTACACCACATGTAATAAACAATATTTTTATTTCTCGTAAGCACACATATACAGTTGTTTACATTCTGAATTCTCGGTACACGTCCGTACACTTTCGCGCGCGACCACAGACTGGGGCAAAGAGCTTGCCAAAAACAAAGATATTAGCCGCGACTTGGTCGATAGTCGCCACATCCATATTATGTTTCAGATATTTGTATGGTGTGACACATGGTATGAGAAGTGTGAAGTCATCCATATGAGTACTAAAAGGAGTCTGCTAAATTTCTATCACATGATAAATCACACAAATTTGAAGGCTGTAAATTCAACTAAATATTTAGGGATTTCAATTACAAATAACTTAAATTGGAGCAATCACATAGATAATGTTGTGGGGAAACCAAACCAAAGACTGTGATTTATTGGCAGAACAATTAGGAAATGCAATAGGCCTGCTAAAGAGACTGCTTACACTACACCTGTCTGTCCTTTTCTCGAGTACTGCTGTTTGGCATGGGACATGCAAAAGATAAGACTGATGAAGGACATCAAAAAAGTCCAAAGAAGGGTAGCTCATCTTGTATCATCATAAAATAATGGAGAGAGTGACATGGACATGGTACACTAAATGAGGTGGGGATCATTACAACAAAGGTGATTTCTGTTGCACCAGGATCTTCTCATAAAATTTTAATCACCAACTTTCTCCTCAGTGCTTGAAAATATTTTGTTGGCACCCACCTTCAAAGGGAGAAATGATCTTCATAATAAAATAAGAGAAATTTGAGCATGCATGGAAAGATTTAAGTGTTTGTTTTTCCTGTGCACTGTTCTTTGAGAGTGAAACAGTATAGAAAAAGCTTGAAGGTGGATTGATGAACCGAATGCCAGGCACTTAATTGTGAATTGGAGAATAATCATATAGCTGTAGATGTATCCATGCCAAACCAGTCTTTGACTTATTCCTCTGCTCTCATCCCTAAGAAGGAACCTCTGGTTGTTAAAACTAGGCCTTCCTTGTGTGTTTTCCTCTGTATGTTTAAAACAACATCTCTGGGAGCTTTGTCTTTTGAGATATGTCCTGAATAGATAATGTTTTATTATGTGAATTCATTCTTTTTGCAGTTCCCATATACAATGTATGTTTCAAACATGAAGTGGAATCAGACAGAATTTATTATAATAAGTGTGGAAAATTATTTAAAAGATACAGTCAATATGAATGTAAACCAGATGACTAATGCTGCCGGCCTGGGTGGCTGAGCGGTTCTAGGCGCTACAGTCTGGAACCGCGCGACTGCTACGGTCGCAGGTTTGAATCCTGCCTTGGGCATGGATGTGTGTGATGTCCTTAGGTTAGTTAGGTTTAAGTAGTTCTAAGTTCTAGGGAACTGATGACCTTAGGAGTTAAGTCTCATAGTGCTCAGAGCCATTTGAACCATTTTTGACTAATGCCATAAGTATAATGTGATTTCTATATCCTTCCATGGAACACTTCCTTCTTCTAACAAAATGCAGAATGTACGTGTCTCTCATTTTTTCCGTGGGTGTGTTTTGCTTCCTTCTCTTCTTGTCTTACTTGCTTTTCACGCTCTGATTAAGTAATAATGAAAGTTCACAATTCGTCATCATTTTTGTTTTTTTGTTTTTTGTTTTTTCTTCCTCTTTGTATCTCTTTGTCCCTATTCCATTAGCTTCTCTTTTATTAATGAACCATGTTAAACATAGTGAGGTGAAATATAACCTAGTAAACAGAATCTGAAGTAGAAAACTTCATCAGCACCAAAAAGACTTTATTATATAGACATATCAATTAAAAATTTCCTTACAATTTCCACGCTATTTTTGCTTATGAAATCAAGAAAATTTAGACACTGATATTTGTGCAGATGTATATACATACCAATTCCAGTCCAAAGACTGTGATTGGAAGAGCAGCCTGTTTCTTTTCTCGTTCACTAATTTTTGACCTGGTTGATGTTTCATTTTCCACTTGGCACTCTCTCAGGCCGCTAGCATGGCAGCTGAAAAAAAAGTCTGAACTTAAAACTAAGTAGACTGAGAACACTCGTCATGGTTATAAAAACACTAAAATTAAATAAGCATTGAGATCGTATTATAATGAAGTAACAATTTGAATTAACTGAGAAGTAATTCATATAATTATAAGTAAGAGTATTTCAGCATTAGTCATACTTTATTGTTAGTATACTTTACAGAAGATGCCTGTAGTGGCAGGTTCTGCTTATTAATACCATCCACAAAGTAAATTCTGTTTGGTTATATAAAACAAATGGGTACAGATACAGAAAAAGTATTTATTGTACAAAAATCTACAACTGTTAAACTACTTTTCTACATGACTTCCGGAATTTTGTAGGCACTTGTCATAGCATGGCACAAGTTTTTGTATGCCTTCTTCATAGAAGGTTGCCGCCTGTTCATTCAACCATGTGGTAACAAGTTCTTTCAGCTCGTCATCATCGTTGAAGCGTTGACCACCAAGGACAAATTTTAGGCGTAAGAAGAGAAGGAAGTTGCTAGGAGTGAGGTCTGGGCTGTACGGAGGATGATCAAACGTGTCCCAGTGAAATTCCCGTAAGAGTTGTTTGGTCATATTTGCCGTGTGTGCTCAGGCATTATTGTGGAAAAAACAACACCTTTTGACAGTAATCCTCGGCGCTTGTTCTGTATTGTGCGGTGCAATTTCTTAATGGTTTCACAGTAACCATGTGCATTGATTGTTTGGCCTTGTGATAAGAAATCAATCAGCAAAATGCCTTTTCTGTCCCAAAAAATGGTGCACATGACTTTTCGAGGTGTCAAGATTTGCTTAGTCTTAACCTTAATTTGGGATGAAGTGTGCCTCCATTCCACTGATTGCCGTTTTGTTTCATGGGTGTCATATGATACCCAAGTTTCATCCCCCGTGACCTTCTGAGGAAGAAAACCATCACCTTCTTCATTGTAGTGTGTCAAAAACTGAAGTGCACTGCCCATCTGTTGTTCAGTAAGAATTTTGGGTACCTAATGTGAGCAAAGTTTTCAAAATTTCAGTTTTTCAGTAACAATTTCATGAATTAGTGATGGTGAGATTTGCGGAACTTCCATAGCAAGGGCACTAAGTGTAAACTTATGGTTGCGCTTAATCTTTTCTTCAATTGTGTGAACCAGTTCATCAGTAACCACAGATTCATTGTGCACTTGATCATGTCCTTCATTGAACAGTCTGACCTATCTTCTAGCCATTGAATCACTCATAACATTTTGTCCGTAAAACTCACAGATTTGCTGATGAATTTCCTTTGGTTTAACTTTCTTTGCATTTAGAAAACGAATCACAGATCTGATTTCACACATGGTGGCATTTTCAATTATGGCTGACATTATGAAGAAGCACTACAAAGCACATGTTGACAGCAGCAATCTGAAAATGGTGTACATGTCTTCTCCTTGAGTCAGAGTAACTGCCACACATGCTCGGAACTGTGATCATAGTGCTTCCACGATAGAAATAGAAACGGAACTTACTTTGTGGATGACCCTCATATATAACTTTAGTTATATTAACATCCAGATGGGTTGAAGGCTATGTGTATATTAATCCTCTGCAGGTAATGTGTCATTGTGTTGCCAGTACATTTCTGTAATTGTGTTGTTGATTCCACTGAGTAGAATCTTGGGGCACTGACAGCCCATCTCCTTTCCCCATCCCCCTGCCCTGTACCTGGAACTTCTTGAAAGAAATTTTTGCCATTTGACAGTAGATTTGGATTCATTTATGGAACCACATTTGCTGTCAGTACCTCATTGTCTTGACATCTGTCATAGTGTGTCACACATGTCTGCCTGCTGAGTTGCTGGGGGGAGGAAATCCACCTGAGCCTGTACATTTTTGGCCATAGATTTGGCAACACCTTTGGTACCAATGTATGCCACTTTAAGCTGATTGATGGATGCAACTTTATTTCCCTGTTTTACCCAGAGGATCAATCAACATCCTGTCACTCCATCCTTTGACCAAATAGGGGTCTTGATACAGTGGCTTCAAAGCCTTACATAGTGGGCCCAGGTACATAAAGTTCTGTTTCGTTGTGCCTAGGTCTGTGAAACTGAATAGCTCCTTTGTTGTGGTAATAGGTGAGTTTAAACCAAATTTCTTCCATCTTCTTATGGAGATTAACAATTTCTTTTAAAAATGAGAGTGGCTTATTTTCATTGATTTTTAGTGTGCTTTTTATGGTTTTATGGTAACAAAAGAGTCATATCACCCACCATTTTTAACAGTTAACATTCATTACTTTTCTTGAAAGAATGAAATTTTGCTATCTAAATTATGTGTATTTCATACATTATTTCACTGACTAATAAAAGTTGCCAACAGCCTTGCCATAGTGATACACCAGTTCCCATCAGATCAGCAAAGTTAAGCACTGTCAGGTTGGTCTAGCACTTGGATGGGTAACCATCCGGTCTGCTGAGTGCTGTTGGCAAACGGGGTGCACTCAGCCCTCGTGAAGCAAAGTGAGGAGCTACTTGATTGAGACGTTGTGGCTCCAGTCTCATAAACTGACATATGGTCAGGAGAGTGGTATGTTGACCACATGCCCCTCCACATCTGCATATAAGTATGCCTATAGGCTGAGGATGACACAGCGGCCGGTCAGTACAGTTGGGCCTTCCTAGCCTGTTAGGATGGAGTTTAGTTTTTTTTTAGTTTTTTTAATAGTATGAAGTTAAAATTTTGGTGTCAGGTTTTATATTTGTAAGTACTTATTATAATTACTATGACAAGCTCTTTCCTGCACAAGAATGTCATGGATCTGAAAAAAATCCTGTCACTATCTCCAGATATTAAGTTGGGACCAATGACACCATTTATGGGAGTCTTATCTAAAGATGGTCCTCAAGATTCACTTTTTGAACAATCGCCTTTATTTTTTGCTTGAAAATTGGATGATGGCAGTGAGGAAAAAGGTGATTACTTCCATCAAGACTTCAGATGGCATCAGGGTCACTGCAATACCAATAAGCTGGGAGACTACTGTTTGTCACTTCACCAAGACCGACAATGAACAACTGATCAGAGAGAAGACTATATATTAGATGATAAAAAGAAGAAAATAAACATTAGTTCTAATGGGAAAAATTAAATTATTTTCCATTCTAACTACATGCATTTTACCAATTTGCAGCAACACTAACCATGATATAGGAGAGAGAGAGAGAGAGAGAGAGAGAGAGAGAGAGAGAGAGAGAGAGAGAGAGGGAGAGAGAGAAAGTTGTGAGATACAACTATGGCACCTGTGTAATGAACATTGATGTTGTGTAGGTAGGCGTGAAAGACAGAAGGAATAACTCACTTGACAACTGCAGCGACCCATCATATATGAACTCTGTCAAAGGCACTTAACGGTCCTCCTAAAGCATACTGTGCAATCTCAGCATGCTAGCAGGAGGAAGGAAGATTAGAGTTTAATGTCCTGTTAATGATGAAATAATTAGATACAGGGTACAAGCTCAGACTGGGAAGGCTATCAGCTGCACTCTTTCAAAGGAACCATTGTGGCCTGTCTCTAAAATGATTTAGGGAAATCGCTAAAAATTTAAATCTGGATGACTGCTCGGAGATTAGAACCAGTTTCCTCCTGAATACAAATTCATTGTCTTACCATTGTGCTATCTTGTTTGTTTGTAGCAGGACACGCTCATTGTAAAGACACTTCAGCTATCACGACATTAGCAATAAATTTTCAGAGTGTTTGGAATAAAGTTCCTGAATTTACTGCCCTCTAGGAAGCGTGTGGCGTGCAAATTATTCTCGGGACTGAGACCTGGCTGAACCCTGAGATAGAAAGTTCTGAAATATTTAGTGAGGATTGGAATGTGTATCAGAAAGACAGATTAGACACCATAGGAGGTGGTGTCTTCATTGCAGTTGACAAAAATATTGTGTCTACTGAGGTCGAAGTAGAGTGTGATTGCGAAGTTATCTGGACACATTTAACAGGGCTAGGGGAAATAAAGTTAATTGTTGGGTGTTGTTACTGGCCACCAGGTTCCACCATGGCAGTTCTAGAATCATTCAAAGGGAGTCTACATTCTGAATCACAGAAGTACCCGGATCATGCTATATTAGTCGGAGGCAACTTCAACCTACCTAGTATAGACTGGGATGTCTATGGATTCATTACAGGTGGTACAGACAAGCCGTCGAGTGAATTACTTTTGAACACATTATCCGAAAACTGTCTTGAGCAACTAAATCGACAGCCAACGGGTAATGGAAATATTTTAGATCTGGTACCCACGAACAGACCAGACGTCATAGACGGTGTCAGTGTTGAGACAAGGATTAGTGATCATGATGTTGTCATTACGACTATGGTTAAAAGTCGGTCAAGAAGGCTAGGAGAGTATTCTTACTAGAAAGAGCAGATAAGCAGTTGTTAGCATCCCACTTAGTAACTGAATCGACTTCATTTACTTCCAGTATGATGGACATGGAAAAATTATGGGCAAATTTTAAACACATTGTAAATCATGCATTGGAGAAGTATGCGCTGAAAAAGTGGGTTACGGACGGAAAAGACCCACCGTGGTTTAACAGCGCAATTCGGAGAATGCTCAGGAAGCAAAGACAGTTGCACTTGCGGTACAAGAAAGATTGGGAGAATGAGGACAGGCAAAATTTAGTAGAGATTTGTGCTGCTGTAAAAAGAGTGATGTGTGAGGCATACAACCACTACCACTGTCATACCTTAGCAAAAGATCTTGCTGAAAACCCAAGGAAATTCTGGTTTTACGTAAAATCAGTAAGCGGGTTGAACGCTTCCATCCATTCACTCACTGATTAGTCTGGCCTGGCAATGGAAGACAGCAAAACGAAAGCTGAAATTTTAAATTTAGCATTTGAGAAATCTTTCATGCAGGAGGATCGTACAAACATACCGCCGTTTGAGTCTCGTACAGATTACCGTATGGAGGACATAGGGATAGACATCCCTGGGGTTGTGAAGCAGCTGAATGAGTTGAAAATAAATAAATTTCCAGGTCCTGATGGGATTCCAATTCGGTTTTACAGAGAGTACTCTACTGCATTGGCTCCTTACTTAGCTTGCATTTATCGCGAATCTCTTGCCCAACTAAAGTCCTGAGTGACTGGAAAAAAGAACAGTTGATGCCTGTATATAAGAATGGTAGAAGGATGGATCTTCAACATTACAGACCAATATCCTTAACACCGGTTTGTTGCAGTATTCTTGAACATATTCTCAGTTTGAATATAATGAATTTCCTTGAGACAGAGAAGTTGCTGTCCATGCATCTGCACTGCTTTAGAAAGCATCGCTCCTGCGAAATGCAACTTGCCCTTTTTTCACATGATATCTTGTGAACCATGGATGAAGGGTATCAGAAGGATGCCATATTACTTGACTTCTGGAAAGCGTTTGACTCGGTGCCCCACTGCAGACGCCTAACTAAGCTACGAGCATATGGGATTGGTTCCCAAATATGTGGGTGGCTTGAAGACTTCTTAAGTAATAGAACCCAGTACATTGTCCTCGATGGTGAGTGTTCATCGGAGGTGAGGTTATAATCTGGAGTGCCCCAGGGAGGTGTGGTAGGTCTGCTGTTGTTTTCTATCTACATAAATGATCTTTTGGATATAGTGGATAGCAATGTGCGGCTGTTTGCTGATGATGCTGTGGTGTACAGGAAGGTGTCATCGTTAAGTGAGTGTAGGAGGATACAAAATTACTTGGACAGGATTTGTGATTGGTGTAAAGAATGGCAGCTAACTCTAAATATAGATAAATGTAAATTAATGTAGATGAATAGGAAAAAGAATCCCATAATGTTTGAATACTCCATTAGTAGTGTAGTGCTTGACACAGTCATGTCGATTAAATATTTGGGCGTAACATTGCAGAACGATATGAAGTGGGACAAGCATGTAATGGCAGTTGTGGGGAAGGTGGATAGTCATCTTTGGTTCATTGGTAGAATTTTGGGAAGATGTGGTTCATCTGTAAAGGAGGCCGCTTATAAAACACTAATACAACCTATTCTTGAGTATTGCTCGAGTGTTTGGGATCCCTATCAGGTTGGATTGAGGGAGGACATAGAAGCAATTCAGAGGCGGGCTGCTAGATTTGTTACTGGTAGGTTTGATCATCATGCGAGTGTTACAGAAATGCTTCAGGAAGTCGGATGGGAGTCTCTGGAGGAGAGAAGGAGTTCTTTTCGTGAATTGCTACTAAGGAAATTTAGAGAACCAGCATCTGAGGCTGACTGCAGTACAATTTTACTGCCGCCAACATATATTTCGCGGAAAGACCACAAAGATAAGATGAGAGAGATTAGGGCTCGTACAGAGGCATATAGGCAGTCATTTTTCCCTCGTTCTGTTTGGGAGTGGAACAGGGAGAGAAGATGCTAGTTGTGGTACGAGGTACCCCCTGCCACGCACCGTATGGTGGATTGCGGAGCAACTGATGAAGAAGTGAAGAAGAAGTGTGTTCACGTAAAACTTGGTCGTGAGTAACATGATTGCGACTTCCAGTGAATGGGGAAGGCTTTCAACCATGTCATTAGAAGCTATATGATATGTTGTTATTCTCATGCATGGAATACTACTGTTTCCCATCAGCGATCTTAATTAGTTTTCACTTGTTCCAGGCAGCTAAAGTGTGCTGTCCAACTGAAAGTATGGGCTACTCTCTCCATTGTTTGAAATCCCAGTGGTAAAATTTCTGGTCACCCCTTGAATCATTTGTTTCCTGTAAAGCAGTAGTAGAAGTTGTTAGAAGCAGGTAGCTGGCCAATTATATTCACATTGCAGTTATGCTAGACTTGTGTCAGGATAATAAAGGTTTTGAGTGTAACAATTGTTTTCAATTCCACTGATGTATTGCATGTTGGTTGCAAGCTGAGTAATAAAATTGTAATGATTGTGTTGAATGCTGTGTTGTTTGAAGAGGGCCACTGCAAAGACCATTGAAATGCCTGCTTTAATAATGGATTTAGTGTCAAAGCGATGGGGCCTAATGTCCAAAAGGAATTTATTCAAATGGAATCTCATGGTGGAAGCCTTTGCACTTAAATCAGTGTGCAGTTGCTCCAGAGTTCTGTAAATAGAAGTGTCAGCAGTCAGCACTGTGTGGATATGATGAAGTGTGACCTTCGACCATAAATCTGGAGTTTTTATGGCCTTCTAGTTAGCCATCAGTGAGTGAAACAATCTGTGTACGGTTTGTCTACTTCAAATGGATGATATTGTGGTCAACTTAAGGCCACAACAATGTAAAAAAGTCAAAAAGAAACAACAAGAACTTAGAAAACTCTCTCTCTCCAGTGACAACTCCAGATTGGGCAAAGATGAGAGTGTCATGGAAAATGATGTATAGAATTCCACTTCATCCTCAACAGTGGAGGCATTAATGCTGTTACTACTAAAGCTTCTACTCTATAGATGAACATGTTAACAGGGCCAGTTAGACCAGCCCAAGTAAAAATGCCTGTTAGATTTTAGTTTTGACAGCACTTGGTCACAACAGTCAAGATTAGGTATTTTGTTTATGATAAATTAATTTAAAGTGTGTAACTATGTTTCATTATGACAATGTATTAATTCTGTAAATATTAGCAGTTCCAATTTACTGTAATATATTCATCTATTTCGGCGATCTGACAAATGACCAGGTTACTGAGTACTGTATTCAATTTTTTTACATTTTTTATGTTATACTTTCTGATATGTTCCACACCCATTGGAATCATCTCATTTTTGGGTCTATCGAATGAAATCTAAATCTAATCAATGAATTACTGCTTGCTGTAAATGTGCAATGTGTGATTAGCACTTGCTGAATGCCATAAATGTAGCAACAAAAATAACAAATGTAGTATGGATCCATTGTAGCACAATAATATAGTAAACAGGAATAATTATTCAATATTGCGGAGCAGATTTGATTCAGGATACGCGTGAACTTACAAAGCCCATGATGTATGTTACACCTTATATGTGACACCATAGTCAAGGATTTTCAAGGAACAATCTAAATGTATTCCAGAAGCCATGATGCAGTGCATGGCCAAGTTTATTTCATATCAGTACCACCAAGTTTGTCTCAAATCAAATCAAATTTTTACTATCCCATAACATGCCTCACATAATCAAAGATTGTGACATAGGTGGCTTGTCAATTTTAAGACTGACATACAGGCTAATAAACTAATGTAAGGTGACAATACATATGTATTACTTTACAAAGTTAGCACTTAAAAAAAAAAATCTGTGGTTATAATATACTATGGTGTTACTTTTTAGAGAGATACTATATTACATGGTCATCATTCAAGAAACCTTCTACACTACAGTATCATTTACTTTTAAAACAGTTTTTCATGCCTCCTTCAGTATTTTATAGATCTGGATCACTTTTCTCCTAACAGATTTTATTTACAAATTTCGTGCCCATGTAGTGTGGAGTTTTTTCATACAGGCTGAGTCTATGGATAGGTAGCATGTAACGTACCCTACGCCTAGTCTCATATTGATGCAGGAAGCAGTTATTCTCAAAAAGTTGTGGGTTTTTGCAAAGTTTTATTTCAAATTGTAATTTTTTACCCATGCCTTCACTTCCCCAAGTGTCTGCTCAATACGGCTGATTAGTCTTCATTGGTTTTACAGCAGACTATTGCTGTTGAATCATCTGCACCATGGATGGCATCTGACTCAACCTGAAATGGCATATCATTGATGTAACACAAAAATAATAGTGGCCCTAATATTGAGCCTTGTGGGACACCTAATTGTATGTGTTTCCAGCCAAAAAGGAATTTCTTGCCACTAAAATAAGTACTCTTTGTTTTCTATTTGGCAAGTATAAAATGACGTACAATTAAGAAATTTTTCTTGAAAACCATAGCTAGTCAATTTTTGAAGCTGATCATGGTTTAAAGCGTCAAAGGCTTTGGTAAGACTGCAAAAGATGCCTGATACACACATTCTATTATCAAGACAATTGCTAACTTTTGTGACCAATTAATTTATCGCATGGGTTGTGCTGCAGCCTTTCCTGAAACTGTACTGATTATGTAAAATAATATAGTGGGAACCCCCTGCGGGTTCAGGGGTTAGAATAGGCCCGCGGTATTCCTGCCTGTCGTAAGAGGCGACTAAAAGGAGTCTCACATGGTTCGGCCTTATGTGATGGTCCCCTGTTGGGTTTGACCTCCATCTTTCTAAATTATTCCGAAGAGCGAGCCAATTGGGGAAGGGTGCCTTACATGGTGCACTGTATCCGTCGTGCATTGAGACCTTTAGCCGGCTTTTTTGTCATTGCAATGGTGTCCCGCTCGTTTTCCATCTCTTGGGCGGGGATACGTCCCTGGGTGCGATTACCATGCTGCACTCTGCGGTGTTGCTTTTAACTGCGACGACGACCTTGGACATTTTTGCACCTAAGATCCAGCACGGTAGCCAGTCCATTGTGGTGGGGCCACCATGTACCCTGTTGGTTGTAGCCCCCTGACAACACAGGGATCGCTCTACCGATGCCTGCGCCGTTAACTCCCCACGTATGCCAAGGAGTAGATGCCCATCTCCCTGGGGCATCAGGACTCCCGGCAATGGCCATCCTGCCAGGTGGCTATTGCTGCAGCTGGGTTGCGCCCGTGGGGAGGGCCCTTGGTCGGAGTAGGTGGCATCAGGGCGGATGACCCGCAATGAAGCGTGGTACATCATCTCTCGCTGGCGGCCAGCCACCAGCAGTCTCTAAGCGTCCGAGGGCTCATTTTAAAGCTAACGTTTATGACCCCAAATCGTTCCCCTCCCTGGCCACACCATGGGAGGAATGAAAGGCAATGAATGACAGTGACGTGTATTCGCCCAGGTATCTTGTCTGTACAAGAGCTGATGGTGACTCGTTTCTATCCGTGAAGCCTCAGTTCTTTGTACAGCATTTAGAGGACAAGTTTGGGGAGGTGGAGGGTGGAGGGCTTGTCCAAAATGCACTCTGGGTCAGTTTTGATAAAAACGGCATCCTCTGCCCAGTCACGCAGGTTACTTGCTTGTGACAAGTTGGGGGATGTTAACGTTACCATCACCCCAAATAAGAGTTTAAATATGGTCCAGGATATTATTTTCCATCGGGACCTACTTTTGCAGTCTGATGACGAGCTGCGCGCCAATTTAGAGCGCCGTGGTGTACATTTCGTCCGGCGCGTTCATCAGGGTCCGAGGGACAATCAGGTAGCTACCGGTGCCTTCATCTTGGCCTTCGAGGGTGATACATTACCAGAGAAGGTCAAGGTGATGGTCTACCGATGTGACGTCACACCCTATATCCCTCCCCCGATGCGGTGCTTTAAGTGCTGGAAGTTCGGTCACATGTCCTCTCGCTGTACTTCTAGCCTCACCTGTCGAGATTGTGGACGCCCATCTCATCCCGATACTCCATGTGCCCCGCCTCCCATCTGTGTCAACTGCGGGGAGCACCATTCACCTTGCTCGCTGCAGAATCTTCCAGAGAGAACGCAAAATCATGAAATATAAGACCCTGGACCGACTGACCTACACTGAGGCTAAGCGGAAATTTGAACTGCTACATCCCGTGTGCATGATGTCATCTTATGCCTCCACTGTCACTCCTGCTCCAGCTCCTGCAGCTGCAAGTCATACTGTCAGCTCTCAGAGTCAGAGGACCTCACCTGCCCCCTTGACGATGGGGGCCCCTTCTCTCGCTGTTGCTCCCACACCATCTACCTCGGGAGCAGCACCCACTAAACCACTGGGGACACCAGTCCCCACTTCTAAGCCGGAGAAGCGTAAGTCTTCTTTGGCTTCTCTCGCTCGGAAGGGATCCCTTGGGTCACTCCCTCCCCAGGTTCCTACCAGCGGCACAGCAGACACCAACCAGTGGCTGAAGACGCCGCAGGTCGCTGGTCGACGGGCTTCGCGATCCTCTTCAGTCCCGGAGACTGACTCCAATAACCCCTCTCAACAATGGCAACCAAAGGAACAGCGAGAGAAAACGACTTTGAAGACCCATAAGACCAAGACCCCTGCGGTGGCACTTACTCCACCGCTACCTAAAAGCTCTGCGTCTGACGATGAGGTGGAGATCCTTGCGTCCGCTGAGGACCTCGATCTCGCCGGTCCCCCAGACGCAATGGATAGCACTTCAATGGGTGCTCCATCGGAGGCAGCAGGTGACCCAGCGGCGTAATCTGCCTTCCCAGTCCCGTCACGCCTTTCTCCGCCATGGACAATACCATCCTCCAGTGGAACTGCAGCGGTTTCTTCCACCATCTAGCTGAGCTCCGCCAACTTATCAGCCTTCACCCTTTCTTCTGCATTGCTCTTCAGGGAACTTGGTTTCCAGCAATGTGAACCCCCGCCCTCCATGGCTATCGGGGTTATTATAAGAACTGGGCAGCATATGAAAGGGTGTCTGTCCCTCTCCACACACCTTTAGAGGCTGTCGCTGTTCGGGTGTGGACGCCACAGGCTGTTACCATCTGCAGTCTTTACCTTCCACTGGATGGTGATGTCTCGCAGCATGTCGTGGCTGCGCTGATAGCCCAATTGCCGCCACCTTTCTTGCTATTGGGCGACTTCAACGCCCATAACCCTCTGTGGGGTGGGTCAGTGGAAACAGGTCGAGGCGCCACCGTTGAGCATTTATTGTCGCAGCTCGATCTCTCGATTTTAAATGATGGTGCCTTCACACACTTCAGTGTGGCGCATGGCACATACTCTGCCATTGACCTTTCAATCTGTAGCCCTAGCCTCTTACCGTCTGTCCAATGGACCTGTGTGGTAGTGACCACTTTCCGATCTTTCTGTCACTACCACAGCATCACTCTTCTGAGCGCCCTAGCAGATGGGCTATGAATAAGGCTGACTGGGACTTGTTCTCCTCCACTGCCGCTGTTGAGCCTCTCTGTAATGATGACATTGATGCGGTGGTTCAATCAGTCACCACCGGCATCGTTACTGCCGCCGAATCTGCCATTCCCCATTCCTTTGGGTCCCCTCAGCGGCGGACTGTGCCTTGGTGGTCGCCAGAGATCGCTGCAGCGATTAAAGATCGCCGGCGTGCGCTACAGCGTCACAAGCGACATCCCTGCGTTGACCACCTGTTCGCCTTCAAACGGCTGCGTGCGTGGGCCCGCCTCCTTATCCGCCAAGGCAAGAAGGAGTGCTGGGAGTGGTATGTGTCCACCATTGGCCTCCATGTCCCTCCATCGCAGGTCTGGGCCAAGATTCGACGCGTCTACGGCTATCAGACCCCTGTCAGCATCCCTGCGCTCTCACTGAATGGAGCAGTTTGTACTGACTCCGATGTCATTGCAAACCGCTTAGCAGAACATTTTGCTATGAGTTCCGCTTCTGCGAATTACCCCCAGGCCTTCCACTCCATTAAAGAGCGGATGGAACGTCGGAGCCTTTCGTTTCACACCCACCACCCAGAATCTTACAATGCTCCATTCAGTGAGTGGGAATTTCGCAGTGCCCTAGCCGCTTGCCCTGATACCGCTCCTGGGCCAGATGGCATCCACTGTCAGATGCTGAAACACCTTTCATTGGACTGCCTGCGGCGCCTCCTCAACCTGTACAACCGTCTCTGGGTTGAGGGTGAGTTTCCGTGGCAATGGCGGGAGAGCATTGTCATCCCCGTTTTGAAACCGGGCAAGAGCCCTTTGGAGGTGGACAGCTACCACCCCATTAGCCTCACCAACGTTCTTTGTAAGCTTCTCGAACGGATGGTGAGCCGGCGCTTGAATTGGGTACTGGAGTCTCGGGGCCTTCTGGCTCCGTCTCAGGGTGGGTTCCGTAAAGGCCGCTCTGCCGCCGACAATCTGGTGAGCCTGGAGTTGGCCATCCATACTGCCTTTGCCCGCCGTCAGCACCTGGTCGCTGTCTTTTTCGACGTGCGGAAGGCGTATGATACGACATGGCGTCATCACATCCTTTCCACACTTCACGGATGGGGTCTTCGGGGCCCTCTGCCGATCTTTGTCAGAAATTTTCTGTCGTATCGTACCTTCCGCGTGCAAGTCGTGGCCTCATATAGTTCCTCCCACGTCCAGGAGACCAGTGTGCCACAGGGTTCTGTTTTAAGTGTCTGCCTGTTTTTAATAGCCATTAACGGGCTCGCTGCGGCCGTGGGAAATTCTGTCTCTGCTTCCCTGTATGCTGACAACTTCTGCCTTTACTACAGTTCTACTGGCATTGCAGCTGTTGAACGTCAGCTACAGGGCGCTATCCGCAAGGCGCAGTCTTGGGCTGTAGCTCATGGGTTCCAGTTTTCGGCAGCCAAGACCTGCGTTTTATGCATTTCTGCCGGCGACGTACTGTCCACCCGGAGCCGCGGCTTTATCTTGCCGGCGAACTTCTTTCAGTGGTGGAATCACACAGGTTTTTTGGGGTGGTTTTCGATGCCCGGTTGACTTGGCTGCCTCATATCCGGCAGCTTAAACAGGCGTGTTGGCGGCATCTAAACGCTCTGAGATGCTTGAGCCACACCCGCTGGGGCGCCGACCGATCTACCCTGTTGCGGCTCTACCGGGCGTTAATCCAGTCCCGTCTGGATTTTGGGAGCGTGGCTTATGGCTCAGCATCCCCATCTGCGTTGCGGGTGCTGGACCCCATTCTCCACAGTGGGATATGCCTTGCCACTGGTGCTTTCCACACCAGCCCTGTGGACAGCATACTAGTGGAGGCAGGTGTCCCTCCACTGCGGTTACGACACCAACAATTACTGGCTGCTTATGCTGCCCATGTTTTTAGCTTGCCTGGGAATCCAAATTACCGTGTCCTGTTCCCGCAGTCAGTCGTCCATCTGCCAGAACGTCGGCCCCGGTCGGGTTGTCCGATCACCGTACGCGTCAATGAGCTCCTCTCTGGGCTTGGGTTTTTCCCAGTTCCACCTCCTTTCCGGGCACCTCTGCACACGCCCCCATGGTGTGTGCCTTGCCCTTGCCTTCGGCTCGATTTGGCACAGGGCCCGAAGGACTCAGTCCCTCCGGTGGCCTTCAGATGTCACTTTTATTCCATCCTGGCCACGTATCAGGGCTCTGGAGTAGTTTACACTGACAGCTCGATGGTCGCTGGTCGAGTCGGTTATGCGCTAACTCTAGGGGACCATTCCGAACAACGTTCCTTGCCGGATGGCTGCAGCGTTTACACTGCTGAGCTAGTCACCATCTTTCGTGCCCTAGAGTATATCCGCTCCTGCTCAGGTGAGTCCTTCATTATCTGTAGCGATTCCCTGAGCGGTTTACGAGCTCTCGACCAGTGTTTCCCTCGTTCTCGTCTGGTGATGGCTATCCATGAGTCCCTGCATATTCTTGCGCGTTGCGGCCGCTCTGTGGTCTTCGTGTGGACCCCAGGCCATGTTGGGATACCTGGTAATGAGAATGTTGACCGCCTGGCGAAAGAGGCCACTAGTAAATCATCTCTGGAGATTGGCCTCCCGGAGACTGATTTGCGGGCAGTCTTATGCCGCGAAGTTCTTTCGGTTTGGGACACTGAATGGCGCAATCTGCCCACGCCCAATAAACTCCGTCCAATCAAGGCGACGATGACTGTGTGGTGGTCGTCCATTCGGGTCTCCCGCCAGGAGTCTGTTGTCCTCTGCCGGCTGCACATTGGCCACTTATTGCGCCGTGAGGACGCACCCCTATGTCACTGCGGCTCCGTTTTATCTGTGGTCCATATTTTATTGGAGTGTCCGCTTTTAGCTGTGCTCAGGCAGTCGTTCGCACTGCCTGACACGCTCCCTGCCCTTTTAACAGATGTGTCTGCTACGGCTGACTTAGTTTTACGTTTTATTCGGGCAGGGGTTTTTTATCATTTAATCTAAGTGTTTCTGTTATATCTTATTGTTTTGTGTGGATTCTGGCCTTTGGCCTCCGGTTTTAAACTGATTTTTTTAGTGTGTTTTAAGTGGTTGGCTTTTCCTTTTTTATTTCTATGGTCGGCCAACCACTGTCACACTCTGTGATTTTAGTTCGTTTTGTCTGGTCTTTGTCTCAGTTTCTCTTGTTCTGTGTCGTCTGTGCTCTATTTTGTTAATCGTTTTTATTCTCTGTGGGTGTTTTTAGTACTTGGAAAAAGGGACCGATGACCGTAGCAGTCTGGTCCCTTTAATCCCACAAACCAACCAACCAACCAATATAGTGGGATGAATTATAATTTTCTATCTGGTCATATGCAGCTCTTTCAAATATTTTTGAAAAAAAAAAGTGCTAACCATGAGATGTGCCTATGTTTCCTGTTTCGCCTTGTTTGCCTTTTCATAAATTGGCAGAACTGCAACATATTTTAACTCTGGAAAACATCCCTCTTTGCAAGACTAGTTGATTATGACGAAAAGTAGATGTGCAATACTATGAAGTACTGATTTTATTATTCTAGTGAGAACCTCATCCCAATCCACTGAATTTAAATTTTTCAAGGACATTACAATTTTAATGACATTAGAGCTTGAAGCAGGTGAAAATTTAAAACTCGAGCAATTTCTCTCTGCCATACTAGGAACTGTACTTGGTGATGAGCAGTCACCAATTTTGTTAAAACTAATGAAGGATTCACATATGGCACTGGGATCTGTAACTGTCCTACGATTCATCATTAGTTTAGATTGCATTTTCTCTCCATTTCGCTGCCAACCTCACTTCTTATATCAGATCAAACATCTTTGCATTTGTTTTTGCATTTAAAATGAATGTATAGTTTGCAGTACACTTTGCTAGTTTAACTACTTTGTCAAATTTTTTGTATATGCTTACATATTTAAGAAATTCAGGATTTCAATAATCTTTTGCTTGCATATGCCAATGGCCTTGCATCCAGTGACGCCTGTGGACTGAGGTTCGGGCGGAGTTTAGTTTTATTTTTTGCTTCCATATGCAATTTTTCTCTTCTTAATGCTAGACACACTAATTCCTTTTGTTACCCATGATCTACGTTTGTGAGACCTAGCCCATATTGTTACAAAAGTAAACATTCATTGAATATGCTCATGAATTTGGCTGAGAAGTTATTGTAATTGTCATCTGTTCAAGTGAGTTTGTTCACTGACCATATGGTGAGGCTTAGTTTTTTAATAAATATGTCCACATTTTCTTGGCTTTAGTTCCTACATTTATTTGTTGTGCCATTTAAATTTTATTTTAGATAATAATACAGATTCCATGCATTATTTTGTCAACAGATCGATCCAAGTGTTGCTCATGTGTTGTGAAACTAGCTTTTTCATAACTGTTGACGTCAAGAAGTCTTACATTTTTAAACTTTGAACACAAGTGTTTTATTTTTTCATTTGTTCATCAAATTCCACTATTTAGGCAAGAGCAGTTCACCAGATCAAACCTCATAGGTATGTTGTTGTTGTGGTCTTCAGTCCTGAGACTGGTTTGATGCAGCTCTCCATGCTACTCTACCCTGTGCAAGCTTCTTCATCTCCCAGTACTTACTGCATCCTACATCCTTCTGAATCTGTTTAGTGTATTCATCTCTTGGTCTCCATCTACGATTTTTACCCTCCACACTTCCCTCCAGTACTAAATTGGTGATCCCTTTGCCTCAGAATATGTCCTACCAACCGATCCCTTCTTCTGGTCAAGTTGTGCCACAAATTCCTCTTCTCCTCAATTCTATTCAATACCTCCTCAATAGTTATGTGATCTACCCATCTAATCTTCAGCATTCTTCTGTAGCACTACATTTCGAAAGTTTCTATTCTCTTCTTGTCTAAACTATTTATTGTCCATGTTTCACTTCCATATATGGCTACACTCCATACAAATACTTTCAGAAACGACTTCCTGACACTTAAATCTATACTCGATGCTAACAAATTTCTCTTCTTCAGAAACGCTTTCCTTGCCATTACCAGTCTACATTTTATTTCCTCTCTACTTCAACCATCATAGGTATATTCGTCACTATAATGTTTGTAGCCGATAGCAACTGCAAGATAATGACCAATTTTTGATCCTGCTATGAGAATAACACAGTCACTCTTAGTAGAAATGCCCCATTCTTTATCAACACTGCTAATAATGTTTTCGAACTTTGCTCCAGGCTTAACAAAAGCTGAGACACTCATGTTTTCTTTTGCAGTGTTTGATAAAAAGTTTGAAACATTGCGTGCATGGCTGTCTCTGAATATTTTGACTTTTATTCCATGATGAATTTGTTTTTGTGTTGCTGCAGACTTATTCTTTGCAGATTTCATATCAGTTTTTTATGGTCCATTTTTCCACGGGATTTTAAGCGCAGCAGTGATGTCTTCTACATCTTCAGAGGCAAGGTTTTTATTGGTTGCATAGTGAATATGTGTAGAATGTTTTTTCTTGTCTATTATTGTTAGACAGTCTTTTTTTAAGTTTTCCTTTCCTACCATTTTAGATGTAGCATATTTCTTGGTTAAATGGGAGCTAAAGGTTTTGAAACACTTATTTTCATTCACTTTTAAACTGTTCCCCAGTATTTTGCATCTGTGTTTTAAAGTAGCACATTTCATCTGTAATGCTTCAATATCACATTGCACATGTTTATTTACTGACTGCTTTTCTCTGATAATGTTTATATACTTTTTTCACGTTTCAGTACATAGGGATCACTTGGCTACGAGTAGACCACAGTTACCAGTTTTATGTTTATTTTGCATCAGTTTTCACGAAACCACCATTTACAACATTTCTTAACTTTCATCTCACATAACTTACAGTTACCACCACTTTTTAATTCACTTTTATCGGAGCAATTTACACCTACTAGTCTGGTCGGTGCCATCTTTACCGTTTAGACCTCTGTATTTTCATATGGCAGAAGGCAAAATGACTAGTGTCGATTTCTGATATCTAATTCTCATTACACTACCTATTAAAAACAATGAATACAGTTGAACTGTCACACATTTATCCTCAGATGATTTTCTGTGTTTACCTAATAGGTTATTCAGGCTTTTCTTCCAAAGGTTCATTGATGTTCTCTGTTGCACTTTCATACAGTCTGCACTGACCTATTATGATCTTAAAAATGTGTGTCTGATTCTGTTCAATGTTGCTGTCATGTTTACCTGATAAATAATGCAAACTCTGGAACAGCACTCCAGAACTGATCACTCCAGTGTCTTGCATACAATTTCCTTTACTGAAGAATCACACTTTTAAGAACCATTCCAACAAATTCAAGTCTTCTACCAGCTTTCCCTACTGATATTACTTGATCATTGTACTTCATCTTGCTGGTACCAAAAAACAAACATATGTACTGAATGGATTGACTTAAGATATTTGCTATACACACAAAGAGACAAAACTTCAACATGAAAAACAGACAGCTATGGTTCATACATTTGTAGACCGGTGGGTTAGTTCCAAAATTCAGAAGAAAGTGCTGCTTTAATGACAGCTAAAAGGTCTGTGAAAAACCGCCCAGACAGGTGTACACATTAACATGCTGCTTCCAGCACATGGGGAGGCAAGTCTGCTGGGATCAAATCTGCCTTGCGGATTAACAATGAGGCCTGGTGGGATGGCCAGCCTGAATGTCATATTTAGGCAGTCTCTCACATGTTGTTGTTGTGGTCTTCAGTACAGAGACTAGTTTGATGCAGCTCTCCATGCTACTCTATCCTGTGCAAGCTTCTTCATCACCAAGTACCTACTGCAACCTGTTGGGTGTATTTATCTCTTGGTCTTCCTCAATGATTTTTTACCCTCCACACTTCCCTCCAATACTCAATTGGTGACCCCTTGACGCCTCAGAACATGTCCTACCAACCAATCTCTTCTTCTAGTCGAGTTGTGCCAAAAATTCCTCTTCTCCCAAATTCTATTCAGTACCTCCTCATTAGTTACATGGTCTACCCATCTGATCTTCAGCATTCTTCTGTAGCACCACATTTAGAAAGCTTCTATTCTCTTCTTGTCTAAACTATTTATTGTCCATTTCACTTCCATGGCTACACTCCATACAAATACAAGTACTTTCAGAAAAGACTTCCTGACACTTAAATCTATACTCAGTGTTAACAAATTCATCTTTTTCGGAAACACTTTCCTTGCCATTGCCAATCTACATTTTATATCCTCTCTACTTTAACGATCATCAGTTATTTTGCTCCCTAAACAGCAAAACTCAGCTACTACTTTAAGTGTCTCATTTCCTAATCTAATTCCCTCAGCATCACCTGATTTAATTTGACTACATTCCATTTTACCCCTTTTTCCTTAGTCATGTTCATCTTATATCCTCCTTTCAAGACACTCATCCTCCTTTCAAGACATTCTCCATTCCGTTCAACTGCTGTTCCAGGTCCTTTACTCTCTCTTGACAGAATTACACAGTCATCAGCAAACCTCAAAGTTTTTATTTCTTCTCCATGGATTTTAATTCCCACTCCAAATTTTTATTTTGTTTCCTTTACTGCATACCTAATATGCAGATTGAATAATATCAGAGATAGGCTACAACCCTGTCTCACTCCCTTCCCACCCACTGCCTCCCTTTCATGCCCCTCGACTTTATAACTGTCATCTGGTTTCTGTACAAATTGTAAACAGCCTTTCGCTACCTGCATTTGATCCCTGCCACCTTCAGAATTTGAAAGAGAGTATTCCAGTCAAAATTGTCAAAAGCTTTCTCTAACTCTACAAATGTTAGAGATGTAGGTTTTGCTTTTCCTTAATCTATCTACTAAGATAAGTTGTAGGGTCAGTATCGCCTCACGTATTCCAACTGTTGTGACTCGCCGATCATTCAAAGTGCCGCCACGCAATTACGCACGTCCTCTACGTGCGGCGCTGTCTGCCAGCAATGCAACAGCTGCGCCACCTAAGCGGCCAGCCAGGAAGCGGCACTAGACTTGGACTCAGTGCTCATTCGAATGTTACCGTGTTCACATATATTGCTTGTCAACTTGCTCTGTGACTTATATGTGTTGTGTCGTTTTGAAATATATGTGTTCAACTTGACGTTATAACACCAACATTTCTACAGAATCTAAACTGATCTTCCCCAAGATCAGCTTATACCAGTTTTTCCATTCATCTGTAAAAGAATTTGTCTTAGTATTTTACAGCCGTGACTTATTAAACTTACAGTTTGGTAATTTTCACACCTGTTGACACCCGCTTTCTTTGGGATTGGAATTATTATATTCTTCTTGAAGTCTGAGAGTATTTCGCCTGTCTCGTACATCTTGCTCACCTGATGGTAGAGTTTGACAGGGGTGGCTCTCCCAAGGCTATCAGTAGTGCTAATGGCATGTTGTCTACTCCTGGGGCCTTGTTTCGACTCAGGTCTTTAAGTGCTCTGTCAAGTTCTTCACGCAGTATCATATCTCCCATTTCATCTTCATCTCCGTCCTCTTCCACTTCCATAATATTGGCCTCAAGTACATCACCCTTGTGTAGACCCCCTATACACTCCTTCCACCTTTCTGCTTTCCCTTCTTTGCTTAGAACTGGTTTTCCATCTGATCTCTTGATATTCATACAAGTGGTTCTCTTTTTCTTCACAGGTCTCCTGTAGGCAGTATCCATCTTACCCCTAGTGATATATGCCTCTACATCTTTACATTTAGATTAGATTAGATTAGATTAGATTTACTTTCATTCCAATTGATCCGTAGTGAGGAGGTCCTCCTGGATGTGGAACATGTCAGAAAAACAACAATACATGACAAATATTTACAACTAAAACAAATAAGCTAATGTACCATTCCACAGGTCCCAAGTGGAATGATCGTCATTTTTAATGAACACTAAGAGTCATTTTACAAATACTAATGCACTGAATTTAAAATAAAAAACGTTTTTTATTTATTTATAAGGTAATAAACATGTAATACAACTACTGTAATACTTATTTACAATGAACACATTACTGCACTGAAATGGTGCAGAAGTTAGATTATACTTACACACACACACACAAATTTTCAGTGAACACATTACTGCACTGAAATTGTGCAGAAGTTATGTTGTACTTATATACAAATCAGTTGGTTTTACTAAGAAATTCATCAATGGAGTAGAAGGAGTTGGCCACCAATAAATCCTTTAGGCTTCTCTTAAACTGAATTTCATTGGTTGTTAAGCTTTTTATGGCTGCTGGCAAGTTATTGAAAATGTGTGTTCCTGAATAATGCACACCTTTTTGTACAAGACTAAGTGACTTTAAATTCTTGTGAAGATTATTCTTATTTCTAGTATTGATTCCATGAATTGAGCTGTTGGTTTGAAAAAGTGATATATTTTTAATGACAAATTTCATTAAGGAATAAATATACTGGGAAGCTGTAGTTAGTATCCCTAGTTCCCTAAACAGGCTTCTGCAGGATGTTCTTGAGTTCACACCACATATAATTCTTACTGCACGTTTTTGTGCCCGGAAAACTTTAGCTTGGCTTGATGAATTACCCCAAAAAATAATCCCATATGACATTATGGAATGAAAGTAAGCATAGTATGCTAGCTTTTTCATTTTTATATCCCCTACGTCTGACAAAATTCGCATTGCAAACAGAGATTTGTTAAGACGCTTCAGCAGTTCTGTGGTGTGCTCCTCCCAATTGAATTTATTATCAAGCTGTAATCCCAAGAATTTAACACTGTCCACTTCTTCTATCTTCTTGTCATCATATGTTAGACATATACTCTTGGGACACCCCTTACAAGTTCTGAACTGCATGTAGTGTGTTTTTTCAAAGTTTAGTGACAAAGAATTGGCTAGGAACCAGTGATTAATGTCCACAAATATTTTATTGGCTGATCTTTCTAAGACTACACTTGATTTGCTATTTATTGCAATGTTTGTATCATCGGCAAACAAAACAAACTTGGCATCTGGTAATGTTACTGATGAAAGGTCATTGATATACACAAGAAAAAGTAAGGGCCCCAAAATGGAACCTTGTGGGACCCCACATGTAATTAGTTCCCAGTTGGATGATGCCTGATAGACATGTATCAAGCTCTTTCCTAATAACACCCTTTGTTTCCTGCCAGAGATATAAGATTTGAACCATTTTGCAGCATTTCCTGTTACACTATAATATTCTAGTTTACTTAAAAGGATATTGTGATTTACACAGTCAAATGCCTTTGATAGATCACAAAATATACCAGTTGCCTGCAATTTTTTGTCTAATGAATTAAGCACATTTTCACTGTAAGTGAAGATAGCCTTCTCAATATCAGAACCTTTTAGAAATCCAAACTGTGACTTTGACAGTATGTTATTTGAGATAAGATGGTTATAAAGACGACGGTACATTACTTTTTCGAAAATTTTTGAGAATGCTGGTAACAGTGAAATTGGACGGAAATTTGATGCTATTTCTTTATCTCCCTTCTTAAACAGTGGCTTAACTTCAGCATATTTCAGCCATTCAGGAAATATTCCACTGATAAACGACTGGTTACACAGATAGCTTAATATGTTACTTAGCTCAGAATCACATTCTTTAATTAACTTTGTTGATATTTCATCATACCCACTAGATGTTTTTGATTTTAAAGATTTTATGATGGACATTATTTCTGTTGGGGTAGTGAGGGTCAAATTCATATTATGGAAATTACTTGAAATCTCTGGTCTAAGGTAATCCATAGCAGCATCTACCGAACCTGACAACCCCATCTTTTCAGTAACAGTTATAAAATGTTTGTTAAAAAGTTCTGCAACACTATACACATCTGTCACCAATGTATCATTTACTCTTAATGCTATTTGTTCCTCTTCATGTCTGGTCCTACCGGTCTCCTCCTTCACTATATCCCATATTGTCTTTATTTTGTTATCTGATATGACTATCTTTTCCTTGTAATATATTTGCTTTGACATCCATATTACAGTCTTTAATATTTTGCAGTATTTCTTATAATGTGCTATAGCATCAACATTGGAAATGTTTCGGATTGACAGATACAGTTTTCTTTTTGTTTTACAAGATACCCTTATTCCTCGAGTAATCCATGGCTTCTTTGTAGATTTTCCTCTAACCTTGGTAAGTTTTGGGGGAAAGCAGTGTTCAAATAAGGTAAGCACTTTATTAGCAAAAATGTTATATTTTTCATTCATGCCTTGAGCCTCTAGCCATCCCTGTTTAGCCATTTTGCACTTCCTGTTGATCCCATTTTTTAGATGTTTGTATTCCTTTTTGCCTGCTTCATTTACTGCATTTTCATATTTTGTCCTGTCATCAATTAAAATCAATCTCTCTTCTGTTATCCAAGGATTTCTACAAACCCTCTTCTTTTTACCTACTTGATCCTCTGCAGCCGTCACTGTTTCATCTCTCAAAGCTTCCCATTCATCTTTTGTTGCATTTCTTTCCCCTGTTCTTGTCAATCATTCCCTAATGCTCTTTCAGAAACGCTCTACAACCTCTTGTTCTATCTTTATCCAGATCCCATCTCCTTAAATTCCCACCATTTTGCAGTTTCTTCAGTTTTAACCTACAGTTCATAAGCAATAGATTGTGGTCAGAATCCACATCTGCTCCTGCAAATGTCTTACAATTTAAAATTGGTTCCTAAATCTCTGTCTTACCATTATGTAATCTATCTGAAACCTTCAAATGTCTCCAGGCCTCTTCCACATATACAACCTTCTTTCATGATTCTTAAACCGATTGTTAGCTATGATTAAGCTATTCTCTGTGCAAAATTCTACCAGGCAGCTTCCTCTTTCATTCCTTACCCCTCTTCCATATTCACCTACTACTTTTCCTTCTCTTTGTTTTCCTACCATCAAATTCCAGTCCCCCATGACTATTAAATTTTTGTCTCCCTTCACTAACTGAATAATTTCTTTTATCTCATCATACATTTCTTCAATCTCTTCAGCATCTGCAGATCTAGTTGGCATACAAGCTTGTAGTACTGTGGTAGGCGTGGGATTTATGTCTATCTTGGCTGCAACAATGTGTTCACTATGCTAGTAGCTTTTCCACACTCCTACTTTTTTTTATTCGTTGTTAAACCTACTCTTGCATTACCCCTGTTTGATTTTGTATTTATAACCCTGTATTTACCTGACCAGAAGTCTTGTTCCCCCTGCTACCGCACTTTATTAATTCCCACTATATCTAACTTTAGCCTTCCCTTTTTAAATTTTCTAAGCTGCCTGCCCAATTAAGGGATCTGACCTTCCATGCTCCAATCTGTAGAATTCCAGTTTTGATTCTCCTGATAACGACACCCTCCTGAGTACTCACTGCCCAGAGATCTGAATGGGGGACTATTTTACCTCCGGAATATTTTACCTAAGAAGATACCATCATCATTTAACCATACAGTAAAGCTGCATGCCCCCAGGAAAAATTATGGCTATAGTTTCCCCTTGCTTTCAGCTGTTCACAGTACCAGCATAGCAAGGCCGTTTTGGTTAATGTTACAAGGCCATATCAGTCAATCATCCAGACTGTTGCCCCTGTAACTACTGAAAAGGTTGCTGCTTCCTTCAGGAATCACACATTTGTCTGGCCTCTCAACAGATACCCCACCATTGTGGTTGCACCTACTGTACGGCTATCTGTATCGCTGAGGCACGCAAGCCTCCCCACCAACGACAAGGTCCATGGTTCATGGAGGGGGGGGGGGGGGCTCCCACATATACCTCTGTAAATACTGAGCTGATATCCATGTCCTGCCTTAGACACAATCTACACAAACATTCAGAAAACGTTCTGACACTTCAACATGGGAGTTACTCTACATGGGGCACACTGATTCCTTCATAGTGAGGAAGGTGGTGTCAGGAGGGGCATATGGTCACCAAATGTCACTAACATTGCTAAAACTGATATAACAATGCTGACCCCATAGAGAAACCGGAACAGGTGAAGAAGAAGAAGAATCTGTCTGTGAAAAACTGAAACACACTTAAAACTGAAAATATGAATGTAGTAATTGAAAACTGACTTGTAACCTCAAAACATGAATAACACAGTATGTTGCAGTGCGTATATAGTCTATATCCCCTCCCCATTTTTCTATTCCATTCACAGGTGGTATATGTGAAGAAAGATTATGGTTACCTCCTTATGCATTTCCAAATTCCTCTAAAATTCAACAGTCTAACAAATGTGCTGCACCGAAAACTGGGAAGCAGGTTCAGCATAGCAGACATCAGTTTCTTATACCCTTTATGAGATATATAACAATGACTACTCTGGTATCCATATGATCACCTGGTATCATAAAGGTGCCTGATGATTGCGTGATGCAATTGAAATCGACTGCAATAAAATTAAAGAGTTACAAATAGAGCTGAAGGTGCCAAACCTACTACACAACGATTGTTTTAGTTTGGTGCAGTCTCTGTTTATGCGACTATATCTTGTTCAGTATGCTAATGAGAAAGTATCGACTTTTTAAACATCTAAATACATCGAATTACTGATCATACTGGCATACCATGTTAATATGAGGCTTTCAGAAAAAGTGTGTTGCATTAGTTATTGAAACTAATGCAACACACTTTTTCTGAAAGCAGATTGGGTTTATTCAGGATCTCAGCACACCATATTATACCCCAATCTTTTGATGACAAAACCTTATTTTTCAACATAACTCTGTTACTTGTGAGGTCTTAGGCCACCTTAGTGGGAGTACCTGTCTAAGCCTGCTTGGTACCACTCTACTGGTCAACAAATGAGCCAACATCTTGCCACTTCAATAACCTCCCTGTTATCCATGTATTGCTTCCTGTAGAGTACATCTCTCATTGGTCCAGAGAGATGGAAGTCGTAAAGTGCAATATCCTGGCTGTAGGATGAATGAGCAAGAACAGGACAATGAAGTTTTGTGAGCTCCTCTCAGGTGCACGAAATGTGTGAGGCCTTGTGTTGTCATGGGGAAGGAGAAGTGTGTTTGCATTTTTGTGGTGACAAACTGCTAAGTTGTTTTTTCAATTTCATGAGGGTAGCACAGTACACCTCAGAGTTGATTGTTGCACCATGAGGAAGGACATCAAACAGAATAACCCCTTCGGGGTCCCAGATGATGGTCGCCGTGACTTTACAAGCTGAGAGTGTGGCTTTGAACATTTTCTTCAGAGAACAGGTGGAGTGGTGCTACTCCACAGATTGCCATTTTGTTTCTGATTTGAAGTGATGAACCCATGTTTCATAGCCCATGATGATGTATGACCATCAGTGACAGAGCACCCCGAGTTTCTGCTGCTAATAAGGCGAGTACACTGTTCATTTGTTATATATCTTTACGAGCTTCAACAGGAGTGACTTATTTTCAGTTACCTGTGTAGTTACTAGTTATTTTTGTAATTTCTTACATGTTCGAGTGCTAACTAGGCACAGCCTTTTATTTTAATAACAGTGTAGAGCACAGTACCGCCATTGTTATCACCACTTGTATTGACCCTCGTAACCTACAGGTTTTTGTCTGTTTTGATTAGTGCTGCTCAGTGTTGGTTAGACCATCAATGAGAGAGCAACTGGAGTTCCTGCTGCTAATAAGCTGAGCACACTGTTCGTTTGTTACATATTTTTATGAGCTTCAAACAGAAGCGACTTCAGTAATGGATAGGAACTGTGTACAGATGCAAACTGAGTTGGTGACCCTTAGCTCATAGCTCCAGGATGTGTTGGCTTCTGTCACACAGCCTGAGGTTGCTGTCAAGGGGCATCACTTTAGGGGTCCAATGCGGGGATGTGAGGGACATCAAGCATATCCCAAGTGTCCTCCGATTGGTTCACTGCTGTGGCTGCCCCAGGTACTGCCTGCCCGGAGGTTGACCCCTCATCTGTAGCCGAGTGGGAGATCATTCCAAAGTCTGGCAGGCAGCGAAAGACTTTCTGAGAGGTCGATCATAGGGTCTCCTCATTTCGTTTGATGAACAGCTTTTGGGCGTTATCTGTGCTTGTCAAAGTCTCTAAGTCGATTGCAGTTGATCACCCTGTTCCAGAGGAAGCTTCTCAGCCCGCAAGATCTGGGCTTTCACAGATGGTGGGTTTGTTGGTAGTTGGGAGCTCCAACGCACACTGAGGGGAAGAACGCCAGTGTGCTTTCCATGTGCATACCGGGAGGGGGGGGGGGGAGGGGAGTTACTCTGGATGTGGAAAGGGTGCTTCCGGATGCCATGAAGTGTACAAGGTGCAGCTAACTGCAGGTGGTGACTCATGTCAGTACCAATGACGCCTGTCACTTTGGATTGGAGGAGATTCTCTCTGGTTTTGGGCGGTTAGCAGAAATGGTAAAGACTGTCAGATCATCGACAGACCCAACTGTGGTCGTTTGGTGCAGACCCAAGAGGAGGGTCTCAATCAGAGACTCAGGTGGTTCTGTGATCGTGTAGGCTGCAGATTCCTTGACTTGTGCCAAAGGGTGGTTGGGTTTCGGGTTCCACTGAATAGATCAGGTGTCCACAATAAGCAGGAGGCGGCTACACGGATAGCATGGGCTGTGTGGCGTGGACTGGGTGGTTATTTAGGTTAGAAGGTCTCGGGAAAACACAAGAAGGGCTTCAGTCACAATGGGTACAGGCTACAACACAGGAAGAACGTAGATACAGGAACCATTGATATAACAGTTGTAAATTGTCGTAGCTGTGTTGGGAAAGTACCAGAGCTCCAAGCGCTAATAGAAAGCATTGATGCTCAAATCGTTATAGGCATTGAAAGCCGGATATAAGCTCAGCCGAAATTTTTGCGAAGAACCTAACGGTGATCCGAAAGGATAGCCTAAACACGGTTGGCAGTGGCGCGTTTGTTGCTATCAGAAGCAGTTTAACTTGTCGTGAAATTGAAGTGGATACTTCCTGTGAGTTAGTATGAGCAGAGGTCATTCTTGGCAGCCGGAATGAAATAATAACTGGATCCTTTTACCGACCTCCCAATTCATTTGATACAGTTGCTGAAAGGTTCAAAGAAAACAGGAGTTTGATTTCAAACACGTGCGATAATAGTTGGTGGTGACTTTAATTTACCCTCCATATGTGGGCGAAAATACATGTTCAATTCCGGGGGTACGCATAAAATATCATAAGAAATTGTGCTAAACGCATTCTCTGAAAATTATTTCGAGCAGTTAGTTCATGAGCTCACGCGAATAGTAAACGGTTGTGAAAACAAACTTGACCTCTCAGCAACAAATAACCCTGATTTAATAACGAGCGTCAAAACCGATTCAGGGATTAATGAACACAGAGTTGTCGTTGCGAGATTGAATATTGTAATCCCCAAATCCTCGAAAAATATACCTACTCAAAAAAGCAAATAAAACTTCACTTGACGCCTTCCTGAGAGACAATCCCCTCATTCCAAATTAATAATGTAAGTGTAGACCAGATGTGGCTTAAATTCAAAGAAATAATATCGGCAGCAATTGAGAGATTTATACCGAATAAATTAACAAACGGCGGAGCTGATCCTCCTTGGTACACAAAACGGGTTAGAACACTGTTGCAGAAAAAACAAAACAAACATGCCAAATTTAAACAGACGAAAAATCCCAAAGATTGGCGATCTTTTACAGAAGCCCGAAATTTAGCGCGGATTTCAGTGCGAGATGCGTATAACAGTTTCCACAAAGAAACTTTGTCTGCAAACCTGGCAGAAAATCCAAAGAGATTCTTGTCGTATGTGAAGTATGTTAGCGGCAAGAAACAATCAATGCCTTCTCTGCGAGATAGCAATGGAGATACTATCGATGACAGTGCTGCCAAAGCAGAGTTACTAAAGACAGCCTTCCGAAATGCCTTCACAAAAGAAGGCGAAGTAAATATTCCAGAATTTGAATCGAGAACAGCTGCCAACATGAGCAACGTAGATGTAAATATCCTCGGAGTAGTGAAGCAACTTAAATCACTTAATAAAAGCAAGTCTTCTGGTCTAGACTGTATACCAATTACGTTCCTTTCGGAGTATGCTGATGCATTAGCTTCATACTTAACAATGATATACGACCGTTCGCTCAACGAAAGATCCGTACCTAAAGACTGGAAAGTTGCACAGGTCACACCAATATTCAAGAAAAGTAGTAGGAGTAAATCCACTAAATTACAGGCCCATATCGTTAACGTCGATAAGTAGCAGGATTTTGGAACATATATTGTGTTCGAACATTCTGAATTACCTCGAAGAAAACGATCTATTGACACACAGTCAACATGGGTTTAGAAAACATCGTTCATGTGAAACACAACTAGCTATTTATTCTCATGAAGTATGGAGTACTATTGACAATGGATTTCAGATCGATTCCGTATATCTGGATTTCCAGAAGGCTTTTGACACGGTACCACACAAGTGGCTCGTAGTGAAATTGTGTGCTTATGGAATATCGTCTCAGGTATGTGACTGGATTTGTGATTTCCTGTCAGAGAGGTCAGTTCGTAGTAAATGACGGAAAGTCATAGAGTAAAACGGAAGTGATTTCTGGCATTCCCGAAGGAAGTGTTACAGGCCCTTTCCTGTTCCTTATCTATATAAACGATTTGGGAGACAATCTGAGCAGCAGTCTTCGGTTGTTTGCTGACGACGCTGTCATGTATCGACTAATAAAGTCATCAGAAGATCGAAACAAACTGCAAAACGATTTAGAAAAGATATCTGAATGGTGCGAAAAGTGGCTGTTGACCCTAAATAACGAAAAGTGTGAGGTCATCCACATGACTGCTAAAAGGAACTCGTTAAACTTTGGTTACACAATAAATCAGTCTAATCTAAAAGCCGTAAATTCAACTAAATACCTAGGTATTTCAATTACGAACAACTTAAATTGAAAGGAACACACAGAAAATGTTGTGGGGAAGGCTAACCAAAGACTGCGTTTTATTGGCAGGGACTTAGAAAATGTAGCAGACCTACACTACACTTGTCCGTCCTGTTTTAGAATACTGTTACATGGTGTGGGATCCTTACCAGATAGGACTGATGAAGTACATCGAAAAGTTCAAAGAAAGGCAGCACGTTTTGAATTATCGCGAAATATGGGAAAGAGTGTCACAGAAATGATACAGGATTTGGGCTGGACATCATTAAAAGAAAGGCATTTTTCGTTGCGACAGAATCTTCTCACGAATATCCAATCACCAACTGTCTCATCCGAATGCGAAAATATTTTGTTGATACCCACCTACATTGGGAGGAACGATCACCACGATAAAATAAGGTAAGTCAGAGCTCGTAGAGAAAGATATAGGTGTTCATTCTTTCTACGCACTGTACAAGATTGGAATAATAGAGAACTGTAAAGGTGGTTAGATGAAACCTCTGCCAAGCACTTAATGTGATTTGCAGAGTATCCTTGTAGATGTAGATGTAGACAACTCCATGCTTGGAATGCACCCCTGTTGCAGACGCCATTTTGGAGCTACGTGTAGCGCCTCCACCTATGGGAACTCGCCTGAAGCGAGACTGTTCCACGATGTCCCACAAAAAATTCTGCATTTTTTCACCCAAAATTGGCCGTTGTTGTGTTACTTATTGAGCGTCCCTCGTCTTTGGTTGATTCTGTTGATGTGACTATTTCGTGTTCAGCACTCTGGTGAGAAAGTAAAGAAAGTATTCACTTTGAACATCTAAAAACGTTGAATTACTGGTCATACTGACATCTGCTGTTAACACAAACGTTTACAGAATAGCTAGCTGTAGATTGGAAGTTGTGCAAGATAAACATTTGTGCATTGGCTCCAGCCGTTGAACTCCCTCTACCCTACTGTGCAGTAACATGTGCAATGGAATCCACACAACTACCAGTGACCCCTCCTCTACCTCAACGTTTTTGCTGGTATGGGTGGAGCTGTTTCGTGTGCACTAGAGATGGGCAGATCTAAGAACTTCAAGGAATCGAGAACTGTTCTTGAGAACCCAAAGGGAATCGAATATATGTCCATGAACCAAGAAGTGTCAAGGGGAGTGCAGATTTGTTATTCAAAATCATGTGCATCTACTGCAATTAAAAAATATGTTTGAACACTAATATCGGCCGTTTTCGATACACATCAGCCTTTTCCCAATGCCACCTCAGCCTCTCGGCTCAAATAAGTGTTATACGACATTCTCATAGTACCTTACTTCAGATGGCATGCAGTCTGGTTAAAATTGCTGAAAACCCCACTTAGATGAGCAGAAAAAAGTTCCACAGATTCATTTCAACTTGTGCATTACTGCAATCTTATGATCAGATGTTACACGTTATTTCCATTACAACCAGTTTTCACTTATGAACACTACATCTACCAGAAATCTGTTGGTTGATATTTATTTTGATACACACAAAGGATGTGCTCACCAAGGTCGCATATTGCTGACGGTACCCCGATACCACAAACGGCTGCTTTAATGCCAACTTCCCACAATTGAACAAGCAGCGACACAACCACTACGACGTTTCTCACTGGCTTTTACTCGGATTTGCGGGGCACCCCAGATATTGTTGCCACCTCTTATATCATTAGTCCTTAAACAACTTCATTATTATCAACACAACTTGTTTGTGAAATATTTTACTCTCTTGTATTTTCACACAAATTTTTTTGACACTTAATGAATTATTTCGTTCCGTAATTCTATGATTTTGATGTTGCAAATATTTTGTTTGTTTCAAGACATATTTCAATTCAACGTAATAATTTGTTTCACAAGTTTCTGTGTTAAAAGCCAGCAGGCACAAATAAAAGTTTGAGAACCGAAAGCATTCATCCCATTTTGGTCAAAGGAAACATATATGCAACAAAGAACTGAGAAGCAAGAAGTAAGAAAAAGGAACTGGGAAACAATACGCAAAACTGACAACTTCTGGATTATAATCATCATAAAACTTTGAAGACATTGATTCTGTTGCCCTATAGACAAAATAACATAAATGGAGGTTTAAATGAAATAAAGGATTGTGAATAAAATAAAACTCTAGCAAAATGACGGATACAAAAAATGAAGGCAATAATATGAAAGAAAATATGAAATGATAACATATAAAAAATAATGAATATGAATGGATAAAGACTGCAAATGAAAAAAGAATGACATAAAGAAAAATGATTGCAAATAAAAATGTTAAAATGATGATTAAACAATGCAGTAAATGAGTAGAAATGAAAGAAGAGATTGTGAATAAAACACAACTCTAGCAAAATGAGGAATAGAAATAATGAATGCAATAACATGAACTAAATATAAAATGTTAATATATAAAAAAATAATTGGGATTATATGGACGAAGACTGCAAATGAAAACAGAATGATACAAAAAAACTGAGCACAAATAAAAATGTTAATATGACGGTTAAACAATGTGATAAAGGATCAGAAACGAAAAAAATTGAATTCAAATCAATTAATGGAATAAAAATAATGATTAAAATCATTTCATTGAAAATTTATAAATTTAAGTTTTAAAGCACTTCCCAAGATTCGAACTCACAACATTTGGTATATCAGAAATGTATTTCAAGCATTACATTAACGCAGATACTTTGAACACAGTGTAAACTTAATTGTACTGATACAAAATGCAAATAATTGTACATTACCTGTGATTGCACCAGCAGTAGGTGTATAAATGTTTGTGTCAACAATTTTTTGACACTACATGCAAGGACTGAAAACGGAGAACAGAAACCCGTCCTGGAGAGCTGAATGGAATCTAGAAGTTGCCCACAGTACTTACTGCCTGAGTGCGGGGACGGTGCGCTCCTCGTAGGCCTCGTAGCTGTTCCTGGCGGGCAGCGCGGCGCCCGCAGACTTGTTGCGGCGTCGCTGCGAGCTACGCAGAGATCCCGTGTGCAGCTGCAGGCTCTGCGTTTGGCTGTGGCTGTGGCTCAGCTGCATGTTTGTGGGCGACGATGATGGGCTCACCCGCGTTGCCGCTGGTGCCCCTGCGCAAACACACACAAACTGGTCGGGTTTTCATCTCTACAATGGCTCAAATGGAGCACGCAAAAGCGGGAGGTAAAGCAGATGGTAGCCTGTAATTCATTGGTAGGATACTGCGAAAATACAGTGCCAGAGAGGTGTCCCTGTAGATCAGAATACCTTCACTAGGTTTCACAGTGTATAAGTTCCTTTGTTCGTGACATGAGGAACGCTAGATGTGTGGACCATGTCTGACTACATTGGTAAATACACTACTGGCCATTAAAATTGCTACACCATGAAGATGACGTGCTACCGATGCGAAATTTAACCGACAAGAAGAAGATACTGTGATATGCAAATGATTAGCTTTTCAGAGCATTCACACGAGGTTGGTGTCGATGGTGACACCTACAACATGCTGACATGAGGAAAGTTTCCAACTGATTTCTCATACACAAACAGCAGTTGACCTGTGTTGCCTGGTGACACGTTGTTGTGATGCCTCATATAAGGAGGAAAAATGCGTACCATCACGTTTCCGTCTTCGATAAAGTTCAGATTGTAGCCTATCGCGATTGCGATTTATCGTATCGCAACATTTCTGCTCGCGTTGGTCGAGATCCAATGACTGTTAGCAGAATATGGAATCGGTGGGCTCAGGAGTGTAATATGGAACGCCGTGCTGCATACCAATGGCCTCGTATCACTAGCAGTCGAGATGACAAGCATCATATCCGCATGGCTGTAACCGATCGTGCAGCCACGTCTCGATCCCTGAGTCAACAGATAGGGTGGTTCACAAGACAACAACCATCTGCACGAACAGTTTGACGACGTTTGCAGCAGCATGGACTATCAGCTTGGAGAATATCGCTGCGATTACCCTTGACGCTGCATCACAGACAGGAGTGCCTGCAATGGTGTACTCAACGATGAACCTGGGTGCACGAATGGCAAAACGTCGGTTTTTCGGATGAATCCAGATTCTGTTTACAGCGTCATGATGGTCGCATCCGTGTTTGGCGACATCGCGGTGAACGCACATTGGAAGCGTGTATTCGTCATCGCCATACTGGTGTCTCACACAACGTGATTGTATGGGGTGCCATTGGTTACACATCTCGGTCACCTCTTCTTCGCATTGACAGCACTTTGAACAGTGGACGTTACATTTCAGATGTGTTACGACCTGTGGCTCTAACCTGCAAACCCTACATTTCAGCAGGATAATGCATGACCGCATATTGCAGGTCCTGTACGGGCCTTTCTGGATACAGAAAATGTTCGACTGCTGCCCTGGCCAACACATTCTCCAGATCTCTCACCAACTGAAAACGTCTGGTGAATGGTGGCCGAGCAACTGGCTCGTCACAATATGCCAGTCACTACTCTTGATGAACTGTGGTATCACGTTGAAGCTGCATGGGCAGCTGTACCTGTACACGCCATCCAAGTTCTGTTTGACTCAATGGTGCCGGCCGAAGTGGCCGTGCGGTTAAAGGCGCTGCAGTCTGGAACCGCAAGACCGCTACGGTCGCAGGTTCGAATCCTGCCTCGGGCGTGGATGTTTGTGATGTCCTTAGGTTAGTTAGGTTTAACTAGTTCTGAGTTCTAGGGGACTAATGACCTCAGCAGTTGAGTCCCATGGTGCTCAGAGCCATTTGAACCATTTTGACTCAATGGCCAGGTGTATCAAGGCTGTTATTACGGCCAGAGGTGGTTGTTCTGGGTAGTGATTTCTTAGTATTTATGCACCCAAATTGCGTGAAAATGTAATCAAATGTCAGTTCTAGTGTAATAAATTTGTCCAATGAATACCCGTTTATCATCTGCATTTCTTATTGGTGTAGCAATTTTAATGGCCAGTAGTGTATGTTACAAACCTCTTTCTCGTTCACTTTCCTACAAGCAATGAACAATACTAAATTTTACTTCATTTCAATTATTTATTTGACGTGAATCTTTTGTGTCCAGCGCTTTTGGATGGAAAAGAAAGGCAAACTAGAAATACACACGACAATACTGAGATAAGAATTCAAGGAAAGCCATATGTAACAAAGGGACAGCTTGTAATATCCCCCCTCCTTCTTTGTTCCATCTATTGTCCACATTACACAATACCCAGTCCAAGTATTTAATAAACGAAGTTTTTCTTGTATATTTGAGAGGAGCGAAGAGTACAATAAACTTCCAAGTTTACTTACCTTGTCGTGATTAGATGGATCTAGATACAAAAAAGTTTTGTCTAGAGTAACATATAGAAGCATGTGCCTGTTAACTTAAACTGAAGGAAGGCTCTTTTATAGTTGTAACAGTACATAGGTCCCCTTCAGGAAACTTTCATTTATTCCTGGAAAACTTGGATGCCTTGTTGTGCTATCTGTGAGATAGGAGAAAGCAAATTATTAATGTGGGGACTTCAACGTCGATTCACTGAAAGAGTATAATAGGAGGAATGATCTGAAAGTCTTGCTCAGTTCTTTCATTTTGACATCTGTCATTAATTTTCCTACTCGGGTAGTATAGGACAGCAGCACATTGATAGATAACACTTTTATAGACCAAGATAAGTTTAAAAACATAAATTCTTGTCCTGTTGAGAATGGCCTTTCTGATCATGGTGCTCAGATGGTTACAGTATATGACATAGCTTCATTCAGTAATTCAAAACTAACCTCCAAAGTTGTGCATCCAATTAATGACTCAACAATTAGAAATTTTAGGGAAAATCTTCAGCAGTTAGAATGGGATGAGGTGTACAAGGAACCCAGTGCTAATTTAAAATATAACTTATTTCTTGATACACTTGTAAGAGAATTTGAAAACTGTTTCCCCAATAAAGTAGTTAAATCTAATTTAAGAAACTATGCAAAAAACCTTGGCTTACTAAAGGAATAAAAATATCTTGTAACCACAAAAGGGAACTGTATCTAACAACAAGAAAGAGTAATGACCCAGAAACAACCAAATATTATAAAAACTACTGTGCTACATTAAGAAAGGTTATTAAAAAGTCCAGAAGCATGTGCATCATGTCTGAGATTAATACCTCTGATAAAAAAATCAAAACAATTTGGAATATTATTACAAGGGAGACAGGGCAACCAAGAGTACAGGATGACAGCATTACCATGAAAGCAAATGGAAACTTGACAAATAACAAGCTGGAAGTCGAAAACATTTTGAATAATTATTTTTTAAATGTTGTAGAGAAAATAGGATCTACATGTTCGTTAGAAGAAACAACGCAGTTAATGGAAGAGGCCCTACCCACACAATTTGATACAATTGAAATTCCACCCACCTCTCCTCCTGAAATTAGGAATATAATAAAATCTCTCAAGAATAAACGCTCACATGGAATTGATGGCATTTCCAGCAGGATAATAAAAGCTTGTTCCCAAGAGATAAGTGGGATTCTTAGCTACATATGTAATAGCTCAATGAAGCAGGGTATTTTCCCAGATAGACTGAAGAATGCCATTGTTAAACCACTGCATAAAAAAGGGGATATATCTGATGTCAACAACTACCGCCCAATCTCTGTTTTGACTGCCTTATCCAAAATTCTTGGAAAAGTAATGTATTGATACAGTAGCTTCACACCTTTTGTAAAAATAAAGTTTTAACAAAATGTCAGTTTGGTTTCCAGAAAGGTTTTTCAATAGAAAATGCTATATATACTTTCACTAATGAAATATTAATGCTCTGAGTAACCGGAAGTCACCCGTTGGGATTTTTTGTCATCTCTCAAAGGCTTTTGATTGTGTAAATCATAGAATACTTCTAGATAAGCTCAAGTACTGTGGTATGAATGGAACAGCGCTAAAACGGTTTAAATCATACCTAACTGGAAGAGTGCAGAAAGTTGAAATAAGCGGTTCACATAATATGCAAAAAACTGGTGATTTCTCAAACTGGGGAACAATCAAGAATAGGGTGCCACAAGGTTCAGTCTTGGGTCATCTGCTGTTCTTAATATATATTAATGACTTGCCATTCTATTTTCACGAAGATGCAAAGCTGGTACTTTTTGCCGATGATACAAGTATAGCTATCACCTGCAACAGACAAGAATTAACTGATGAAATTGTAAATGATATTTTTCAGAAAATCATAAGTGGTTCTCTGCAAATTGGCTCTCATTAAACCTTGACAAAACACGGTATATACAGTTCCACATAGTAAATGGAATGACACCATTAATAAATATAGACTTCAATCAGAAATCGGTAGCCAAGGTAGAATATTCAAAATTTCTAGGTGTATGCATTGATGAGGGGTTGAACTGGAAAAAACACACTGCTGAAACGTTTGAGTTCAGCTACTTATGCTATTAGGGTCATTGCAAATTTTGGCGATATACATCTCAGTAAATCAGCTTACCACGCCTGTTTTCATTCTCTGCTTTTGTATGGTATGATATTCTGGGGTAACTCATCATTGAGTAAAAGAGTGTTCATTGCACAAAGTGTGTAATCAGAATAATTACTGGAGCTCATCCAAGATCATCCTGCAGACACTTTTTTAAAGAGCTAGGGATCTTCACTGTAGCCTCACAATATATATATTCACTTATGAAATTTGTTATTAACAATCTGAATGAATTCAAAAGTAATAGCAGTGTGCATGGCTACAACACTAGGAGAAATGAAGATCTTCACTACTCGAGGTTAAATCTAACTTTGGCTCAGAAGGGGGTAAATTATGCTGCCACAAAAGTCTTTGGTCACTTACCTAATAGCATCAAAAGCCTGACAGATGGCCATATAGCATTTAAAAGGAAATATAAAATATTTCTGAATGCCAACTCTTGTTGTGCAATGTCAAATAGCAAAGAAAGGGGGCCTAAGTTAATTAAATTCAGAATTATATTTGTACAGAATGTCGATCCTCTCGTTACAATTACTAGTCTTATCCACTCCATTTCTTAACATTAATTTTATTTCTATATCTGTGTAACTTTGCATCAGATTTCCCAGTCAAATAAATATTGAAGACTGAAGATACTATCGTATCCAAATTCCTTACCTACCGCTGAACAGTATGCGAGCACCTGATCTATGATACAATAATCATGAGAGAACTTAATAATTTCTCCAAAACTGCGACAACTGTAAGAATCCGCTGAAAATTTGAATGGCGCCTTCGTCTTAAAAGAGGTGCCTCGATGCGGAAAACATTCTTCTTCACGTCGGTTGGCACCTAGACAGGATGGGAAACCACAGAGAAATGAAGGCTTTATCTGCTTCTAGGCCCCATGCTCTGTGTGTGGACATCGGTGATCGCACGGTCGGAAGACACCAACAATTATCGCATTCGGCTCCAGGCAGTTGCCACCTAGACTCACGTTAGTGGGTCGCTAGTCATTAAATTCGACAGAGACGCGCAGTGACACCTTTGATGTAGCTCCGCTGTGTTAACACTGCGTGAGCAACCGTTTTGAGTAGGAAATTTTTAGCAGGCTGCTGAATCCAGCAGACCACCTTCACCATCCCCCATCCCTCACCTTTAGTCACCTCGCCTGAACTCTCTCTGACATCCTGTAACTACTACCTGCTTAGTAATTTATTGACAGAGCTTGTATCCTTTTAAATTTCAGTGTTTTGCCTATAGCTGTCTGCAGTGAATTCTTGGTTGTTCCCAAACTTTTGTGAAGCTGTTTTCGGCAATGTGAAAGTTCTTTGCTTTAATATACGAATATTTTAATGATAACTTCTTTCTTGTGTTTTATAAGCCCTGTTCAACTCCTCAGTTTCGTAATTACTCACTCTGCAGAGTACAACCCTCTTGCGAGTTTGATTACCTTATGCAGTTAGGACTAAGACTAGAAATCTTACTTGGTTTTACCAAGAAGAGGGCGCTACATGGAGACATTCCCTCTTCTCACTTGATTCACTCTGTCCAATTCAGTTAGACAATATTGATCATAACTGTGGGTCCTGTACCAAATAGAACTAACACTTTTTTCTGACCTTCTTTCAACTATATCTACACCTTTCGTGATTACTCTGCACATCACATTTACGTGTGTGACTGAGGATTCATAGGACCACTTTCAGACAGTTTCTCTACATTTTCAAATGTGAAATAATCTGGATGAAGTTAAGCATCAAAGGTGGGTCTAAAGCGAGATATTCGGATGCTTTCACAGACCGACTACGTTAGGAGCTATAGCGGCAGAACGCTTCAGAGAGAATTCGCAGAATTTCGTGAATAAATTACCCGATTACGCTTTTGTAACAGGGGAAGACTTTAACTTACCAGCTGTAGAATGGGAAAATGATGGGATCAAAACTGGTGCCAGAGTGACATTCTCAAAGTCGTGTCTTGGAATTACTTAGAGGAGATAGAGAACCAACTCTTGAAGGTAATGTCTACACCCTGTAGCAACAAACAAATCTGAACTTTTCGAAACAGTTAACGCAGAATAGGGCATCAGTGATCCTAAGGCTGTAATAGCATCAATGACTGAGTATTATAAGAACTGTTAAGAAATCTAGGAAAATATTTTTGTTTTACAAGAATGACAGTATACAAATTGCGGAGTACCTGCATAGTCAACATCAAATATTCAGTGCTGAGGAGAAGATATGGAAATGGATAAAATTCAAAATAACCATTCAATACGCCTTAGACAAGCACGTTCTGAAGAAGGTTTTAAGGAATGAGAAAGACCCACTGTTGTTTAACTGCTGCATTGGACAGTTGCTACGTAAACAAAGAGCCAGAGATTTAAGATAAGTCAAAACTTAGCCGACGAACAAAAGCTACTGAAGCGAAAATAAGAATGAGAGCAATGAGAGAAGGGTCCAGTCGGTTTCAAAGTAAAATTATGCCAACTGATCTTAGTGGTAACCCTAAGTAGTTTCAGTCCTACATAGCTTCAGCAGACGGATTGAAATGAGTCTATTCCGTCACTCAGTGACTGTACTGGCGTCAAAACAGAAGATGACAGAAGGCCGAAATACCGAATTTGGTCTTCCAAACTCTTTCACTGCGAAAAATAGTAACGCAGTCCGTCCTTTTAAACGCAACACAGACGTCGAAATGACAGATATTTAAATAAGCTATTGTGGAATAGAAAAGCAATTACAATAACTCAGTAGAGGAAAGGTAACTGGACCAGATGAGATACCTATAAGGTTCTACAGAGACTTGCTGACATTCTAGAAGCAGTATATAGCAGTTCGCTGGGGCAACGAAATGACAGGAAAAAAAGCGCAGGCCATTCCTGTTTTGTCCGCCCCGATAGCCGAGTGGTCAGCGTGACCGATTGCCGACCTACGGGCCCGTGTTCGATTCCCGGCTGGATCGGGGATTTTCTCCGCTCAGGGACTGGGTGTTGTGCTGTCGTCATCATCATTTCATCCCTATCCGGCGCGCAGGTCGCCCAGTGTGGCGTCGAATGTAATAAGACCTGCACCAAGGCGGTCGAATCTGCCCCGCAAGGGGCCTCCCGGCCAATGACGCCGAAAGCTCATTTTCATTTCCATTCCTGTTTTCAAGAAGGGTCGAATCACAGATGCACACAATTATAGACCTATATCGCTGATGTCAGTCTGCTATAGAATTATGGAACATCTCTTATGCTCAAGAATTTTGTGGTTTTTAGAGAAGGAAAATGTGCTCTGTAAAAATAAACATGGATTCCGCGAACAGATATCTTGCGAAACTCAGCACACTCTTCCTTCATGATATCCACAGCGCCCCAGACAATGGCTCAGCTTGACTTCGGAAATGTATTTCACACCGTTCCACACTACCAACAAGTGAAAAAAAATTGAGGTGACCGTGTGTAGCACCAGATTTGTGACTGGATTCAGAACTTCCTTGCAGATAAATAAAGGGACTGTTAACCTTAGAAACTCGATGACGCTGTTTGCAGATCATGCGGTTGCCTGTAAGAAAGTGGCAATACCAGAAGAGAGTAGCGAACTTTAGGAAGACCTGCAGAGGATTGATTAATGGTACAAGGAGTGGCAGATGACCCTGAACGTAAATAAATTTAACATAATGCGCATACATAGGAGAAGGAATCCATTACAGCAAAATTACACTGTTGGTCATAAATTGCTGGAAAAAGTAACTATTGTAAAACATCCAGGGAGTAACCACTAAGCAACCTTATGTGGAATTACCACATGAAAAAAGTAACAGGAAAAGCAGGTGCCAGACAGATTCACAAGAAAAATCTTACAAAACACTTTTTTGATCAATTCTCGAGTACTGGTCATCAGTGTATGGCATTTACCAGGTAGGACTGATTGAAGATTGGTTGATTTGGGGGAAGAGGCCAAACAGCGAGGTCATCAGTACCATCGGGTTAGGGAAGGATGGGGAAGGAAATCGGCCGTGCCCTTTCAAAGGAACCATCCCGGCATTTGCCTCAACCAATTTAAGGAAATCACGGAAAACCTAAACTAGGATGACTGGACGCGGGTTTGAACCGTCGTCCTCCCGAGTGCGAGTAAGTCTGCTAACCACTGAGCTACCTCGCTTGGTGTGATAGAAGACATACGTAAGATCGAATGAAGTGCATTTCAGTTGGTGCGAGAGTATTACGGAACGTCCAACAGACTTCAGTGGAAAACATTACAAGATAGTTTTTACTTGTGCATCATGGTGAGGTTTATATTGCAATTATGAGAAAGTACTGGAAAGAGTCAGAAAACATTACTTCCTCCCACGTCTCATGAAATGACAATGAGACAAATTTATAACTTAATTAATTGGTTATAAATTGGTACCTTACATAATTGCGCTCTGTCTATTATTCTCCTCCCATTCCCTCCCTAGTGTTTTATTTGGGGGGGGGGGGGGGGGTCCAACTGTGTTTCAGTACTGACGCCTTTTGGCCAATGCGCTCCTTTGCACCGGGACTCCACATGGGGTAGTATTTCTTACTATCAAATGTCTGAGCAGCACCAGTGCCACTTGCGTTCAGTACTTTGAGCAGTAATCATGATAAAACCCATTCTGCAGAAGCGAGCACCTAAGAAAAAGAATAAGAAGACTGCATGCGAAAGTACTTGATCATTATTATTATTATCCACCCCCCATGAACCATGGACGTTGCCGTTGGTGGGGAGGTTTGCGTGCCTCAGCAATACAGATAGCCGTACCGTAGGTGCAACCATAATGGAGGGGTATCTGTTGAGAGACCAGACAAACGTGTGGCTCGTGAAGAGGGGCAGCAGCCTTTTCAGTAGTTGCAGGGGCAACAGTCTGGATGATTGAGTGATCTGGCCTTGTAACACTAACCAAAACGGCCTTGCTGTTCTGGTACTGCGAACAGCTGAATGCAAGGGGAAACTACAGCCGTAATTTTTCCCGAGGGCATGCAGCTTTACTGTATGGTTAAATGATGATGGCGTCCTCTTGGGTAAAATATTCTGGAGGTAAAATAGTCCCCCATTCGGATCTCCGGGCGGGGACTACTCAAGAGGACGTCGTTATCAGGAGAAAGAAAACTGGCGTTCTACGGATCGGAGCGTGGAATGTCACATCCCTTAATCCGGCAGGTAGGTTAGAAAATTTAAAAAGGGAAATGGATAGGTTAAAGTTAGATACAGTGGGAATTAGTGAAGTTCGGTGGCAGGAGGAACAAGACTTTTGGTCAGGCGAATACAGGGTTATAAATACAAAATCAAATGGGGGTAATGCAGGAGTAGGTTTAATAATGAATAAAAAAATAGGAGCGAGGGGTAAGCTACTACAAACAGCATAGTGAACGCATTATTGTGGCCAAGATAGACACGAAGCCCACGCCTACTACAGTAGTACAAGTTCACATGCCAACTAGCTCTGCAGATGATGAAGAAATTGAAGAAATGTATGATAAAATAAAAGAAATTATTCAGATAGTGAAGGGAGACGAAAATTTAATAGTCATGGGTGACTGGAATTCGGTAGTAGGAAAAGGGAGAGAAGGAAACGTAGTAGGTGAATATGGATTGGGGGTAAGAAATAAAAGAAGAAGCCGCCTGGTAGAGTTTTGCACAGAGCATAACTTAATCATAGCTAACACTTGGTTCAAGAATCATAACAGAAGGTTGTATACATGGAAGAAGCCTGGAGACACTGACAGGTTTCAGATAGATTATATAATGGTAAGACAGAGATTTAGGAACCACGTTTTAAATTGTAAGACATTTCCAGGGGCAGATGTGGACTCTGACCACAACTGTTATGAACTGTACATTAAAACTGAAGAAACTGAAAAAAGGTGGGAGTTTAAGGAGATGGGACGTGGATAAACTGACTAAACCAGAGGCTGTACAGAGTTTCAGGGAGAGCATGAGGGAACAATTGACACGAATGGGGGAAAGAAATACAGTAGAAGAAGAATGAATAGCTTTGAGGGATGAAATAGTGAAGGCAGCAGAGGATCAAGTAGGTAAAACGAACGAGGGCTACTAGAAATCCTTGGGTAACAGAAGAAATATTGAACTCAATTGATGAAAGGAGAAAATATAAAAATGCAGTAAATGAAGCAGGCAAAAAGAAATACAAACGTCTCAAAAATGAGATCAACAGAAAGTGCAAAATGGCTAAGCAGGGATGGCTAGAGCACAAATGTAAGGATGTAGAGGCTTATCTCACCTGGGGTAAGATAGATACTGCCTACAGGAGAATTAAAGAGACCTTTAGAGAAAAGAGAACCACTTGTATGAATATCAAGAGCTCAGATGGAAACCCAGTTCTAAGCAAAGAAGGGAAAGCAGAAAGGTGGAAGGAGTATATAGAGGGTATATACACAGGCGATATACTTGAGGAGAATATTAAGGAAATGGAAGAGGATGTAGATGAAGATGAAAGGGGAGATATGATACTGCGTGAAGAGTTTGACAGAGCACTGAAGGCCTGAGTCGAAACAAGGCCCCAGGAGTAGACAACATTCAATTAGAACTACTGAGAGCCTTGGAAGAGCCAGTCCTGACAAAACTCTACCATCTGCCGAGGCGAAACACCCTCAGACTTCAAGAAGAATAGAATAATTCCAGTCCCAAATAAAGCAGGTATTGACAGATGCGAAAATTACCGAACTATCAGTTTAATAAGTCACGGCTGCAAAATACTAAAGCGTATTCTTTACAAACGAGTGGAAAAACTAGTAGAAGCCGACGTCGGGAAAGACCAGTTTGGATTCCGTAGAAATATTGGAACACGTGAGGCAATACTGACCCTACAACTTGTCTTAGAAGAGAGATTAAGGAAAGACAAACCTACGTTTCTAGCATTTGTAGACTTAGAGAAAGCTTTTGACAATGTGGTCTAGAATACTCTCTTTCAAATTCTAAAGGCGGCAGGGGTAAAATACGGGGAGCGAAAGGCTATTTACAATTTGTACAGAAACCAGATGGCAGTTATAAGAGTCGAGGGACATGAAAGGGAAGCAGTGGTTGGGAAGGGAGTGAGACAGGGTTGTAGCTTATCCCCAATGTTATTCAATCTGTATATTGAGCAAGCAGTAAAGGAAACAAAAGAAATTTCGGAGTAGGTATTAAAATCCACGGAGAAGAAATAAAAACTTTGAGGTTCGCCGATGACATTGTAATTCTGTCAGAGACAGCAAAGGACTTGGAAGAGCAGTTGAACGGAATGGATAGTGTCTTGAAAGGAGGATATAAGATGAACATCAACAAAAGCAAACCGAGGATAACGGAATGTACTCGAAATAATTTGGGTGATGCTGAGGGAATTAGATTAGGAAATGAGACACTTAAAGTAGTAAAGGAGTTTTGCTATTTGGGGAGCAGAATAACTGATGATGGTCGAAGTAGAGAGGATATAAAATGTAGACTGGCAATGGTAAGAAAAGCGTTTCTGAAGAAGAGAAATTTGTTAACATCGAGTATAGATTTAAGTGTCAGGAAGTCGTTTCTGAAAGTATCTGTATGGTGTGTAGCCATGTACGGAAGTGAAATATGGACGATAAATAGTTTGGACAAGAAGAGAATAGAAGCTTTTGAAATGTGGTGCTACAGAAGAATGCTGAAGATTAGATGGGTAGATCACATAAGTAATGAGGAGGTATTGAATAGAATTGGGGATAAGAGGAGTTTGTGGCATAACTTGACTAGAAAAAGGGATCGGTTGGTAGGACATGTTCTGAGGCATCATGGGATCACCAATTTAGTATTGGAGGGGAGCGTGGAGGGTAACAATCGTAGAGGGAGAGAGATGAATACACTAAGCAGATTCAGAAAGATGTAGGTTGCAGTAGGTACTGGGAGATGAAGAAGTTTGCACAGGATAGAGTAGCATGGAGAACTACATCAAACCAGTCTCAGGACTGAAGACCACAACAACATTATTACTGCTACAAACACACACACACACACACACACACGCACGCACGCACGCACACGCACACGCACAGTCACTACTGTTTTATTATTGTTACACAACTGCATGACTCCACACAGCCTCCACCAATGGCAGCAGCAGCATTAGCAGCTAGCTCTCCAACTTCTTGGCATTTGACCAGCAGCAATCTGCATTTAAGCTCCCTGACCCACTGCCATTCCATTAACCCCAGCCAGCATCATCGAATCTGCAGTTCAGTGCTATTACTAACAGAATGCTGCCGCTGCTCTTCGCTACTACATACAATTTAACAGCAAGTGGTTCAAAATGTGTGTATGTGGGACCGACAGTGACTTTGAAGCTATTGACAGAGAATGTACAGTGAAGTGATACTCAAGTGTGTTCTATGTGGTTAGAATTAGACCACTTGAGTGGTATGATTGAGTACATTGGAAGAAAAATGACTGACGAGTAAAGTTCTCTGCTTACACAAATTAATATTTGAATGATAAAAGGCAAAGCAGTGGTAGTGGACATGTAATGAGAGGCAATGCGCGAGTTAACGGCTAATGGTGCAACCAGATACATCAAACATTCAAGTGCAATGCATTTATGTGGCTTTTACTGTGCATTAATGATTGTGTCTGACAAACTGCCGCTGGCAGCAATATGTCAGAGCAATGTTCAAGGACTATTATGAAATGACTATTATGGTTCAAATGACTCTGTGCACTATGGGACTTAACATCTGAGGTCATCAGTCCCCTAGAACTTAGAACTACTTAAACCTAACTAACCTAAGGCCATCACACACATCCATGCCCATGCATTCGAACCTGCGACCATAGCGGTCGCGCGGTTCCACACTGAATCGCCTAGAACCGCTCGGCCGCACTGGCCGGCGACTATTATGAATTTGTACACCAACAAAATGAAGCTGAATAAGCTAGATCACTGTATTAATACGTGTATTCCACATGCACCACACTCTATAAAAGTTGATCTTCTAAGTGTTGATGCTGAATATATTGAGTGGACACCAGTGCAAATGCCCCAACAGGATTAACCCTTAACAGTGGTATTTTTTTCTCTAAATTATATTCCAAAAATATTTACTTTTATTAATGAAAATGATTCTGTAATGACTGACGTTACATTCTGACATATAAAGCTAAAAATAACTCGTTACAAACTCTTGAAGATCACTAATAATAAAATAGCCTGCAACTTGAAGCCACTTTTCAGTTTCTGTGTGTGACTATGAAGTCCAACCATGCATTTCACAGCTGTTTCCTGTAAACATTAATACATCCGCGGTGGTCCAGCTAGCTCCTCCAAGATTTTTCTTACCACTGGCCATTCAACTGACAAATAGCGGCCTCTCGCGAATAGACAGGTACGCGACCGAACGCGTGACGAGCCTGTGTTACACAAGTGATCATAGTGTCTATCGCCGCCACACTTTCAGTGAAAGATCGATCGCGAGGTACTTTGTAATCCTACATTTTTACCATCGTCCTCACTGCTTCCAGATATCAAAGCTAGCATGAATTTGATATGAGTATGTCCTCTGACTGTATTTCATTAGTTGCTTGTTTTGAAGACAAATGCTGGTGCCTCAGCGTCCTCTGTTACTCTCTTGCTTGATAGCGTTCCTTCTGATCCGATGGATTACAGAAGTATGTGTCATTTTATGATGTGATATTTGACTTAAATTAGAATGTTACGAATATTTACGTTAATACGAGGGGCGTTTGAAAAGTCCATGCAAAGTCCAAGAGATGGCACCACCGGCGCATATCGAGGTTATGTTTAGTTAGTAGCATCTCTGGGAAGAACGCACACCAAGTTTCAGCCGTATTGGTCTATTTCGTTGTGTTTGGCATTCGTGTGAATCAAGGAAGTCGAGTGATTGTCAAAAAATGAACGAAAAAGAATTTCGTGTGGTGATTAAACATTACTTTATGAAAGGCCAAACGCCTCAGGAGACTAAAGATAAGCTTGATGAATATTACAGTGACTCTGCACCTTCGATTAGAACAGTGTATAAGCGGTTTCAAAATTTCCGGAGTGGCATCCCGCCGTCTCTACCGTGCCTTCCTCCACACGCGTGACCCGGGCACACTACGACGCCCCCGGCAACTCCAGCGACACATTAGAAATTTGCTCGCGGCTAAGAAACGCCGGGACTGGCGACAGACATGCACCCATTTAAGTGCTACCCTACCTATAAACTCGTCCAAGTTCTGGTCAGCCTTCCGTCACCTTACCGGAACTAAACCCTCCCCCTACTATCCTCTTCTCCATGATGATCACCCCTTCCCTACACCCTTAGTAAGGCCAATCACTTTGCCTCCTACCTCTCCGATGTCTTTTCCATTCCCGATGATCCCCAGTTTGATTACTCCCTCTTCCCAGATGTCCGCGATCGAACTGACACCTCTGTCCCTCCTCTCACACCTGGTTTCCAGTACTTGGACAACATTGCACACACGGAACTCAATGCCCCTATCACTACACAGGATCTCATTGCTACACTCTGCACAAAATGCAACACCGCTCCTGGTCACGATCGTGTCACCTACCGTCACCTCCGTGAAGCTCCTGTTTCTTTCCTTTCCACCCTGGCCAGGCTCTACAATGTAGTCCTGTCCACTGGTTACTACTCCAACCTGTGGAAAACCTCCCATATCCTGATGTTCCTTAAAGCGGGTAAACCGCCATCCGCCGTCTCCTCCTACCATCCCATCAGCCTTACCTTGGTCTTCAGCAAGGTCTTGGAATCTATCCTCACCTGACGCATCCACCAGCATCTCCGCCAGCACCGCCTCCATCCTGTTACCCAGTGTGGCTTTCGACCATCCTTCTTTTCCGACGACCTTCTCCTTCACCTCACTCATCTCCTTTCCGACCAGCTTAATTCCCGTCGCTCCTCAATCTTCCTCTCCCTGGACCTCGAACGTGCTTATGACCATGTATGGCATTCCGGTTACCTCTTCAAGCTCCAAACCTTCGCCCTTCCTGTTAACTACGTCCGTCTGATCGGCTCCTTTCTCTCCCACCGTCCTTCCTACGTCACCATCCATAACATGGATTCCTACACCTTTCTTCCCTCCGCTGGTGAGCCCCAAGGCTCCGTCCTCTCCCCCCTTCTGTACTTTTTGTATACGGCGGACATGCCGCCGCCGTCACCCCCCCGTCCACCTTCTCCAGTTTGCTGATGATACCGCCTTCCTTACCCTTGCCTCCACCCTGCAGCGCTCCCAACACCTTCTCCAGTCCCATCTTGACTGGTTCACCGCTTGGTTCAACCACTGGTTGCTCAAAGTCAATCCCTCCAAAACCCAGGCGATCACTGTAGGCAAAACCACCGCATCCTTCTGACTCCTTGATTTCTATCTCACCTTCTATGGCCATCCTATCGCCTTCACCCCCACCTTTAAGTACCATGGCGTCACCCTCAACCGTCGCCTCTCCTGCACCCCCCATCTCCAGACAATCCAAGCCAAGGCACACTCCCGACTCTGTCTCCTCAAGCTCCTTTCTGGCCATAAGTGGGGTCTGGACCCCTCCACCATAGTCCGCACCTATAAATCCCTCATCCGCCCTATCCTTTGTTATGCCCATCCGGCCTGGATCTCCGCCCCCCCCTACCTTTTATAAATCCTTTCAAACCCTTGAACGCCATGCTCTCTGCCTCGCCTATCGCATACGTCTCCCCTCCCCCACGCGGATCCTGTACAATCTGATTACGTTCCCCCACCTCCTCCTTTTCCTTGAAAGGATACAGATCCTGTACACCTCCCATAAACTCGATCCTCCTCACCTGCTTGTGTCGCCCATCCTCTCCCACCCTCGCCCGCTGCCGCACCTATATTCCCACATCCCACCCAGTCTCCATCTCTCCACCCTCCTTACCCTCTCCCAAGGTGGCTTCCGCCAGCTCACCCTCCCTGATGGTGTCCTCCTCCCCTCCATCTACCCCTCCTATCAACTCTGATCCTCCCCCCACTTCCTGTGTCTTTTCCTTTAGGCTCCCTCCCTCCCTTCTCTCTCCTTTCCCCCCCCCCATCCCCCTTCCTCCACCCCTATTCCCCCAGGCTTCCCCTCCCCCTTCCTCCCTTCCACCTATCTCCCCTGCCTGTGGCATCTCTGCTCTCCCCTCTCCATCTCCCTTCCCCCTCCCCCTCTCTTGGCAGGTCCCTGGACTCGTACACGCTCAGTTGAAGATCAACGCCTCGTGTTTCTGTGTGTGCCGTCGTTTGTGCTTAAGTGGTTCAGTGTTATTCATTTTGTGCACCTACGTTCGCGAGTGAAAATTTTCGTCTATGTATGTGTCCAAGAGTTTGAACAAATTTTGTCTTGGACTCTACGCCCGTGAACGGCTCCATGTATTTTAAACAGTGTTTGTCTCCGTTTATATGTCCACCATGTTTTTCTCTAATTGTCTTCATTTGTCTCTTTTGTGTTTCTCTATGGCCAAAGAGCGGCGTAGTATACTGCTGTTGGCCTGCCTGTACACAGGTTTAAAAATAACAATAATGGAAAAAAAATCCGGAGTGGCCATATGGGCACAACTGATGCTGAACGTTCTGGACGCCCTGTGGAGGTTACGACTCCAGAAATCATTGATAAAATCCATGATATGGTGACGGATGACAGAAGAGTTAAAGTGTGTGAGATTGCTAGTGCTGTGGGCATCTCAAATGAACGGGTACATACTATTTTGCATAAACATTTGGACATGAGAAAGTTATCTGCAAGATGGGTTCCGCGATTGCTCACGCTTGACCAAAAACGGAATCTTGTGAAGTGTTGCAAGGATGCTTTGCACCTGTTCAGGAAGAATCCGCAGGACATTAAGCGTCGTTTCGTCACTGTGGATGAAACATGGATACATTACTTTTACTCCTGAGACCAAACACCAACCTAAACAATGGGTTATCAAGGGAGAATCTGCACCAAAAAAGGCGAAGACCATTCCTTCGGCCAGAAAGGTTATGGCGACTGTCTTTTGGGATTCGCAAGAATAATCCTCATCGACTATCTGGAAAAGGGTAAAACTATTACAGGTGAATATTGTTCATCATTATTAGACCGTCTGAAAATCGAACTGCAAGAAAAACGCCGTCGATTGGACCGCAAAAAAGTCCTTTTCCATCACTATAGTGCACCAGCACACACCTCAGCAGTTGTAGTTGCAAAATTAATGGAAACAGCATTCCAAGTCGTTTCACATCCCCCCTATTCTTCAGACTTGGCTCCATCGGACTACTATTTGTTCCCCAATTTGATGAAGTAGCTGGCGGGACAAAGATTTTATTCAAACGAGGGGGTGATTGCAGCAACTAATAGCAATTTTGCAGACTTGGACAATTCCTATTATTCGGAAGGGATCAACAAATTAGAACAGCGTTGGACGAAGTGTATAAGTCTAAAAGGAGACTATGTCGAAAAATAAAAAAAGGTTTTTACACGGACTTTTCAAACGCCCCTCGTAGTTTTGTCATTTTCTCCATTTCTTTCCCTAATCTGATTTTTAAACACTTTTCCGCAAATTATTCAGAGACGTTCTTCTACGTCGGTCGTCTTAATACGACGATGCAGTTGATTGGCTGCCATTTCGCGGCTTTAAGGGCATATTGCACGATCAACGTTGGAACCCATTTCCTCTCGTAAGTCCGATTCCTTTTTAGAGCATTATTTTATTACATGCTCAATACCAAGACAAAACTTTTAATTGTCTTTTCACGGTCACACATCATTGTGTTAAAGATGGGCCGGCAAAACAGGCTTCGACGAATTTGATTGATTCCGTCAAAATTACGATCGTCCTTTCTCACTGTTACTTATCTTATCCTTTCTTCTTCTTCTTTCTTGGCTCTACAGCTCATGATGAGCCTTGGCCTCTTCTACAATTCCCTTCCATCTCTCTCGGTCTTTTGCCAATACTCTCCAGTTTCTATAGCCCATTTTCCTAAGATCTTCGGTTACTCCATCTTCCCATCTGGCTCTTGGTCGACCACGTCCTCTCTGCCCTCCTGGCTTTCCTTGTAATATTTTTTTTGGTACTTCTGTATCATTCATGCGAGCCACATGTCCCGGCCACCTCAGTCTGGATGATTTCGCTATCCTTCTGATGGGTTGGTCTTTGTATATGGTATACACCTCATTGTTGTATCTCCTCCTCCATATTCCTCTTTCACAGATTGGGCCGGTAATTCGTCTAAGTACCTAACTTTCAAATGCATCCAGTGTTTCAATATCTTTAGTTGTTAATGTCCAGGCTTCAGAGGCATATGTAAGCACTGGTCGTATAAGTGATTTATACATAGTTAATTTCGTGGTACGAGTGGGGAGCCTTGTGGATAGAAGTCTTGTTAGGGCAAAATAGGCTCTGTTGGCCAGTATTACTCTCTGCTTAATTTCAAAGGAGGTATCATTTAGATGTGTAACTGTCGAGCCCAGATACTTGAAATGTTCAACTCTCTCAAATGTATAATTGCCCATTGTTATTGCGTTCGGCATATTTTCTCTATGTGCTTTTCAGCGGCCATATATTTTGTTTTTTGTTCATTAATAATTAACCCCATGTTCCTAGTGGCCTGTTCAAGAGCTGTAAATGTCTCTTCCATTGCTTTTTGGGTTCTTGCTATTATATCTATGTCATCTGCGTAGGCCAGTATCTGCACCGATTTATAGAAGATCGTTCCTCTGTTCCTTTACAACCAATATTAAAAGAAATACGTACAGAGGAAGAGCGATTATAGTGTACAAGGTACAACTTCGGGAAGCGTGTGTTCCGAGATGGACTCACCTTCGGTGGCGGTGGCGGCGTGCACGTGCGCGGGCGGCGTCTTGGGCCTGGTGTGGTGGTGCAGCGGCGACACCGGAGACTGGTGCATGGCGGGCGGCGCGGGCAGCGGCGACGTGGCGCCCTCCCTGACGGCGGTGGGGGCGGCGGGAGCGGGGGCGGCGGCAGCGGCGGCGGAGGCGGGCGGCGGCTGCGGCGACACCTGCAGCAGGCGCGGCGGCAGCGGCAGCTCGGGCCGGTGGCCGGCGCCGCCCACGTCCAGGCTCTCGTCGTTCTTCGCCACGGGCTATCGACATACCGCACCGCTCTCCGTCACTCGACACTCGACAGAGCGACTCATAGACATGGATGCAACAGGGCTCTAGTTCAAAGTACTGCGCGTTTTTACCTCGCAGTTCAAGCTTAGAATGTAATCGCGGAAAATGCCTTTGTGAGCAGCCGCAAAGGCTTGCTGTTAGTTATGTAATTTATTGACCGTTAAAAGGAGAACCGAGTTTCAAGATATCTGTTGTGAATAACCCCTTTAAGTACACTACTGGCCATTAAAATTGCTACATCACGAAGATGACGTGCAACAGACGCGAAATTTAATCGACAGGAAGAAGATGCTGTGTTATGCAAATGATTAGCTTTTCAGGGTATTCACACAAGGTTGGCGCCGGTGGCGACACCTACAACGTGCTGACATGAGGAAAGTTTCCAAATGATTTCTCAGACACAAATGGCAGTTGACCGGCGTTGCCTGGTGAAACGTTGTTGTGATGCCTCGTGTAAGGAGGAGAAATGCGTACCATCACGTTTCCGACTTTGATAAAGGTTGGATTGTAGCCTATCGCGATGGCGGTTTATCGTATCGCGACATCGCTGCTCGCGTTGGTCGGGATCCAGTGACTGTTAGCAGAATAAGGAATCGGTGGGTTCAGGAGGGTAATACGCCGTGCTTGATCCCATCGGCCTTGTATCACTAGCAGTCGAGATGACAGGCATCTTATCCCGCATGGCTGTAACGGATCGTGCAGCCACGTCACGATCCCTGAGTCAACAGATGGGGACGTTTGCAAGACAACAACCATCTGCACGAACAGTTCGACGACTTTTGCGTCAGCATGGACTATCAGCACGGAGACTATGGCTGCGGTTACCCTTGACGCTGCATCACAGACAGGAGCGCCTGCGATGGTGTACTCAACGATGAACCTGGGTGCACGAATAGCAAAACGTCGGTTTTTCGGATGAATCCAGGTTCTGTTTACAGCGTCATGATGGTCGCATCCGTGTTTGGCGACATCGCGGTGAACACACACTGGAAGCGTGTATTCGTCGTCGCCATTCTGGCATATCACCCGGCGTGATAGTATGGGGTGCCATTGGTTACACGTCTCGGTCACCTTGAACACTTTGAACAGTGGACGTTACATTTCAGATGTGTTACGACCCGTGACTCTACCATTCATTCGATCCATGCGAAACCCTACATTTCAGCAGTATAATGCACGACCGCATGTTGCAGGTCATGTACGGGCCTTGCTGGATAATGAAAATGTTCGACTGCTGCCCTGGCCAGCACATTCTCCAGATCTCTCACCAATTGAAAACGTCTGGTCAATGGCGGCCGAGCAACTGGGTCGTCACAATACGCCATCACTACTCTTGATGAACTGTGGTATCGTGTTGAAGCTGCATGGCAGCTGTACCTGTACACGCCATCCAAGCTCTGTTTGACTCAATGCCCAGGCGCATCAAGGCCGTTATTACGGCCCGAGGTGGTTGTTCTAGGTACTGATTTCTCAGGATCTATGCACCCAAATTGCGTAAAATGTAATCACATGTCAGCTCTAGTATAATATATTTGTCCAATAAATACCCTTTTATCATCTGCATTTCTTCTTGGTGTAGCAATTTTAATGGCCAGTAGTATAGTTATAGACAAATCCCGAAACCTTCAACCTACGCAAAATAATGCACTCTCATCTCCCAGAAAAACAATTTCGAAACGTTATCTGACTCGTATAGTTCAATAGAAATAGTCACACACAAAAATACTTTTGTATTGCAGTCCAGTGGAAAAGAAATAGGTTTGTGCAGCTAATAACTCAATCAATGCACAGCGAGTACTGATTCCTAAAGGCAGCAAACTACACTGATGAACCAAAGAAACTGGAACACCTGCCTAATGTCGTATAGGTACCCCGCGAGCATGCAGAACTACCGCAACACTACGTGGCATGGACTCGACTAATGTCTGAAATAGTGCTGGATTGAAATAACACCCTGAGTCCTGCAGAATCGTCCATAAATCTGTGAGAGTAGTAGGAGGAAAAGAGATCGCTTCTGAACAGCACTTTGCAAGGGATCCCAGATACGCTAAATAATGTTCATATTTGGGGAGTTTAGTAGCCAGCGAAAGTGTTTAAACTCAGAAGAGTGTCTCTGGAGACACACTGTAGCAATTCTGAACATGGAGGGTGTCGCATTGTCGTTCTGGAATTGGCCAAGTCCGTCGGAATGCACAATGGGCATGAATGGATGCAGATGATCAGACAGGATGCTTACGTACGTGTCACCTGTCAGAGTCGTATCTAGACGTATCAGGGGTCCCATATCACTCCAACTGCGCACGCCCCACACCATTACAGAGCCTCCACCAGCTTGAACAATCCCCTGCTGACATGCAAGGTCCATGGATTCATGAGGCGGCCTCCATACCCGTACACGCCCATCTGCTCGATTCAATTTAAAACGAGACGAGGCAACATATTTCCAATCATCAACAGTCCAACGTCGGTGTTGACGGGCCCAGGCGAGGTGTAAGGCTTTGTGTCGTGCAGTCATCAAGGATACAAGAGCGGGCCTTCGGCTCCGAAAGCCCATATCGATGATGTTTTGTAGAATGGTTCGCACGCTGGCCCAGAATTGAAATCTGCAGCAATTTGGGGAAGGGTTGCACTTCTGTCATGTTGAACGATTCTCTTCAGTCGTCGTTGGTCCCGTTCTTGCAGGGTCTTTCTCCGACCGTAGCGATGTCGGAGATTTGATGTTTTACCAGATTCCTGATATTCGCGGTACACTCGTGAAATGGCCGTACGGGAAAAATCACCACTTCATCGATACTTCGGAGATGCTGTGACCCATTGCTCGTGCGCCAACTATAGCATCACGTTCAAACTCACTTAAATCTTGATAACCTGCCACTGTAGCAGCAGTAATCGTTCTAACAACTGCACCAGAAACTTCTTGTCTTATACAGGCGTTGCCGACCGCAGCGCCGTATTCTGCCCGTTTACATATCTCTGCATTTGAATACGCATGCGTATGCCAGTTTCTTTGGCGCTTCAGTGTAAAATGAACATGTATTAGCCTTTCACTTATATCATCCAGATGTGGCGTGATGATGTTTCCTCAGTTTTACAATTGTTGCCTAAGAATATAAGGTATCTCTAAACCACGTGAGCCAAAATGTAATTCCTAAATACCAGTTTTACATAGGTGCGTAATAATGTGTGAGAACTATCCGCACTATGTACAAGGTGAAGATAAAATGGCGCACTTGGTGGCGGCATGCAATTCCCCATCCAGATTCAAGACAAAAGTTTATCCAGAAAATTGGCTTTCCCATCCCTGACACCATCCGAGCTTGTGCTCCGTCTCTAATGACTTCGATGTCGATTGGATGTTAAACCCAATCTTCCTTCCTTCCTTTCTTTACGTTCATGTAGAGCGGCTTCTCGATAGAGTACGCAAACGATGGTTACGTCGACATGCTTCTGGTGCTGAATGCATCCCATAACCAAACTGCTGTTGCTGCTGCTCGTGCGTATGCTGCACGGTACCCCCAAAGGCGAATAAGAATGGTTTTCGTCGCCTGGAGCAACGCCTTCGGGAAACCGATGGTCTTCATCCACAAGTACTGGAATGGTGTCGTCCAAGGACTGGTCGTACTCCACAAAAAAAGAATGCGATCCTTGAAGCTGTTCACCAATCGCCTCGGCGAAGTACCCGTGATTGTTGCAAGGCAATTCCAGATATCTCAATGACTGACTGTTGAAGTGTTGCACGATTAAGAGCTGCACCTATATCATAAAACGTTAACTCACTACCAGAGGCCAGAAGACAGCATTCGACGAGTACAGTACTGTGTATGGTTTTTGCACTAAGTGGAAGATAACGAAGATTTTATAAATAACGTGATATGGGCAAACGAATGTAGCTTCATTCGTGAAGGTATTTTCAACCTTCACAACAGCCATTATTGGTCGGAACATAACCCACATGCCACCTGTGAACATGGCTTTCAGGCTCGCTTGGATATAAACCCGTGGGCTAGAATCGTGGGAGGTGTGCTTTTGGGCCCTTATCTATTTCCGGACAAGTTGAAGGCGCCCTTGTATTGTACTTTCCTTTGCAATACTTTGCCTGACGTATTAGAAAACTTGTCGCTTGGTGTTCACCGACAGCTATGGTTTCAGCAAGATGATGCAACGCCACAATTTGGAATGAATGTGCGTAACTATTGAAACACGTATGTAACGTAGCAGCGATGGCGAGGCATTGCAGCGTATCTGACCAGAGAGTATGCGCTTGACCGCGCGAGTGTTACGAGCTGTACTCAGTCAGTAGCTCTGTTTAGTTGCGAGCAGTACTCTGTCAGTAGTTGTTGCAGTCAGTAGCTCTGTTCAGTTGCGTGCAGTACGCTAGTAGTCGTCATGCAGAGCGGTCGGTCAGTGGTAGCAGCCCAGTGCGGTTGTGTGATGTAGTCTGTCGGCAACACTGGTCAAGATGCTGAATAAGGTATACTGTTAATTAAGATAATCATCGGATAATGTAAAGTTTATTTATTGTAATTAATTTTCAACAAGTGCCCCCAATAATAATTTTGATTTCAAAAGCAATTTTACATAAAATTTTTATTTAATTGAAGTAACTATTTCGTTCCACTTCCCTTAAAGAAAAGTTTCAGTTTTCAGTTAAATAATAAAAAAAAAGGAATATTATTATTTGCAATGCAGTTCCTCCGAGCCGTGCGCAAGAATAAGAGCAGAAATTTGACTAGCTGTTACAATGAGGTAAGAATTTAATTCTGATTTTTGCACAGGGCCAAAGACCGATATTTCGGTGTAATTGAATTAACATTATCGGTGAGATTTTGTTGTCACTGAATTGACTTTAATTTTTTTGTGAAGAGCTTACACCAGAGTCAGATTGCGAATTTCACATTTTTGTTGCCTTTGTCAGTACATTTGATTGCAGGGAGGTTCTTCTTGGGTCCCATTTATTATTATATTTTGTATTTAAATATTTCTGTGGGGACGATATTGCTTCTTGGCTCCTTTTCTATTAAATATGTCCTTTTAAAATTTTGTGGGGAGGTTACACTTGGCGACACCCAGTCCAGGATCGAATTTCGTTGAGAGTCTTTTGAGCAACAGTCAGATATCTGCTCTTATTTGCTTAGATATAATTAGGATTTGACGCAACGCTTTTACTAATCTTATGACTTTCTTTCTACAGGTCAACGGCAATTCGTTGCTCTGTTGTATTTGTGTGTTGCTTTTGCATTGTGCTTATTTGTTTTGTGAATAATTGTGACTATTGCAAAAATGCCGCGAAAGACTGTGAATAGTGTATCGCGAAGTATTGTGAATGAAATTACCGACTTAAACAACGTGACCGATAGTAATTGTGATACGCAGCGTAATGATGACAATCCCGCGTTCACTAACAATCAGTGCATTCCAACCACTAATGATGACTTTTGTCTTAATGATGAACAAACGAACTCGGTTATGTCCTCTGTTGATTTGACGACAATCGATGACGCGGGACGCTCTCTTGTAATGAGCGCTGCCCAGCCTAACACAACCGATTTACTAAATTCACGTGACGAACAGACAAATTTGTCTAATGAAAATGAACAGATCACACAAAGTAGGACGGATTTATTTAATTCCGGAACAGTGTCTGACAATGTACATCCGACTGATAAACGTTTTTGTAAATTACAGAATGACCAAATGGTCACGGAAAGCGAGACAATTCCAGATCCACCACTAAACAGTACAGATAGTATATACGTTAGTTCTGACTTGGTACGAATTGTGACAAGATTGCTACAACAGCAAAGTGAGAAATTAGACAATATTTTCAGACGACATAGGGAAGATAACAAACACTTAAATGAAAAACTTGACAATAATGACGAAAAACTCAAACAACAACTTGATGAAAGTTTCGACAACCATTTCAAACAACTTAGAGAAACAATTGATAAAAGTTTCGAACTCACAAGCGAAAAACAAGACGACCTTAAAGAACAGAACAAACAAGTTAGTGAGCAGATTACAGCTGTTACCGGGCAATGTCAGGACATTAAAGAACAATTACGTGTGAATACTAGGACTTGTGCTAATAACAGTAATGAAAAAGTTGGCACTGTTGCACAAGAATTAAGTAGCACACGTGTAGGCACAACAGAATCACATAAAGACGAGATTATTGCAGTCACCGAACAATGTTCAGCAAACGAAACACAGATACACGAAATTAATGCAGTCACCGAACAATGCTCTAAAAACGCAGTACAGATTCGCGACGAGGTTAATTTTGAATCAGTGGAAGTTTCACACACTCCGAATACGGTAGTTGACGAGAAATTTGCACGACAGAACAACCAAAATGTCGAAAGCATTAAAGTAACAGAATTAAAGACTATTTCAGTCACCAACACGTCACAGAATCCGCCACGTTGCGAGCATTTATCAGAGTCACGCAGCGTGTATAATGTGAACAATTTACAGAGACTACGCGACTTAAAATCTGAAAAGCTACGTAACTTGAAGTACGAAAAGACACAGACAGATTCACACACAAACCCGAACGTGTTTTCAAATTCAATGACGAGAACGTAGATTACGAGCAATTTTTATCCGCCAGAAAATGTAAAGAATTTAATAATGACAGAACACAGGTACACGCTTTGCATTGTATACGACAATTTATCTTTGTACTTTCACCGCTATTACCTGTAATGCAGAAACTAGCTTTGAACCAGAGGCGACAATTTGCTATTGTATTTTCATCAGCATTACGTATTATGCAGAAACTGGAATTAGCAAGAATACAGCGATTTACTTTTGGAATTTTACCGCCATTGCCTGTAACGCAAAAGCTAAAAATTATTTGCAGTACGTAATTGACCTCAGGGGATTCATTACGCTTTAATGAATATGTGCCGTAGCGAGCATAGGGCCCCGAGCTGTAGTAGTGCTGTTTCATCTTTAGTTTTCTGCACTGCTGCCTTCTCTTCTACTATCCTTTATATCTATCAAAACTGCTCTTTAACTATTGCTCTACGTAGTATTAAGAAACGAGTAATGAAAACCCGATGTGACAAACTTTTACCGAATGTGACAATTTTCAGTAGGCACTCCCGTAATGACAACTACCGCCGTAATTTTAATTACAGATAAAATCGTAATCATCAGTATGTGTAAAATTATTAGTAACAGAAACCACATTTTGGTAACAATAGACCTTTTCACCACAATAGCATGAAAGTCAGCCGCTTAGCATACGTAACCAACAATGCAGTCTACAAGGTCAACCAAACTTTAATGTTTCGCCGCGTGCACGTATAGTCCCAGCCCCAACAAATAGTAACGCATGGCAGCAAAGAAACAACTACGTACAGACAACACACTATTTCAACTCGTATCGCAATGCGCCGTATAGAAATTACTATCATGACAGACGTAAAAATGATGAGCACAATTTTCAGCGTACATTTAATAACAGTCGATCTTATGAGCAGCAACAACATCAGCAACAACAAATAATCATGAATGGAACAGACAATAGGTGTCATCCATAGCGTAACACGTCAGTAAGAAATAACAGAACAGTTCATATAGTGGATATGCCACAACATTCTCCCGTAAATAATAACACATACGATAGATTTTAACCAGATACAGCACAGATTGCATATTCCAGTAACGTAAGCAATAATTTAGACACGCAGAATCTTGTTCACGAAAATGTTATTAATTTTGACGCCATCCGACACACGTTTGCATTAAGGACAGAATTACGACGTACGTAGACGATATTCTTATCGCAGAAGCTAACTGGTCTGAACACAATATGATTCTTGAACGTCTGTTACAAACTTGCCATGCACAAGGACTTACAGTTAACCTCAGTAAATCGCATTTTGGCAAAACTCTTATATAAAATTTCTTGGACACGTAATTTCAGCAGAGGGCATTGCACCTGATCCGGAAAAACTTCAAGCTCTACGTGACATTACCGTTCCTACGACGAAGAAACAACTACGCAGTTTTTTGGGCTTAATTAACTTTTTTCGTAAATTTATTCATCACTCTGCTTTAGACACACCCAGATTATGTCAATTAACAGGTAAAAACAGTATTTGGTCTTGGGATAAGCAAGCACACTCTGAATTCATGAACCTGAAACATGCTCTGTTGAATGCACCACTGTTATCGCACCCAGATCTTACTAGAAATTTTTCCATTGCCACTGACAGTTCCAATACCGCTTTAGGCGTACATATTTTCCAGGAAACTGAAGAAGATGGGTCTACAGTAATCAAAAACATCGCATTTGCAAGCCGCATTTTGTCATCTGCTGAACGAAATTATTCCGTCACAGAACTTGAAACATTATGTGTTGTATGGGCTTTCACGAGATTTAGGCACTTTCTTTATGGCAGACATACCACCGTTTACACAGACCATAGAGCTATACAATTTTTGCTTTCAGCTAAATTTACTCACGACAGGTTAAGTAGATGGAAACTATATTTACAAGAATTTAATTTTACGATTGTTCACATTCCCGGCACACAAAATGTTATAGCAGACGCACTATCGCGTTCTCTCGGCAACAATCAGCAAGACGTAGTAACCAACTTCTGCAAAACAAATTTCAGTGTCATGTACATTCAGCAAGTTGCATTTGAAAATTTTATTTCGTCGTCATTACAGGACATAGCACAAGAACAAAATAAAGACAATGTGTGGAAAGAAATTAAACACCTTTGGCAGGATAGGAATAATGTTACGATTAGAAACCATTACACTGTACGCAATGACATTCTGTTTCGCCGCTCTCATCCTGACAGCAACAATTGGTTATTATGCATTCCTGACGAACTGGTTAACAAATTAATTTGGTACACTCATTTAAGTTACGCACATTACGGAGCACGAAAATGTTTTCTTATACTGAGACAGAACTGTTATTTTACCAATATGGAGAAACGTATACGACGAGTTTTAGCGTCTTGTAAAATATGCCAGAAAGCTAAATCAGACACCACTTCACATATTCCTCCTTTATATCCCATTATACCTGTTAAATTAAGACACATGGCCGCAGTAGATATTTTTGGTCCGATTCCGAGAACTAACAGAGGTTTTTGCTACATATTTGTCGCTGTTGAGCTCACTTCAAAATTTGTTACTTTCACTCCATTACGCAAAGCTACTGCTAAAACTGTTTCGAAAGCATTTGTAAAACATTTTCTATTTCATGTAGGGCATGTGATGAGAGTAATTTCTGACAATGGATCTCAATTTCGTAGTAGCGTATGGACACGCATGTTACGAGCCAGAAACATTTCTCCGATCTATATATCCAAGTACCATGCTTCTTCGAACCCCTGTGAAAGATTAATGAAAGAAATTGGTAAGCTGTGCCGAATATACTGCCACAAAAGACATATTGATTGGGATACACACATACTCTCATTCCAAGATGTAATTAATTCCATTCCAAATGAATCCACTATGCTATCTCCGTCTGTTATATTGAAAAACGTTGAACCACCAAACAAAATTAAAGAATTAGTAAACTTCCCTAAATGTCGTCGACTAAGACACCACGAAATAATTGACATTGCGCTGAACAACATCAAACGTGCCGCAGAGCGCCGGAGAAGACAGCAAAAACAGGTTTGTAGACGCCGAGACTTTCACGTTGGACAGAAGATATTAGTACGTACACACTATTTATCCAGCAAAATAAAAGGTAAGTGCAGTAAATTTGAACTTCTATACGCAGGTCCATATCGGATTCGCAGCATCCCTCACCCCAATGTTGTACACGTCGAAACTTTGAGAACCAGAAAATCGAAAGGCAACCACCATATCTCAAACATTAAACCGTTTATTGAATGAAGACACTGTATAATTCAACACACTATGATGCCATTTACTAATGCAATTATATTCACCTGACTAATTACTGATGATTATCGTATTTTTTCTTGGCAAGTGCCCGGCAAGGTAAGGTTAGCAGGTCGCTTTTCTTGTCGTTACACATCAGACCGCGCACATTTTCCACTTTTTTTTAATGTACGATTGTTTTCATGTTTTGTTTATATGCACTGTGAAATAGTTAAGATATAACACACCAGTTGACTTTGACATTCTTTTTGCCCTATGACACCTCAACATCGTGACTGTTTTACATTTTTTGCTGCTGCATTGTATTATTCTCTGTACATTTTTGCATCTGAACACTGTCAATGTCTTTGACATATTACGTTTTCTGTCATGTTATGCTGTATGCTTAATTGTGTCACCATAAACCAGTCATTATTTAATGGGTATATGATTTAAATGTAAGACATTAATCTCTGTCATCAATTTAAGAAAGAAATGATGCGTGTAAGAAATAAATTCAACAGAAATGGGAATTTCACCTACGGAATAAACGAAAGAAGATGCAATAACTTTATGAGGAAGAGTAAATGGATCAAGATTAACAAGCATTAACAAGAATATGCTATACTCATCATAGAATAGCAGTCTTAACTAATTTTTTCTTTCAGAATACAAGGTGATTGATGCAGGCTGTCAGAGAGAACTACACATCTTAGTTTTAGTGATGAAATATGCTAGAGATAAGGAATAGTTATGTAATGAGTAATGAAGTGATTTTTTTGCAGGTGATAATGAATGCTGATGAATAATGATGAAGAATATGCTGTTATGAATAATGAAGTTTTTCTTTACAGGTGATGATAATAGTGAAGTTATGATGATATGGATAATGAAGTTTTCTTTACAGATGAGGATAATGTTGAAGTTATGTATTTATGCTATGTAGTTATTTAAGTATTTGTTGCAGTTTGTTTTGACAGCAGGTGTTATATTGCATAGTAGGATGACGGAAAGTTTTGGAAAGGACAGCTATGGAACACATTTTTATACACATTTCACTACCTGTTAATTCGAAGTTCACTACTTTTCAGCATAGTATGCGTTTCTTCTTTCAGGTCAATAATCCATTTTGTATTTTTTTTCAGGAGAAGCTTTTCATGATACTTACTAAACCTGTTACTTATTATACCTGTTCTAGTACTTGCATTTTTATTTTTTATCCATTTGTGTTTATCATTTATAAATGTGATCACATATACTGCCTTGTCACATAACCTTGCTACAGCTGACTCATGACGAATGACGTTACCTATCCTCATTTGCAGCAATAGGTCAAAAGCAAATAGTGTTATGCCTCACCAATTAATTATCGATCGTAACACAATGCATTGCTAAAAGAGGTATTACCAGTCCCACATAATGTCACTAGTTTATGATAATTTTGAATAATACTGATCAACTCTGAATAGTATGTCACTTCAGTAATGACTTCTTAAAAATATAAAAATATATATATATATATATATATATATATATATATATATATATATATATATATAAAATAATGCTTTGTAACTGGTTAATAACTGCCACTGTTTATTGTAATGAGACTACTTATAATGCCCATGATTATTAATGCTATGACTGTAATTAACTGATTTTTACATAATTAACTATGCTATACTTTGTAACTGGAAAAGAATATGATTGTTTCATAATGCTTTGTAATTAGAAGGCTAATGATTCTTACTATATTGAAATGACAAATGATTAATTAACGATGCCATACTTTGTAACTGGAAAGGAATGTGACTGTTTAATAATGCTTTGTAATTAGGAGAAGGCTAATGATTCTTACTATATTGGAATGACAAATGATTAATTAACTGTAATTAGAAGAAGGCTAATGATTCATAATTATGCTTTGTAACTGGTAAAGAATGTGACTGTTTAATAATGCTTTGTAATTAGGAAAAAGCTAATAATTATTACTATTGAAATGACAAATGATTAATTAACTATGCCATACTTTGTAACTGGAAAAGAGTGCGATTGTTTCATAATGCTTTGTAATTAGGAGAAGACTAATGATTATTACTATATTGGAATAACAAATGATTAATTAACTATGCTATACTTTGTAACTAGGAAAAGAAGGCTACTGATTCTATGTAAAACAATTAATGAACATTTTTCTGTAATACTGCATACTTGGTACAGAAATGTTCAATAACTGGGCTATGAATGCCGCAAACTACTAATGAAGACTGTAATTGTCAATATTATGTGACTTAATGTCCTTCACCTCATGAGCTAACTACCCTGAATTACTGCAATGTCCATTTGTCCTGTTTATCCCAGTGATCATGGAGCACTATATTTGGTTTTGCACTAATTCTACGTTGGTGTGCCTTGTAAGAGCGTGGTGTTGACACGACATGCTGTCCACCACCGTGAGCGATGAAGACGTTATTATGGTCCCACGGTTTGGTGTACCTAATGTAGTGCCAAAATGAAAACATGGAATATTACTACGACAATTCAGTGTCTTGGCTACGCTGATAAATTCTGATGGGAAAAGAACTTCAAATTGTGTCACTTGGTGGTGTACTTCTGTGGAAAGATATGGACTTTCAGAACAGCTGTGTGCAATCTAAAGTGCTACAACCATGATGCAATCCTTCCCTTTCCTATCCTAATTCTTGTCACATAAGGAAAATAATTTTTTTGGTTAACATCATTTATGTTCATGGGTTATACATTTTTTTAGATTTGCTGAACTCCAGTGTGAGTACACTTATGTCACTGGTGGACATGATTTTTTACCATTATGTTTATTTATTGCGAAAATGCTAAAGACATTTTTTTTTGATTTGTTCTGAAGTACAGTATATGTACACTCTTGTCTTTTATATTGTATATACATTTTTATTTTAATGATATGTTCTGAACTACAGTGCATGTGCACTTATGTTAGGTGTTAATATGTTTTCTACTGAACTTCAGTGCCTGTGCACTTTTCAATATGATTTGTACTCATTCTGTATAGTCAATACTTCAGTGCGTATGCACTTATGTCATTTGTTACTAATTGTATATACATTTCGTCAATTGCTAATATGTTCTCAACTCCAGTGCGAGTACACTCATGTCACTTATCAACACGATTTTCTGCCAGTCTGTTTATTTGTTCTGAATATGCTAAAGAATTTTTTCAGTGCGTGTGCACTTTATCTGTCAAATAATTTGTATATACATTTTTCTGATTTGTTACTATGTTTTGTACTCACATTTTGTCTTTGTCTGATATATTTTGTACTTAGTGCGTGTGCACAACATTTAATTCATGTACTACATCTAAATATTCTGTAAATTGTAGAAGTTTATTAATTAAAGAAAAATTTTGCCGCGCTTGGCAAGTCCAAATGACTCACCATCGCTGCCAAATTTTTGCCCCCCCAGTGGAGGGTTATGAAACACGTATGTAACGTAGCAGCGATGGCGAGGCATTGCAGCGTCTCTGACCAGAGAGTATGCGCTTGACCGCGCGAGTGTTACGAGCTGTACTTAGTCAGTAGCTCTGTTTAGTTGCGAGCAGTACTCTGTCAGTAGTTGTTGCAGTCAGTAGCTCTGTTCAGTTGCGTGCAGTACGCTAGTAGTCGTCATGCAGAGCGGTCGGTCAGTGGTAGCAGCCCAGTGCGGTTGTGTGATGTAGTCTGTCGGCAACACTGGTCAAGATGCTGAATAAGGTATACTGTTAATTAAGATAATCATCGGATAATGTAAAGTTTATTTATTGTAATTAATTTTCAACAAGTGCCCCCAATAATAATTTTGATTTCAAAAGCAATTTTACATAAAATTTTTATTTAATTGAAGTAACTATTTCGTTCCACTTCCCTTAAAGAAAAGTTTCAGTTTTCAGTTAAATAATAAAAAAAAAGGAATATTATTATTTGCAATGCAGTTCCTCCGAGCCGTGCGCAAGAATAAGAGCAGAAATTTGACTAGCTGTTACAATGAGGTAAGAATTTAATTCTGATTTTTGCACAGGGCCAAAGACCGATATTTCGGTGTAATTGAATTAACATTATCGGTGAGATTTTGTTGTCACTGAATTGACTTTAATTTTTTTGTGAAGAGCTTACACCAGAGTCAGATTGCGAATTTCACATTTTTGTTGCCTTTGTCAGTACATTTGATTGCAGGGAGGTTCTTCTTGGGTCCCATTTATTATTATATTTTGTATTTAAATATTTCTGTGGGGACTATATTGCTTCTTGGCTCCTTTTCTATTAAATATGTCCTTTTAAAATTTTGTGGGGAGGTTACACTATTTATATGAAGCGTTTTCAGGGAAATTGATTGGTTGTAGGGGTCCAATGTTCTGGCCACCACGTTCCCCACATTCCTCCACTAGATGTTTAGTTGTGGGAACACTTAAAGAAACAAGTTTATAGTACCCCACCCATGGATGTGCACGACCTAGTAGATCGCGTGCATGCTGCTTTGGCAATTGTGGATGCAAGTGTGTTGCATAGGGTCCAGAAAGTATGATTTAGTGACAGGTGAATTGTTTTAAAATGCAAGGTGGTCGCTTTTTGCACATCTTCTCTAGAGTGAACTTTGCTTGTATGTGTACGTTCCGGCTCTGTGAAAATAAACGTGGACATCAAACATACAGAATGAAGTTGTTGTGTGTCGCACAATGTGCAGTCTAGTGAATCCTACCTATTTTTTGTACCTCGTTGGATACAGACGATGTTACTGTATCAACTATTATTTTCTGTTGGCTTTATTTGTGCCATTGACGAAACAAAGTGGTCGTTTACACCTGTAAGGTAATGTTATGTCTTAGTGTTTAAATAAAGGTAACAGAAACAGAAAGAAGTACACAAGATATAGCATTGTGAAGGTACAAATTGGATACAAGTTGATCTTTAACTGAAAAAAAAAAGATTGACGCGAATGCGACTCGAATACCGTCGAGTCTGCATATCCGTTTCCTGTGGCATTGCCTTGTCTCATATTTTCTTAAAATATATTTTTAAGGACTGTTACCTTCCAAGCGCCCAAAGGGGGGGGGGTGACCATTTGTGGGAGGAACTATTATGTTGTCTGACAATTTTTGGAACATACGCTGTCGGACATTCAACAGCAAACTTATTCATGACGCGCAATGTTTCTCTTTAAGTGTTTGCTAATGAAGTTTTACGATCACAGCTATACTCCAGACCTTTCCAAACGAATCCGTGACGAAACATTTTGCTCTTATTTGAATCTTCTGTCTCTCTATTCTGCTGGACGGGCAAATTAAACTAACGTGGAAAATATCTCATGTACATTAAGACAGGCAACCCAACTGGTATCATCTGATGATCTAAATTTGCTTGCCTGGCTTAAGGAGCATGAAATAGTTTGTAGACGAATTTTATTCTGCCCACTCTGTGTTAATCCTGTATGGTAAAAGTCTCAAACTGACACGCACTACTCAATAACCGGTCTAACGAGTGTTTAGTTAGCAATTTCTTTCGTCGATGAATTACGGTCGTTTAAGATATTTTCAGTGAATCTTGGTCTGGAGAAAAATTAATAGCCAAGGTCGCATTCAGTACTATTTATTCCTAATTACCGATTTCAACTGTTAAGACTGTCATCTTCTGATCTTTAAAAAAGTTGTTATTATAAGTCCTGGTCCCTTATGACTGTACCGCACATAACATGCTGACGTTATAGTAGGTATTATGTCCGACATAACAGACAAGTTTGTTAAAAATAAAATCGATTTTCATTTTTATTCTTAACAAACATCTGTGGAATGTCGCACATAATATCCACTAGAATGTCAACATGGTACGTGCGGTATAGTCACAGTGAAACAGGACTTATAACAACACGTTTTTTAAAGATCAGAAGATGACAGTCTTAACTGTTCAAACCGGTAAATCAGGAATAAATAGTACTGAATGCGATCTTGACTATTAAATTTTCTCCAAAGCAGTTGCGGATCGGTCCTTCTTATCTCTAATTATGAGAAGTTTCAATCGAATCTTGGTCTGGCACCTGGTTTTCCTACAAGTACTTTTATGTGTTCATCCAATTTTAGGTTACTCCAGACAATTACTTTCGGTTTCTGTACGGTTCTTTCTGTTTCCAGTCATATCATGAATAGTGTAATCGATCAGTAAGAGGTAAAAATTAATGTAAATTCGTCCGTCTTTAAAAATATCGATTAGCGAAGCATATCACTTTCACCGTCACACTTTAGCGAACGATCTTGACGAAAACCTTAGGAAATACTGGCTCTAAGTAAAATCGTTACTTGGGTCGACGGCTTCTCTTCAGTCACTCTTAGACTAGTCTGGGTTGGCGATAAAAAGAAAGTAAAAGGTAAGCCGAAGCTTTAAATTTAGTCTTTAAAAAATCATTATCGCAGGACACCGTACATATGAACTTTTACAGACGCACAAACTCCCGTATAAAGAACAGAGAAACGGCATCCATGGCGTTAGAAAGCAGCTGAAAGAGTTAAAAAGAAATTAGTAACCAATTCGGTTTTACAGAGAGTACTCTTCGGCACTGGGCTCTTACTTGGCTACATTTATCGCGAGTCTCACACCCAGAGGAAAAACCCAAGCGAGTGGATAAAAGCGCTGGTGTCTCTCCTGTGTAAGAATCATAAAGGAATGGATCCGAAGAATTACATACCAATATCCTTAATGTTGGCTTGCTGCACAGCTCTTGAGCACATTCTGAGTCCGAATAAAATAAATTTCCTTGGGTAAGAAAAGCTTCTGTTCATAAATCAACACGGGGTCAGAAAGTTTCGTGGTTGAAAGTTTTTGCAATAAATAGGACGTTTTGCATAACATTTTCTGTGGTGTCCTGTCCATTCGTCTCTTTTAGGGTGCCTAGGAAGCTGTTTTATCTGATAGTTAAAACGATAAAAGCAAATCATATTAATGAAGTTCATTAGAGTAATTGAATTGACAATATTTTGATTTAGAATGTCGTGTCGCAAGCAATTAGCGACAGGCAAATAATCAATGTCTTTCATCACACACAATGCCCATGCAAATAATGGATATGGATCACAAGTCACGGCTATCGTAGTGCTCACTTCTAGTCTGGGTCTACTACTGTCCAGCCGAGGCTGGCAGGAGCAGCTCTTATATTCTCTTCGGCTAGAGGCCGCTCCTGTCGGGGTGCGGTCCTTGGTAATGGGCTATTGGCTGACGTTGTCTCACAGCCTTCTCTGCTCTTGCGTTCTTCATCTTCGTGCCGGCGCTTGTCGCTACGGCGGAACATTTTCATCGATCTTTATAAACACTGCCCAACGGCAATTTGCCTTTAACGTAAGTGCGCGACCATTGTTTTAACAACATGAAGAATATAAGAATTTCCTAAGCTACATTACGGGCCATTAAAATTGCTACACCACGAAGATGACGTGCTACAGACGCGAAATTTAACCGACAGGAAGAAGATGCTGTGATATGAAAATGGTTAGCTTTTCAGAGCATTCACACAAGGTTGGCGCCGGTGGTGACACCTACGACGTGCTGACATGAGGAAAGTTTCCAACCGATTTCTCATACACAAACACCAGTTGACCGGCGTTGCCTGGTGAAACGTTGTTGTGATGCCTCGTGTAAGGAGGAGAAATGCGTACCATCACGTTTCCGACTTTGATAAAGGACGGATTGTAGTCTATCGCGATTGCGGTTTATCGTATCGCGACATTGCCGCTCGCGTTGGTCGGGATCCAATGACTGTTAGCAGAATAAGGAATCGGTGGGTTCTGGACGGTAATACGCCGTGCTGGTCCCAACGGCCTCGTATCACTAGCAGTCGAGATGACAGGCATCTTACCCGCATGACTGTAACGGTTCGTGCAGCCACGTCTCGATCCCTGAGTCAACAGATGGGGACGTTTGCAAGACAACAACCATCTGCACGAACAGTTCGACGACGTTTGCAGCAACATGGACTATCAGCTCGGAGACCATGGCTGCGGTTACCCTTGATGCTGCATCACAGACAGGAGCGCCTACGATGGTGTACTCAACGACGAAACCTGGGTGCACGAATGGCAAAACGTCATTTCTTGGATGAATCCAGGTTCTGTTTACAGCATCATGATGGTCGCATCCGTGATGATATGGAGTGCTTTTGGTTACACGTCTCGGTCACCTCTTGTTCGCATTGACGGCGCTTTGAACAGTGGACGTAACATTTCAGATGTGTTACGACCTGTGGCCCTACCCTTCATTCGATCCCTGCGAAACCCTACATTTCAGCAGGATAATGCACGACCGCATATTGCAGGTGCTGTACGGGCCTTTCTGGATACAGAAAATGTTCGACTGCTGCCCCGGCCCAGCACATTCTCCAGATCTCTCACCAATTGAAAACGTCTGGTCAATGGTGGCCGAACAACTGTCTCGTCACAATACGCCAGTCACTACTCTTGATGAACTGTGGTATCGTGTTGAATCTGCATGGGCAGCTGTAACTGTACACGCCATCCAAGCTCAGTTTGACTCAATTCCCAGGCGTATCAAGGCCGTAATTACGGCCAGAGGTGGTTGTTCTGGGTACTGATTTCTCAGGATCTATGCACCCAAATTGCCTGAAAATGTAATCACATGTCAGTTCTAGTATAATATATTTGTCCAATGAATACCCATTTATCATCTGCATTTCTTCTTGGTGCAGCAATTTTAATGGCCAGTAGTGTATTTGGTCATTTTCATAAACACCCAGCCATTGACGTTATTGCATAGAATTGTCGAGGAGTGATTAGTTATGACAGCATTGTCCAGGAAATAATGTTATTTCCTACTTTAATTTTGTAGTATCATACAGAGATCGTTTTGCCACACCAAAGTTGGCAACGCGAATCAATATCGCAGACATTAGCGAGGGTTCGCTGGAATCCACAACGGCGAACTGGAGGCGCTTCTGAAGACCACGTCTCCCCTCTCAGCTCTCATGCTGATGTCAACACAGTGTCGAGCCAGCAAGAGCTCTTCCCGCTGCGTGACCTCAGCTGAAAGAGTCAACACGACGGTACAGGACCAACATGGTAATTAAAGTTTATGATGGACTTGTTCATTTAAGAACAGTTTGGCAAACATGTTCATAAGAAAAGGCCATGTCATGATCCAAACAATAATAGAGGATTGATAGCAATCCCTTTCGTTGGAAGTCTGTATTCGAAGGTACTGAAAGATCTGGCAGAGAAAGAAACGACTCACAAGCAGCGAGAATAGCAAGAGGGATTCAGAGCTTGAAGATCTGTAATGGACCCATTTTCGCATGAAACTAATAAGTGGAAAACGCATAAATATTGGAGGCACATGTTGCATTGATTGACCTGGAGAAAGTGTACTATAATGTATCCACCAACAAACTGTGGGAAAAGTTGAGAGAGACAGAATTAGATGAAATTATATATGAAAATAACACAGCGAGAGTAAGGAATCGGAATAGTTTGACAGAAAAATTGGAGGTGAATAGGGGCTGAGACAGGGATTTGGGCTGCCATCGACCCTCTTTAAGCTGTACCTAGACAAACCCTGCAGACTTGGCATAGAAAATGTCAGGTTATGGGAGTGTCAGTAGAGAACAGTAAGATATTTAGCCTGCATTTTCCAGTTAATCAGACTGTGTTAGCAGAAGATGAAGGTGATAAGAGCTATGTGATAAGAAAGCTTAACCCTTTAATTGCTCTGGACGTCCAGAGCAGTTAAAGGGTTAAATAGAAGTGTTATAAGGCTGGTCTGAAGATGAACACGAAGAAGTGTGAGTACTTGGGCTTTGGAACGGAAAAATTAAGTAATTTGGAGGTGGATGGAGAAGCAACTGTAGGCGTGGAAAAGCCAAAATATATTGGGGTATTATTTAATCAACAGGGCACTAGTAATAATGAAATCGCTTGCAGGATTAATAAAGGACGAGCTGTAACAAGGGCAATCAATTCTGTTCTGTGGAAAAAAAGATAAAAAGAACAGCGGAGTAGAGAATGTATAAGACAATAGTCTAGAGTGTAATTTTGTACAGAGCAGAAGCCTGGGACGCTGTTGAGGTGTGGCCATGTGAATAGGATGAATGAAGAACGGATACCAAATGGGTTACTACGATGGATACCATCCCAGCGGAAGACGCAAGTGGCAAAATGATGTGGAGGAGGCAATGCAAGCAAGGAATATGAATGTTGAGGAAAGTCAAGACAGTAGAAGATGGCGACTAAGGGTGGAGAAGCGGCGCCAGCTGTAGGTAATCCGCAAGAAGAAGAAGGGGGGAGAACAATTTGTCTATTAGTGCATCAAGTGATCCTTCGCTAGTCCATGACTGTTGTAAATTACACGGTACTGCTGTGGCAAAGATGAGCCTTCTCCTAGAGCAATCAAAGAACCCACAGTTATGTCTGGATGGAAGTATGGTAGCTTCGCTTTCTCACAACTTCATTGTCCATAAGATGTACAAAAACCTTCCATGTGAATCAGTCTAGCTAATTGATGAAAACGGGATCAAAATCCCTACAGTGGTGACTGAGATTAGTCGTAACACACAAACAGAATATTGAGGTGGTGGTCTTTAATTTACATGTACAGATAGTTAAAAAAAAAAAAAAAAAAAAAAAAAACATCTTTTCGTAGGTCACAAAGATTTTGGAAGACGGGAGTGCTGGTGGAGACTCACCCCGCTGAGCTCGAGCAGGTCGTCGACCTCGAGGAAGCGGTAGACGGTGTGGCGGTACTGGTCCAGCTGCGACTTCTTGAGCTTGGCGCGGTCGTAGTCCTCGCAGCTGATGGCGTGCCGCTTCTCCAGCTCCAGCTTGCTCAGCCGCTCGCCCGCCACGCGGAGGTCCGCCATGGCCAGCTTCAGTCGGCGCGCGTACTCGAACCTCTCGTCTGCCGGCACACAACACACGCGCCTCCAGTCTCACTCACCAGCTCAGACTGTGTTGCACAGCAAGCTGGTAGTAGAGTGCGCACGAAATAAGTCGGCCACTACCTTTTCAATGGCGGTGGTAGGGGGTCGGGGGGGGGGGGGGGTGAGGGGCGAAATACATGCAGAGGTTTTAAGCTACGGCTAACGAATGCGCAAACAATCGAATTAATAGATCAGGGCAGTAGCATTAATACACTGTGCGAAAAAAAGCACCTGGAAGGGAAAGAGGAAACGAAATGAAACTTCACAGATTGAGAGGGTCTTTGGTGATAATTCAGTATTACAAATAGAGTCCAGTTTACAAAGAACATGACAATATGAGCCCACTTACCAGTATGATCTAGTGCCCCCTCTGTCCTGGATTAATGCAATGACTAAGTTGTGATGGGTATTATAAAGCAGTTGTATTTTTTCCTTAGGCAATCTGGCCCATAACTGTTGCAACTGGTCCTTGATATCATGGGTGCTGGCGCTGGGACAGAGCTGACATCTAAAGTAGTCCTATATGTCTATTGAGGACAGATTTCGATGTCTTGCTGGCCACAAGTGTACCTCAACGCCACACAGACAGTTCTTAGAGATGCGTGCTACATGTGGATGCGCGTTGTTGTGTTGGTAAATGACACCACGATTCTGTCGCATGGAAGGTAACACATGAGCATGAAGGATGTTCATGACGTACGGTTGTCTCGTCAGAATTCCCTCAATCGCTATCAGCCATGACACGAAGCCATACCTGATAGCTCCCCACACCATGACGCCAAAAGATCTAGAATGATTGGACGTCTCCCCAGGTCTCCGCCAAACTCGCCAACGATGGTCATCCAGGGTAGGGTAGAACCCCAATTCATCGCTGAATACAGTGCAATACCTCTAATCACCAGTCCATGGTTCGCAGTCACGGAACCTCTCCAAATGCAATCATTTGTGCTGTGTTGTGAATGGCAGCCTATGCATCGGTCGGTAATTCCCTAGGCAGCTGAAGGGGCCACTGCCACAACCAAATGCCCTACAAATCTCGATACTGCACGATTTGACCAGCTGGCCAAATGTAGCGACAAAATGACACTCCTTTGAAACACTGTCAGTTTCCAATAACGCTGTCCCACACAAGTACACGTATACTCTGTGTCCTTCATAGTGACCGCTATCCCGCCCTGTAGTAGTCAGACGTGGTTTGTTGGGACCTTGACAAGTATGGCTGCCCTTACTTTCCCATGCAGTCCAACATCAGGTCACTGACGCATCCGGATGCCCAACAAATCTCATATTGCATAATTCGGCCAGCTGATGCCTCGCACGAGTATGCAGGACCTTCGTGTCCTTCTCACTGATCAGGCAACATTTGACGCTATTCACGACCGTTATATGCCCTATTAGGCCTGGTAACAACGCTAAACACGAACAACACTAATGCATTCTCGTGGCTGTTCTACCTGTCACGGAGAATTGCAGCTGTAATCATTGACATATCCGCCGATGGTGTTTCTGTGCACAAAGTTACATTGAAGTACGGCCACATATTACTGCCTGCTTCACATTTTTTGTCAGGCAGTGCAATTTGGCAAGTCGGTAGGCACTGACTAGAATACCAAATAAGAAAATCAGCACATGTGCAACTGAAATGGTCACTTCTAACAGTTGATATTCACTGCTTACTACACTAAACAAGCTCAAGGCGTCCGCAGCTTCGCAACTAAGAGGTAGACTAGGCCAACGCTAAGAACGAGAATGCGTTTTTGTGCATAGGTCAAGTAATTTTGCACGAGCTCTACCAAGTCACTCACCAGGCCGCAGAAAAACTGATAAAGGGGTCTTGGAAGGAAAGAAGGGAGAACAGAGCTTTACTTCCCGTCGACGACATGGTTATTAGAGATGCGGATCAAATTCACTATGGCAAAGGATGGGGAAGGTAATCGGCCGTATTCTTTCCTTAGGAACTGTTCTGGCATTTGATTTAAGCAATTTAGGGTACCCACACAAAACCTAAATCGGGATGAAGATTTGAACCGCCAGTATCCCAACGTGGAAGTAATGAAGAGTAACCTTACTGAAGGGCCCACCCAGAATTGGACACTTCTCTTTGTGGCAATAGCAACGCAATGAAGGAGATAAATAAATGACACGAGACATTTAAGAAACTCATGAACTGTGATATAATCACAACGAAGTACAGAGTTACCCATTGGTTAGGTAAGCTTTGTAAAATTTAGAACAGTCTTTGATCACAAACAAATTTCCTCTTATATTATACTTGGTACCTATCTCGTATAAGATCCTCATTACATATGTGTCGAAAAAAAACAAGAAGAACGTGCTCAGTCTTTTGATTTCTTCAAATGTCGGATGTAGCACCATCTTTATGAAGGGCACAGCGATTCAGGGTATTCAAGGCAGATAAGATATACAAATTTACAGTTGCAGAGAGGCAGGTCTAACATATGCTGAGAAGCTTCTCATCGACGGTCTTGTTACTTAAACCTATACGCTTCCACACTTGATGTAAATATGAAATGAAACATTAATTTCAATCGAGGACTAAAAGATAACAATGGACTCTCATTGACTGTGCTCAGCGCCGACAACGCACAAGATACTTTTGTGTAATAAACAACAACTCGGTCAGACAATGAAGATATAAAACTGATTGCACATACTCACTATCTCTGTGCATCTCGTAAACGTAAGTAGAAGAAGGAATAAGTACTATACTTCTTTTTTCTTTATTTTTACTCCTTCAACCACTCACCTGTATTTATTGTTTTCCAGTTTCAGTATTATAGGTTTCGAATCCATAAGACTCCATATTCAGGAACAAGGAACGTGGAAATCGGTACATATCCATAACATATGTCATCTGAACATGAGGAACTGCTCATCCTTCCATGTCTTGGCGGCGGATTCCCACCATTTTCTGTCACTGTGGAAGCGACAAGGCACAACGAGGGTGTCTAGAACACATTTCCTTTTTGTTCAGCGTTTGCTACGCTGTGTGAGAATGCGTTAAGCCATACAAGCACGCAGGCATTCAAATAAAAAAAAAATTATTCCAGTAAGTAAATGGTACCCTTATCATTTTGCTTTCAAAGGGGTATGCTAGAGATTTGAATCATGATATCTGTTGTTTATCAGATATACTGTATTTTTTCCTTCAGAATCAGCATTTGGAAGATGATACCGCTGTCATAAAACAGACATTAACAACCACGATGTTACTACGGCAACCAAAGTCGCCAAATGCAGAAAGTTTGTCCAGAGGGCTAGAAGAGTGTTTGCGTTTGATAGGGATGTTAACCATTTAACACCGTACTCTAAAGGCGAACTGTGAACATTTTGTTGAAGTCTTACAAACGAAGAAGCCTTGTGATCAAAGTGTAAACAATATGAATGGCACTTGAGATAAATAAGTAGAGAGTAAGATAATAAGAGATGGCGAAGACCCACGTTAGTGTAATGATCCCATTCAGTGAAGGTTAGAAAACAAAACGTGTTACACTCTCGCATCAAAACATTATGTAGGGGACTGTTGTAGGAAACTTAATGTCACCCCACACATCCATAAGAAGAGCTACCCGTATAGTATTCAACAAACTGTCGAAATATATTTCAGGAATGCCTAGGAAATTCTAGCCCTATGTGAAGTCGACTAACGTATAGAACCTACAATTCAGCTTCCTTAAAACAACAGAGAAAGTCCAGTTATTAAATTCTAAAAAATCCTTTTACTAACATCCCAACGTTGCAAAAAATTATAAATGGCTGTAGGTACACAGCCCCGAGTACTTAATCTAAGCTCTACGCCATTGTGACAGAATTTAGAATTTCGTACTTTGTACTGAGCAATAAGATATTCAAAGCTCTTGCAAGTTACAGCCATATTCCTCAATTCTGCGTTTCAAGTGGCAATAACAAGCACCTTTGACATCTTAGTAATCCTGTGGACTCGAAACCTTGCCTGTTCAAGTTGCAGACTCGCGCGTGTTTCTAACCAGATTGACGTATTTTCCAATTAAACTACATAGCTCTAGGGGCTGTGTTAACCATACAACAAACTGAAATATCTTAATGAACATGTTAAAATGCTTAGAAAATTTAAAATTAAGATAAAGCAATAAATATACAGTATAAATGGAGGAATGTCATTCTCTGCTTCTAATGAGCAGAATGTCCTTTCAAGCACAGAATGAAAATGCAATAACTATGAGAGACAGCCCACTTACAAGCAAAAAACTGCAGAAACTTGTACTTAATAATTCAGTCAGTTTACGCAGGAGAGACTCCTGACTGGGTAGAAATCACTTATTGGGTTCCACAAGGATCAGTCTTAGGTCCAATGTTGTTTCTAACTTCATGTAAGCGACCTTCCATTTCATATAGAACAAGTAGAATTAGTTGTTTCTTCACGTTACACTAGTACTGTAATCAGTTCTAACATACGTAAATCAACAGAAAAACGATAAATAATTTTCTTAAAAGTATGAGAGTGATTTTTTGTAAATGGTCTCATATTCAGTTTCAAAAAGATACGAAATATTCAGTTGTGCACAACTAGAGCTATTATACCAGGGATAAATGCTACACATGGAGAAGAAGTAATAACTAGGGTGGAAACGCCAAAGTATTTAAATGTCCATACTTATGAGAATTTAAACTGAAAAAAACGTATTTCTGAACTCTTAAAACAACTCAGTTCAGCCACATTTGCAATTCGAATCACTGACAATCTTGGGGAGATACAAATCAGGAAGTTAATATATTTTGAGTGTTTTTATTCCGTAATCTCCTATGCAATAATGTTCTGGCGTAACTCATCCTTAAGAAAGAAATTTTAGTTGCACAGAAACGTATTGTAAAACTAATATCTGTTCCTCACCAACCATCATCTTCTGTATGTATTTTTCAGGTGTTAAGCATTTTGCGCACTGCTTCACAGCACGTGTATTCCCTCATGAAATTTGTTGTAAATGATCCAAAACAGCTCAAAATGAATAATGCACGTAATTATAATACCATAAGAAAAAATTACCTTCATTATTCCACATTAAGATTGACTTTTAACTCAAAAAGAAGTGGATAAATGCTGTCACAAAAAGTTTTGATCACCCTTCCAATGATACAAAATGTCAGACAGCCCGCAAAACTAATTTTAAAACAAACTTAAAGAGTTTCTCCTTGATAACTCCTTCATTTTCGTAGAAGGATTTCTGTTTATGTAACATTTTAAAGTTGGTTAATGATTACTAATGTAGATGAAAAATAAAACCCTGTTAATGATCTTCATGAAGCCATATCTAAATATGAACGTATAATATGAATGGAAAAGAACTCGTTTGACATTACTACGATTAGTCGTACAAATTATCCACGGAACATGAAACAACTACACTGAACTGAGGGGTATCAGTACCAACGTTTGAAATTTGAAACGCATTGTGTTAAAGTCTCCTCTCTGTGCAGTATAACATGACCTCTTTATGGTTGTTTCCCCCAGTGCTCTTTGTGACAGGAAGAGATTTTGGTACTGGGTGACTGTCTGCGGAAAACATTGAACTGGCTGCGCAAGCCAGGTGGCCTCTTCTTTGACTGGTGAAGCGCGCCGCTAGAGGTCGGTCACGTGGGAGAGGGGAGGGAGAAAGGTCCCCGCTATCGACGTGTGTCCTACATGTGTGCTCTTCAAAACGTACCCATCGTCCATACAGGATGTTAAGACAGAGGCCGAGCTTGTAAGTTGTCCTTGTGCTGATGGGGGAAGGGACAGGGGATGACAAGGATTCAGGTCTAGGAGGAGGTGGGTCAGAGTTTCTTAGTTTCCACCCCTCCTCTCAACTCCTCCTCCCCAAACTCCAAATGTAATTTTCCGTCTCCATCACATTTTACGTGCCACATATGCCTAAAATTATAATAATAACAAAAATCATAATAAAGCATTTTAAAGAAAACTGAAGAAATACTAGAACAAAGAGCTTAAAAATGGAGAAAATGGAAAAGTTCAAAAAAAGAGTAACATTTAGAAGAATTCAAAGCAAAGAAAAGGAACATCAAAAATAATCCGAAAAATCAAAAGAACCTTTGGAGAAACTCAGCTTATAGAAATACAAGAAAATTTAATAAAAATAATTCTAGAAATTTTTACGAAACTTTTAAAAATGTAGTTAAAGGGTATCAAGCGCCAAGTATTTTTTCAAAGATGAAAATGACAAAGCAAGATTTAATAACAAAGAACTTTGTGAAATACTGTCAAAATTTTTAGCCAAGTTCTTAGAGTATCCAGTTCCAAGGGTTAAACTGGAATTTTCAGCACTATCACAAAATCTGGACGAAGATTTCCCACCAACAGAGGACGAAATTTATGAAGATATCAAATCACTCAAAAACAACAAAGCAAGTGAAGAAGACTTTATTATAGAAGAATACTGAAATGGTCACAATCAAAGATTATAAATGATCAACAACTGCTTTTTGAGAACATCTGGAGAACTGGAAAGATTCCAGAAAAGTGGAAAAAAGGGCTAATCCACCCGTTACGTAAAAATGGACACAAATAAAATGGCAACAGTTACAGTGGAGTGTCACTCTTCCAGCTGCACAAAATATTATCAAAAATTCTCCTCGACAGATTTGTAAAAACTTTAGACAAACAGCTGGGAGGGTATCAGGGAGGTTTTCGAAAGGGAATATCATACACAGAACAGATTTTTAACTTAAAAGCAATAATTTTCCACAGAATGTTAACCAGCAAACCTATAATAGTATCGTTTATTGATTTCAAAAAAGCATTTGATTCAGTAGACAGAGTAACAATAGACAAAATCATTAAAGAATTCGGTGTTAAAGCAAACATAGTTCGGGAAACTCTTACAAATACGAAATCTGAAGTTAAATTGATGGATAAGGTTTCTCAGCCATTTGAAATAAAAGCTGGTGTTAGTCAAGAGGATTGTTTATCACCTTTACTGTTTAACTGCGTTCTAGAAGGTATTGTAAGAACCTGAAATTTGGGGCTAAAGAATAACAAGATTGAATCAAAAGTCCTACGAAGGAACACAATCGGAATTAAGATAAACTGCCTGGCTTTTGCAAATGATTTTGCAATACCTTCAGAAAATCTGACAAAAATTTCAGCTACGAAAACGACATTCATGACAAACATATGAAGCGTACCAAAATTCATAGAAACACAGGTAGGTGAAACAGAGTGAGTAAGTAAATTCAAATATCTTGGAGAAAGTAAAAAACAGAGTGGACTAGACAAATTTGCAGCATATTGAAGAGTTAACAAAATGGAGAGAGCATATGGTTTGACAAAGAATATTTTCGACAGCAAACCCATAACTAGAAAAAGGAAACTAAAATACTATAGCACAGTGGTACGACCAGATTATTTACATGGTTGTGAATGCCTAACAGTGAACTATTTGCTGGCACGATAGAGGTACTTGAAAGACGGATGGTTAGAAAAATAATGTGTGAAATGTAAACTACAGGTCGCTGGAAAATGAGACGTAATAAGGAGATTTACAAAAATATAGAGAAAATATCAGAAGTAATGGCTAAAAGAAGATTAACCTTTTTGGACACCTCTACCGTTTGAATGAGAACAGGCTCACGAAATAAACTTTCCAGTATTTCTGGAAGAAGAAATCGACAATAGTATGTATCACAGAAATAAGGAAAGACCTAGAAGGTAACAGTATCAAAAAATCTGAAGTACCAGACAGAAATCTTTTAAAGATTAAAATATTAAATTTAGAATGCTTCCAGTGCAGAAGAAATAAGAAATCAGGAACAACACGGACAGAAGAAATGTAAAGACAACATGGAGATAAGATGAAGGAGTACTGGAAAAATGGAAAACGACAAGGACAGAAGAGGAGTTGAGGTAGTTATGTGACCCTAGTTGGTCAATACGAATATTAAAAAAAGTTTATATAAGCTTTAATATAATGACAAATTGTTTACGTCAGTAACTACATCACTTTTACAGAACTTCCAAGAAATTCCACTTCAGAGAAGTACAGCATTTGTGAAGCATTCGTCCAAAAATTAGAGGATATGGACGAAGTTGCACTTTGGTGCATTTTTCACACTTCCGTCTCTAGCCCTCCCTAAAGTGAACTTTCATACATTTTTAAACCATGACATTCAGTTTTTATGTGCAGCAGCTTTTTTCAGAAATTACAATGGTTACTTCAGAAATTTAAGGTTTTCAAAATGTGAAATAGTATTTCAAGGTACAACACGGTCATGTACCTAGGAACGTGCATTGGATTGAAATTTAGAAGCGTTGCAATCAACAATATCTTGTGAATACTGTGTTTAATCGTCTATCAGTTACATTATTGCTCTACTACACACCAATAGCCAGTAAGTGAAATCAGTTTAAGCAGAAGTATTATCAAAAAACAGTTACAAGTTAAATACAGTTTGAAACAGAAGCTACTGGAAACTAAAATGAATTTCCATTTTCAAGACAAGTAAAATTATCAGGACATTAAAGAAATTTAATTCTTTTTGCAAGTATCATGTTTCGTAGTAAAAGACCTTCTTCTGTTTCAAGACAGATGGTGCACAGCCAACGAAGTGAGGTGTAACTGTCCACATATTATGTAAATAGTTTTGAAAATATGTAGCACTTTTCTCATTATAAAATTCAGTACCTGAAGAATTAATAATATATTCCACACAGCCTAATATAGTCTACAGCACATGCAAGGGAGTAGACCAGTCTGACATGTTGAAACACATCCTGAAATATTTTATACAGGAAGAATACACGAAAGAAAGACACCGTCAAAATTTCAGCTGCTAAGGTGCACAGAAAGTACCTTTTTAAAAAAAAAATGTTGAAAATTGCAAAATTCGTAGCTCGCCAGTTGGCTGGTAAAATGTACACCCCTATCAGAGGTGTAGTGGACTGCGCAGGAGCAACATAGCAAGTGTATGTCCTGGATTGACGGCGCATTGGTAAACAGATAACACGGCAAAAGATTCCGGACTAGATTACCATTCGGATCTCCTACAGGGGACTGCCAAGGGGGAGGTGACCATGAGGAAAAGATGGAATAACCAACGAAAGGATAACGTTCTACGAGTCAGGTCGTGGAATATCCGAATTTGTTCCTGGTAGGGAATCCAGAAAATCTGAATAGGGAAATCCTAAATCTCAATGTACATACAATGGGTATCAGTGAATTGAAATGGAAAGAAGACAAGGATTTCTGGCCAGATGAGTGTAGGATTACATCAGCAGTGGTAGAAAATGGTACAATGGGAATAGGATTCGTATGAATAGGAATGTAGGGCAGAGAGTGGGTTACTGTTCAGCGATAGGGTTGTTCTCATCAGAAACGACAACAAACCAACACCCAAAACGATAATTCAGGTATACATGCCGACGTTGCACCCCAAAAATTGTATGAGTAATTCAGTACATATAGGGAAACGAAAATCTAATAGTCATGTGTGATTCGAATGCGGTTGTAGGCGAAGAAGTAGAAGAAAGAGTTACGGGAAAAAATGGGTTTGGTACTAGGAATGAGAGAGGAGAAAGACTAATTGAGTTTTGCAGTAACTTTCAACTAATGATAGAGAATACTCTGTTCAAGAATCACAAGAGGAGGAGGAATACTTGGAAAAGGCCGGGTGGTACGAGAAGATTTCAATTATATTACATTTTGGTCAGACAGAGACTCCAATATCGGGCACTGAATTGCAAGGTGTGTCTACAGCAGATATAGACTCAGATCACATTGTATCAGTGATGAAGCGTAGGCTGAAGTTCAAGAGCTTAGGAAAAATCAAAATGCAAAGAACTAGGATACGGAAGTACTACAGAATGACGAGATACGCTTGAAGTTCCATAAGGCAATAGATATGGCAAAAGGAATAGCTCAGTAGGCAGTGCAGTTGTAGAGGAATGGTCATCTCTAAAAAGGGCACTTTCAGGAGTTGGAAAGATAAGTGTAGGTACAAAGAAGGTAACTGCGTGGAAACCATAGGTAACAGAAGAATTACTTCAGTTTATCGATGAAAGAAGAAAATACAAAAATGTTCAGGGAAATTCAAGAATACAGAAATACAAGTCGCTGAGGAATGACATAAATAGGATGTCCAGGGAAGCTAAGACGAAATGGCTGTATATAAAATTTGAAGCAATCGGAAAAGAAATGATTGTTGGAAGGACAGACTCAGCATACAGAAAAGTCAAAACAAACTCTAGTGAAATTAAAAGCAAAGGTTTTAAGAATACAAGGTGAGTTCCAATATTAAATGCAGAGGAGATAGTGGATAGGTGAAAGAGTACATTGAAGGCCTCTATGAGGGGGAAGATTTGTCTGATGTGATAGAAGAAAAAACAGGAGTCGATGTAGAAGAGATAGGGGATCCAGTATTAGAATCAGAATTTAAGAGAGCTTTGGAGGACTTAACATCAAATAATGCAGAAGCGATAGATGATTTCTGAAATAATTGGGGGAACAAAACGACTGATCACGTTGGTGTGTAGACTGTACGACTCTGGCGACATACCATCTGACTTCCGGAAAAATATCATCCACGCAATTTCGAAGACTGCAAGAGCTGACAAGTGCGAGAATTATTGCACAGTCAGCTTAACAAATGTTCAAACGTGTGTGAAATCTTATGGGACTTAACTGCTAAGGTCATCAGTCCCTAAGCTTACACACTACATAACCAAAATTATCCTAAGGACAAACACACGCACCCATGCCCGATGGAGGACTCGAACCTCCGCCGGCACCAGCCGCACATTGAAGTGACGCTATACTTTATCGTGACGACAGTGGAGAATAAACAAGGAACTGTTTCATTGTTAGTAAACTATTCATTATTCAAAAATTATCATACGAAATGTGCTGCAGGAATTGTTGAACTCGAAAAATGAAGTAAGTGTAAGAAATATTTCATTCCAACAAATGAAAAGTCCGTATTGATGGAAATCATCTGTATAACACAAACACTGTCTTGGTTTATTTTCCCCTGTTAGTCACCTTCGTAAGAATTACTTCTACTTCGATATGAACTCCCTCTTATTCAAAAAAATAATAATATGTAACATTTTTAGTATGACTGCTTCAAATTCGCACGTGTCACCGTGGTTATTTGCGCTACGCAGCGCTACGCTCTCTTGTAACCGCCGATCGCGCACTAGGCAGGAAGGGATTGTACAAACAACTGTCATAAGCGATTCGTTGGGTGGCAAAAACGAGTAGCTTCAACAGTTTTCAAAACGTCTTGCAGTGCGTCTTAGCAGATGAAATTTTGACATTGCATTCCTTTCGTTGTATTCTTCCTGCACAAAAAAAAAGGCTGCGTTCCGACATGTCAGACTGGACCATTCTCTTGTTACATGTACAGAATGCGAAATATTTACAAATTCTGAACAAAACACAGCCACAAGTCTAACAACAAAAACTGCAGAAAATGACGAAAAGTGCTTCTGGCGGTCTCCACGTGTTTCTAAAAGCAGAAACTAGACTGAAGGAGCGACAGAACAACATCATGTGTTCCTAGGTACTCTGTCCACTTGATACAATACGCTCCCCTACATATGACACACTATTGACATAAGAAACATAATAACAACAAACTCTCACATTTCTGGCTTCAAAATTTGTACTTATTTCCGACACACTGTGGGATGGAATAATGTCCAACACAATTAGAAAAAAATATTTGCGTTCGGCTGTAGTCGAAGTATTATTTTGCCTGTTGACTACCAGTTTTGGCATCATTACGCCATCTTCTGGTGCATAGTAGTCAAGCTTGCTTTCCAAGTATGACGGGCGTTCAATAAGTAATGCAACACAATTTTTTTCTTGAACAATTTCGGTTGAAAGAATGTGGAATCTGTTGTGAGACAGTGTAATTTTCCTGCTTCAGCACCTATAGTTTCATGAAGTCCTGATTGGTGGCGGCGCTACACGTGGGCTCCAAAATGGCGCCTGCAACGGAGGTGCGTTACAAGCAGAGAGCTGTCATTGAGTTTCTTTTGGTAGGAAACCAGGGCATCGTAACTATTCCTAGGCGCTTGCAGAATGTCTACCGAGACTTGGCAGTGAACAAAAGCGCGACGAGTCGTTGGGCGAGGCGTTTGTCATCATCGCAAAAAGATTGTGCAAACCTGTCTAACCGGCCGGCTGCAAACAGCTGTGACTCCTGCAATGTTGAAACGTAAATCACAGTCAAACACCTCTCTGCACAACTGGACGTCTCTGTTGGTAATTCTGACAAACTCGTCCACCAGTTAGGGTACTCAAAGGTGTGTACCCGCTGGGTTTCTCGTCGCTTAACAGAAGACTTAAAGCGCAACGAAGGACCACCTGCGCGGAATTGCTTACACGTTACGAGGCTGATTGTGACAATTTTTGTAGAACATCGTCACAGGCGATGAAACATGGATTTGTAACTTCGAATCGGAAACAAAGCGGCAGTCCGTGGAGTGGCAGCACATCAGCTCTCCTTCCAAGAAGAAGTTCAAAGCCGCACTCTCAGAAGGTAAAGTCATGGTGGCGGTCTTCTGGGACTCTGAAGCGGTTTTTCTGTTTCATGTCCTCCCTCATGGGGCAACGATCAATTCGGTAGAGTGTTGTACTACCCTCAGGGAAGTGAAGGAACTACTTCAGTGTGTTTGTCTTCACAAAAATACAAACAAACTTCTCCTTCTCCACCACAAAGCAAGGGCTCACACAAGCCTGCGTACCCGACAGGAGTTCACAAAACTTCACTGGATCGTTCTTCCTCATCCACCCTACAGTCCGCATCTCGCATATTCCTACTTGCATCTGCTTGGCCCAATGGAGGATATTCTTCGAGGGAAGCAGTGCGTGGATGATGGAATGCTACTCATACAGCAGAATTTGGCTCCAACGTCGACCAGTATAGTGGTACTATGCGGGCATAAGGCCCTCCCTGTAAGGTGATGGAAGGCCATCACATTGAGCGGATATTATGTTCAAAAATAAAGTTTTGTTGCCAAAAGAGTGGGGAATAATATGGTGTACTTGTACCTGCATTCAGAAAAAAATCTGTTGCATTATTTATTGAACGCCCCTGATATGTGTGACACACACTGCTTAAAAGCTTGTTTGTCTGTCCTTGGAACGAAATACATAACTGGTTCTGCGTGTCAGGAATCCGACAGTTTCGTGGTAGGTTTGGCAGGTATGTGGCATTAGATGCCTACGTACAGGTCTACATCTACATCTACATTTATACTCCGCAGGCCACCAACGGTGTGTGGCGGAGGGCACTTTACGTGCACTGTCATTACCTCCCCTTTCTGTTCCAGTCGCGTATGGTTCGCGGGAAGAACGACTGTCTGCAAGCCTCCGTGCGCGCTCGAATCTCTCTAATTTTACATTCGTGATCTCCTCGGGAGGTGTAAGTAGGGGGAAGCAATATATTCGATACCTCATCCAGAAACGCACCCTCTCGAAACCCGGCGAGCAAGCTACACCGCGATGCAGAGCGCCTCTCTTGCAGAGTCTGCCATTTGAGTTTGCTAAACATCTCCGTAACGCTATCACGGTTACCAAATAACCCTGTGACGAAACGCGCCGCTCTTCTTTGGATCTTCTCTATCTCCTCCGTCAACCCGATCTGGTACGGATCCCACACTGATGAGCAATACTCAAGTATAGGTCGAACGGGTGTTTTGTAAGCCACCTCCTTTGTTGATGGACTACATTTTCTAAGGACTCTCCCAATGAATCTCAACCTGGTACCCGCCTTACCAACAATTAATTTTATATGACCATTTCACTTCAAATCGTTCCGCACGCATACTCCCAGATATTTTACAGAAGTAACTGCTACCAGTGTTTGTTCCGCTATCATATAATCATACAATAAAGGATCCTTCTTTCTATGTATTCGCAATACATTACATTTGTCTATGTTAAGAGTCAGTTGCCACTCCCTGCACCAAGTGTCTATCCGCTGCAGATCTTCCTGCATTTCGCTACAGTTTTCTAATGCTGCAACTTCTCTGTATACTACAGCATCATCCGCGAAAAGCCGCATGGAACTTCCGACATTATCTACTAGGTCATTTATATATATTGTGAAAAGCAATGGTCCCATAACACTCCCCTGTGGCACGCCAGAGGTTACTTTAACGTCTGTAGACGTCTCTCCATTGATAACAACATGCTGTGTTCTGTTTGCTAAAAACTCTTCAATCCAGCCACACAGCTGGTCTGATATTCCGTAGGCTCTTACTTTGTTTATCAGGCGACAGTGCGGAACTGTATCGAACACCTTCCGGAAGTCAACGAAAATAGCATCTACCTGGGAGCCTGTATATAATATCTTGTGGGTCTCATGAACAAATAAAGCGAGTTGGGTCTCACACGATCGCTGTTTCCGGAATCCATGTTGATTCCTACAGAGTAGATTCTGGGTTTCCAAACACGACATGATACTCGAGAAAAAACATGTTCTTAAAATTCTACAACAGATCGACGTCAGAGATATAGGCCTATAGTTTTGCGCATCTGCTCGACGACCCTTTTCCAATCGTTTGGAACCTTCCGTTCCTCTAGAGACTTGCGGTACACGGCTGTTAGAAGGAGGGCAAGTTCTTTCGCGTACTCTGTGTAGAATCGAATTGGTATCCCGTCAGGTCCAGTGGCCTTTCCTCTGTTGGGTGATTCCAGTTGCTTTTCTATTCCTTGGACACTTATTTCGGTGTCAGCCATTTTTTCGTTTGTGCGAGGATTTAGAGAAGGAACTGCAATGCGGTCTTCCTCTGTGAAGCAGCTTTGGAAAAAGGTGTTTAGTATTTCAGCTTTACGCGTGTCGTCCTCTGTTTCAATCGCATCATTATCCCGGAGTGTCTGGATATGCTGTTTCGAGCCACTTACTGATTTAACGTAAGACCAGAACTTCCTAGGATTTTCCGTCAAGTCGGTACATAGAATTTTACTTTCGAATTCACTGAACGCTTCACGCATATTCCTCCTTACGCTAACTTTGACATCGTTTAGCTTCTGTTTGTCTGAGAGGTTTTGGCTGCGTTTAAACTTGCTGTGAAGCTCTCTTTGCTTTCGCAGTAGTTTCCTAACTTTGTTGTTAAACCACGGTGGGTTTTTCCCGTCCTTCACAGTTTTACTCGGCACGTACCTGTCTAAAACGCATTTTACGTTTGCCTTGAACTTTTTCCACAAACACTCAACATTGTCAGTGTCGGAACAGAAATTTGCGTTTGGATCTGTTAGGTAGTCTGAAATCTGCCTTCTATTACTCTTGCTAAACAGATAAACCTTCCTCCCTTTTTTTATATTCCTATTAACTTCCATATTCAGGGATGCTGCAACGGCCTTATGATCACTGATTCCCTGTTCTGCACTTACAGAGTCGAAAAGTTCGGGTCTGTTTGTTATCAGTAGGTCCAAGATGTTATCTCCACGAGTCGGTTCTCTGTTTAATTGCTCGAGGTAATTTTCGGATAGTGCAGTCAGTATAATGTCACTCGATGCTCTGTCCCTACCACCCGTCCTAAACATCTGAGTGTCCCAGTCTATATCTGGTAAATTGAAATCTCCACCTAAGACTATAACATGCTGAGAAAATTTATGTGAAATGTATTCCAAATTTTCTCTCAGTTGTTCTGCCACTAATGCTGCTGAGTCGGAGGTCGGTAAAAGGAGCCAATTATTAACCTAGCTGGGTTGTTGAGTGTAACCTCCACCCATAATAATTCACAGGAACTATCCACTTCTACTTCACTACAGGATAAACTACTACTAACAGCGACAAACACGCCACCACCGGTTGCATGCAGTCTATCCTTTCTAAACACCGTCTGTGCCTTTGTAAAAATTTCGGCAGAATTTATCTTTGGCTTCATCCAGCTTTCTGTACCTATAACGATTTCAGCTTCGGTGCTTTCTATCAGCGCTTGAAGTCCCGGTACTTCACCAATGCAGCTTCGACAGTTTACAGTTACAATACCGATTGCTGCTTGGTCCCCATATGTCCTGACTTTGCCCCGCACCCTTTGAGGCTGTTGCCCTTTCTGTACTTGCCCGAGGCCATCTAACCCAAAAAAACCGCCCAGTCCACGCCACACAACCCCTGCTACCCGTGTAGCCGCTTGCTGCGTGTAGTGGACTCCTGGCCTATCCAGCGGAACCCGAAACCCCTCCACCCTATGGCGCAAGTTGAGGAATCTGCAGCCCACACGGTCGCAGAACCGTCTCAGCCTCTGATTCAGACCCTCCACTCGGCTCTGTACCAAAGGTCCGCACTCAGTCCTGTCGACGATGCTGCAGATGGTGAGCTCTGCTTTCATCCCGCTAGCGAGACTGGCAGTCTTCACCAAATCATATAGCCGCCGGAAGCCAGAGAGGATTTCCTCTGATCCATAGCGACACACATCATTGGTGCCGACATGAGCGACCACCTGCAGATGGGTGCACCCTGTACCCTTCATGGCATCCGGAAGGACCCTTTCCACATCTGGAATGACTCCCCCCGGTATGCACACGGAGTGCACATTGGTTTTCTTTCCCTCTCTTGCTGCCATATCCGTAAGGGGCCCCATTACGCGACTGACGTTGGAGCCCCCAACTACCAGTAAGCCCACCCTCTGCGACCGCCCAGATCTTGCAGACTGAGGGGCAACCTCTAGAACAGGACGAGCAGCCATGTCCGGCCGAAGATCAGTATCAGCCTGAGACAGAGCCTGAAACCGGTTCGTCAGACAAACTGGAGAGGCCTTCCGTTCAGCCCTCCGGAATGTCTTTCACCCCCTGCCACACCTCGAGACGACCTCCCACTCTACCACAGGTAAGGGATCAGCCTCAATGTGGGCAGTATCCCGGGCAGCCACAGTCGTAGTCCGATCGGGGGATGCGTGGGATGAGCTGGCCGCCCCCGACAAACCCCCATCCGGACCCCCACAGTGATGCCCATTGGCAACAGCCTCAAGCTGTGTGACCAAAGCCAACACTGCCTGAAGCTGGGAGCGAAGGGATGCCAACTCAGCCTGCATCCGAACACAGCAGTTGCAGTCCCTATCCATGCTAAAAACTGTTGTGCAAAGAACGTCTGAACTAATCTACAGAGAGCACAAACAAATCGACACAAAATTTAAACGGTTATTAAAATACAAGATTGCCTAGTAAATGCAGTAATGCTGCTACTTGCGCACTGCTGACACACTGCTCGGTGGCGGAAGGAGACTATGCGATTTTACACTATTCAGGTACTAAAACGCGATGCTACAACTCTCAAATCTATAATACGCCCGAAATTTATGAATTAAACAATGCAATTAAGAATTAAACTATGTAACAAATAAGTGAGCTAGGAGTATACGACTTTCTGCTGGCAGCTGCTTATCCAACGGCGGCAGGGGGGGGGGGGGGGGTCACGTAATTCGCGTAAATAACGGGCCGCCGATTTGCGTACATGGTGATGGCGTCCCAATAGTGACCCAGATGAGTTTCAAAGGTTTTACATCAGGAGAATTTGGTCACCGCGACATCAACATGAGTTCACTATAATGCTCCTCAAACCACTGTAGCAAGGTTCTGGCTCCGAAACATGGGCAGTTATACTGCTGGAAGATGGCAGCGTCGTCGGAGAAGACAACAAGCTTGAAGAGATCCAGGTAGTCCGCAGCTGTCAGCGTGTCTTCTATTACTACCACAGGTCCCATGCAAAAGAAAAATGTCTCCCATATTATAATACTGCCCCACCAGCCTGCGTTGTAGCGCGCAGCACGTTTCGAACTGCCGTTCACCTCGATGATGGTGTTTGTGGAGACGATCATCGACTTAGTGAACCAAACATGTGATTCACCCCTTTGCATTGATCGAAAGTCGAATCCCTATGGTCTCGTGCCCACTGCAATCGAAACTGACGATATCTTTGGGTCAACATGTGAACACGTAGGGGTGGTCTGCTGCGGAGCTTCATGTTCGACAACGTACGATGAACGGTGTGCTCCAAAACACTTGTGCGTGCACCAGCAATGTGCTCTTTCGGCAGAGATGCCACAGATCCCCATCTATCCTACTTTACAGAGCAGACACTGCTCCGAACCACACGTTCCGTGAAGAGTCATGGACGTCCATTCATTAAGCGCCTAGAGGTAGTTTGACTGTTCTTCTACCTCTTTCCACAGATGCTCACGCCGTTCACAGGCTCTGCATAATAATAATCTGCCCTTTGTCAAAGTCACTTATTTCAATGGACTTCCCCATTTGCATCGCATATCTTCGCTAAGGTGATCTGCCGTTCGTGTCTGCGCCGCTTACATACTTTTGCTACCGCGTCACGTACCCTCAAAGCCACCAGGCGGCATCCAACGTCACAGTGGGCAGTGGTCATAATGTTCTGGCTCATTAGTGTATACTAAAGGTAACAACGTACTGTCGAAGTGATCTTTCATGCTGATTACGATTTCACTTGGCACTGCTTATGAAGAAAGATCTGTAAATATGACTATTCGAATATGTAAATACAAAGACTGCTATACCTTTCAGCCGTTTCCGTCTACCTTCCGAAATTAGTTGCTTTTGTAATTTTTTTTCTTAGCTGGGCGATTATTGTTTCCGTTTCTGTCTCGGCTCACTCTACATCCTGTGGTTTTCCAGTCCTATCTGAGGTCTCCAAACGGTTCGGGTTTGTGGTCGGCAGCACGTTCGGTTGGCTTGTGCATATGCGCCTTTACCTGGCTGGAATGTTCTCTGCAGGCAGTCTGGACGTACGCCCATCCGCGTGGGAAGAAACCGAAATGTTGAAATATGTCGGTCGAATATTTGGTTGATTCGTTTCGTAAGTCGAAAGATATTAAGTCTCCCGGTAATTTAAAAGACTAAATATGAGCAAAAAGTAGAGAAATGGTTGACATTTGTAGGATGGAGGCGTGCTTCCCGCTTCCTTCTCTTCTAAGAGTCATGACATTAGTTGTCCCTCTAGGTTGGAAACTTTTCATAATCCCGGCAGTTTGCAAACGACGTAAATTCTATACCCCTGGCTCAGTGAACACAACTTGAGGCCGCTGGCCAGACAAGTGAAGCAGTTTCAGTTGCGGGTTTGGTACGGGGTTACGTGTTTTGTGCGTGCCGTTGGCTTTTCGACGAGAAATGTGCGTGGACAAGATTCTTTTCCGTATAGTTTCGAAGACACTGACAACACTGTGACTACCGAAAATAATCACGACAACGACAGGAAAACCGTGTCTTTCGAGGGCAGTCTTCGCCACAGAGAGCACAGAAATTGTGATGATAATACGAACTGGATGTGCATGAATTCCGAAAGGAGTAAAATCCGAGGTCGTTTAAATATTGCAAACCAGCTGTACCTGGACACGCCTTGGTGTGACTTCGGCTGCTGAAATGGAGAAGACGACAAGAGAAAGCAGACGTTTCCACCCTGTATAGGAATTGGATATACGTCTTAATCTCCGACTCTCCCCTGTCTCTGTCCATCTTTCCCCCTCCATTCTTTGTCCATCTCCTCCTCCTTCCCCCACTCTCTGGCCATCACCTCCTCACCCTCTCTCTATTCTTCTTCTCCTCCCCTCTCTCTGTCCATCTCTTCTTGCCCCTCTCTCATAGTCTATCACCTCTTCCACTCTTGTCTGCCCAATCTTCTCCTCCACCTCTGTCTCCATCTCCTCCTGCTCCCACTCTCTATCAACCTCCTCCTTCCCGTTTTCTATGTCCATTTTCTTCCACCCCTCTTTCCCTCCCCCCCCCCTCTCTGACTTCGAGCCTTCTTTATTATTATAGTGACTTCAGATTCTATAGTAGTATTCTAATTATAAACCAATAAGCCATAACTACAACTTTCCTGTTTTTTAAAAATGTTTCATCGTTGTGTATTTTACAACGTTTCCCTATTATTAAATTTATGTAAATTTGTGTATTACGTATATTTAAAAATAGATAAATAAAAACGGTATACCAGTGGAACGTTGTGTCAAAATTTCGAAGCAATCGGTCAAGAACTTTCGGACATTAACGATTTTGACCAAACGAACATTTACATTTTTATAATGTTTCCCCTTTTATTACGTACATACCAGATAGCGTTCCAGTAGGTGTATAAAAACACGTGAGTATTCGAATACAATGTTGTGTCAAAATTTCAAAACCTTCGGAAATTTGAGATTCTGAAGCAACGAACATTTACGTTTCTACTTATACAGAAACTGTAAATGCTCCTAATCGCAAATCTACGAATCTATTTGTGCGTATGCTTTGAAATTTTGACACGACAATGCACTGGAAGACGCGTGTGTTTTTATACACCTATTTTTAATATACACAATATTTTATACATTTCATAATAGGGAAAAGTTGTTACAAAAAGTCTCAAAAATATCAAAAAGAACATTTACATTTTTCTTTACATAGGTAGAAGAATCGTTGCTGAAGAGCAACAGTCATATCCACCTGATGAAGCGGATGTGCAGACCAAGAAACGAATGCATAACTGCAAGAAAACAGTCCACGAAGAAAAGACAGAGCCTGGTTTCGAAATTTTAAAGAGGAATTTCAAGATTTAAAAGATGAAGCTTTAAATTTCATCGCAGACATGCTAAATTATGAGGACTCCGAGAAAGCTTTATCTCAAACAAGGAGGCAGTTATTGGGACGATCCAACGCCCTGGCTGTAGTTCTTAGATTCAACTGAACGAAGACATTTTGAAATTAATTGAAGGTGATAGTTTTTTGAAAATTGACGATGAGTCTGCCCCTGACAAAACAATCCTGGTGTTCGGTTGTGAAGAAAAGCAACAAACTTTGTCTTAAAATGGAACTTTTCTTATGGACGGGAAAATTTTACAGTTTTTTGAAACGATTGAAGCAACTGTACACCAGTAGGTTGACATTGGAAGCACAGAAGGGAAATATAGGGATAGAGAAGACGTCCGACTGTTTTGCCGCATGTGTGCTTCAGTGGTAGATTTTCCGTCAAACAGTGTTGATGAAGCGTGGATGGAAACAATGGTGGAAATTCATAGTGAAGAAATGGTCATGAAATTCGCAGATTATATGTTCAATCAACGCCTGGAAAATCCTAGTATGCCAACTGAAATGTGGAATGCTTTTTACCAGTGGCACAGAGCCACGGATGCTGTCGAAATTTGTCACAGGAAACTAAACGATTCAGCAAATCAAAAACTATGACGTATACTTTCCGATAAATAAGCAGAAAGAGGAAGCAGTAAATTCTATATCTGAAATTAAAAAATGACTCTATTAGCCTGTCTCTTCAAGAAAATAAGGAAAAGATACACGGATCTTAACAAAAGGTTAGAAGACATTGTAAGAATATATAACGACTATGGGGATTAAGAAGAGGTTTAAAAACTCTTTCTTACAAAAAATTGAGTGGTAAATTATAATTCATAAAATAAGACAAGACGTTTAATCATTGCTGCACTAATTTTGGCAAAAAAGGTAAAAAGAACCAAAAAATTTAATCATTTGCTGCACTAATTTTGTGGAAAGAAGAAAAGCTAAAAAATACAAAATAAAAACAAGCTTATACAGGCCTATTTAGTATGCAAATAGTCAGTCCTAAGCCTGGATAAAATGTGAAGCCATGTTTTTACAAAATAGTCGGCAGCGCCTCCCCCCCTGTTGGCGCTTTGCTTGACGGTTAGAAAACCCATGGTTAAAATACATGGATCGTATATTTTTAAAAGAACATAAGTCCGTAATTTGATCGTTTTAATGTTCCCATAGCGTCAAATACTACATTTTTAACTGCAATGTCTAACAATAAAGGAATATCATCCGTCAGTTAGTGTACATTCTATAGGATTCTGAAAAACAACATAATTTTTATAGTGGTATCAGTTAATGACACATGCCTTTTTTAAAAGTAAAGAGAGGCATCAGTCGTGACTTATGCCCCTTTGAAAAAAATTCTTAGGTAGCAGTACTGCTGATGCTGCGTACGTATAATTTAATACTTCCTACTTGCACTCCTAGATGATATTACCAATAGTGTTTACAAGACAGCAATGTGCTGTTATCGTTTTGAAGGATTGCTGTCTTCGTTATCCCCCCAGTTAAACGCATTATAGGTTGGCAGTAGTGTTTTCCAATTATAATACAGGGACTCCTTCCAACACTATACAACAAGAATATACCGAACTGTGACTATTCTCAAAAAACTACTCAGTTCAGAATAAGAATAACACTCTCAACAGATTTCTGTTGTGCCTAACCGATTCTGGGAAATTCAGCAAAATTCAACATTTATTTCCAGTAAGAGGGCACAGTTTTTGCCCTGCGATAGGTGTTTCGGCAGTATGAGAAGGAAAAAGTAAGGAAACACAACAAGTTGTTTACTGTGCATGACGTCGCAGAGATAATTCCTACAAGTTCGAAACCAGATAAATTTCTCGTTAGAGAGCTTGCTGCTACTGAAATAATGGAGTTCAAGTCTTGGTGGCAGACGAACAATAGGAAGACCAGAATTCCTGAAGCAACCCAAACTACTGAAAGACAAGGGAAGGTGACAATCTCTATCGGAGCTTTTTCACAATCTGTTTTTGTTAACAGAAAAGGGTTTTATTACATCTTCTGCACTGATCATTGGACTGATGAGTTACACTTGTCGTCTGGACCTAAACCGTGATCCATTGATTGTGCCGGAAAAACTAGCTTATCCATCAAGGACTTGGAAAATCTCCGTTTTCTGCCTGACGAGCACTTAAACTTTCTACGAAGAACTTTTGAAGTGACCTGTAAAGAACGACAGCCAAGACAGCGAACGAATAGGCTATCGAGCACTGATTATCGTTGTAGAAAGACGCAGTAATATTGTGAAATGTAGGACCGTGCATTTGTATGCACACAAGATAATGTTAAAGTTAATAAAGAGGAATGTGCGAGTGCTCTATCTCTTACTTGTGTGTTTTCAACTTTTAATGATTAATTACACTACCAAAATATAACATTAGAATTCCAATTTCTTCTTTGATAATCACATTTCCATCGTATTACATAACAAAGCGAATAAAGATGCCCGTAAGAAGTAAATAGTATTTCTCAATTTTCGTCCAGTGTGTGTCAGTTGACTTAAGCTCCTTTGAAACTGTACGATTCATCTGCGATCGAAAACAATACGCTAACGTGACAGTCACAAACCCCATGGTCGGAAAGCCCGCGACACCGAGTAGGAGCCGCTCGTTAAAAAAAACGATACCTCGCGATTTTAATTTCCTTAATTAGATCGATATGCCTTTGTGGACGTAGGCCCGTGTTTCCAGTCTGCCTTTCGTATAACGCATTATGTCAAATAGCTTCCTAATGTGCTTCTTCTTTGCTTACAACTTGTAGTATTTCAAAATCACTTTCCTTGATCCCCGAGTGTAATTTTCACAATCAAGGTGATGTTTCTTTTTGAATGTGGATGGCCACGTGTTGATAGACAGACTTCTGTGTGGCTCATAGTCTTAGATAACTTCCTATTGTGTTCCTTCTTAACTAATCTTGCTTAAATGCTGTTCTACAGTCATTTCCAATATGGCCCTGAGTATAATTCCTTAACTAAACCAATGGTTCTCAATGAATACGCTCACTCAGAGTCAGGAAATCTTCTGTACTGCTCATGGTCTCTAATAACTTCCCCCGTCCCTCTTCATTAGCAAACGTGTTTCACGAGAGTTCTGCTGCCTTGTGGGAGTAATTTATCCAATTTGACCGGGATTGCTGTGAGAATTCATGCTCGTGGTGGCATGAATGCTGGTTGATAGCCCTTGTTACTCTGGCATGTTACCCCTATCACGTAGCATTGAACCAGTTATTTCTCTACAAATGACAGACTATCCGGCACGTTTCGGTCCTTCGTTGTCTGGTCCTTCCTGCCCCACATACAAAAAATTTGCTCGAATTGTTGTAAGAATAGTGTGTTACTTATCTCCATCTAATGGTAAACTCGTGATTCATGAGAATCACGAGAAGCTGTTGTTGGCGAAATGAAAAACAATACAGAAATACAAAAAAAAAAAAGAAAGTAGAACTTACAGAGCTACAGTCCTATGACACTCGTACCTGTTTTTAACAGAACACATATTATTAGTTCAAACGTTATGACGTATCTACAACAAAATAGAATTCTATATGAAACTCAAAATGAATTCCTGAAGCTACGACAATGCAAAACTCGCGTTCTTCACACATGATATCCGCAGTGCCATCGGTGTTTCTAGACTTTCGAGGTTTGCGACTGGGTCGAACACTGCCCGACAGTTAGGAAGTAGCGCGTTATCCTGTATATAGAGTCATCTACAGACACTAAAATAATATTTGCAACCATTACTTATCAATTAAAGGACATGGGGTACATTAAGAGGTGTTTTACAACATGTAGGATTCGCTAACAGGACCGTTGTTGTATATGTTAATATTAGCGCAATCACAGGTTTTTCGCAGATGATGTGTTTCTTTATGAGGAAATTCTGTCTTGTGCAGAGTGAAGTTATACCCAATTAGATTTCGACAAATATCAACCTGCTACAAAGACGGACAACGAACTGTTAATGCAGAGAAATGCGAAGCGTGGTATGTTTTGGCTACAGAATTAATCACAACTAGAGTCGGTTATGTCATACAAATATTTATGAGTAACAGTGTATGGAGACATGGAGTGAAACGACCACACTGTTTCAGTTGAAGGTAATACATATGGCAGCCTACGATTCATTCGTAGGATACGAGGAAACTTTCTAATATCATCGATTTTTTTAAGTTTAGGGCGTGATATATATTTTTTCATTGATAATTTGTAGCATTCAGCCACTTTAATAGCGCAGTTAACTATTGAACAACGCGTTTCGAGAAACAATCGCCTTATCACCACCACATATGCTTACAACACTAAGCAGTATCAATATATTAATGTCATTCATGAAATGAAATTTAATTTTGTTGACTCCTGTTTTATTTTATTTCATGAACGCCTTAAATATGTTTTTAGTATTTTAACCAAACGTGCTGAATGTTACCGGCCTGATGAGAAGAGCACTGTCTCTCGAAATCCATTGCTGAATTACGTTAAGTACCATTTAAGTGCCTGACCGATATCAATTATTACTAATACAAGGAAAGTGCACTCTACAAAAGAAATTACACACAAAATCTGGGCGGCCAATGCTCAGATGCTGCTCAAGTGTAGTAAGTGTGCGACTGTCGATAGTGTTATGACCTACTCCTTACGCATCGGTGGTTCACTGGGACAATCGAGCTGAGCGTGGCTTTTTGAGAGGAACAGAGCGAAGGTTGACGCGCCGCTGTGCGAGGCGAGAGCAGCAGTTCAGGTTTCACGTTGGACGGCCGTGCACGGTCGATTCGCATCAGAAATATGTCAACTGGCGTTGATGAAACATGAGGCTGGAAGTTTTTCTTCGAATGGTAAGTAAATAGTGAGTAATTAATCGGTTTGTTTGTAGGGGATGCACGTAATTAAACACGAAAGCAGTACACAAATCAGTATTGTCATTCTTAGTCAGTAGCATCAGTTGGCGGCCTATATTATTAATTGGATTATTATCAGTATTATCATGAACTTTTATAGCGTGATATCTTAATTTTGAAAAGCAATGTAGCAATGGCAGTGGAATTAATTGTCAACGTGAGCTTAGTTGAGTCTAAGCATTATTAGGAAGTCTGTTACTTACATTAACCATCGATAGAAACGGAATGAACTGTTATCCTTTCAAAGCGACATTTTCAGTTAAATTGAAGAACTGAGGACTTTAATATCCCTAAAGAAAGGAGAAACGTTTTCGTTTTAGGCAGCATTGCTAGGCTTCATACGAACCGCGTTGTCTCTATTAACCATTACTTACTCATGTCCGATATACTCAAAGGAATCTATTTCAGTTAAGAACCAGTAAAAATATAGTGCGAGAGAGGTTACGAGGTATATGAGCCATATCAAGCTGGACTGTGAGAAGAGATGGTGTAAGCGAGGATGGGTAGTACGAATAACGAAACACTTATCTGACTAGTGAGAGAGTGCAGGATATGATCAAAAGTGTCGGGAGAACTATTAATGTTCCTCTATTGTACACAGAACACAGTGCTGAAAAATCTGTTCATATTGTTCCACGTTTAGCGTTTTCTTAAGCACAATAAGGAGGCCACATCCTCATCATGAAAAACACCCCTTACCGTAACACCACACCCTTCGCTTCACTGTTGGCACTACACATCCGTCCTCCAGGGATTTGACAAATCGAAACCCTTCGAAATGATGTATACACTAATGGCCATTAAAATTGCTACACTACGAAGATGACGTGCTACAGACGCGAAATTTAACCGACAGGAAGAAGATGCTGAGATATGCAAGTGATTAGCTTTTCAGAGCATTCACACAAGGTTGGCGCCGGTGGCGACACCTACAACGTGCTGACATGAGGAAAGTTTCCAACCGATTTCTCATACACAAACAGCAGTTGACCGGCGTTGCCTGGTGAAACGTTGTTGCGATGCCTCGTGTAAGGAGGAGAAATGCGTATCATCACGTTTCCGACTTTCATGAAGGTCGGATTATAGCCTATCACGATTGCGGTTTATCGTATCGCGACATTGCTGCTCGCGTTGGTGGAGACCCAATGACTGTTAGCAGAATATGGAATCGGTGGGTTCAGGAGGGTGATAAGGAACGCCGTGCTGGATCCCAACGGCCACGTATCACTAGAAGTCGAGATAGCAGGCATCTTACCCTCATGGGTGTAACGGATCGTGCAGCCACTTCTCGATCCCTGAGTCAACAGATGGGGGTGTTTGCAAGACAACAACCATCTGCACGAACAGTTCGACGACAGTTCGGTTACACTTGACGCTGCATCACAGACAGGAGCGCCTGCGATGGTGTACTCAGCGACGATCCTGCGTGCACGAATGGCAATACGTCATTTTCTCGGATGAATACAGGTTCTGCTTATAGCATCATGAAGGTCTCATCCGTGTTTGGCGACATCACGGCGAACGCACATTGGAAGCTTGTATTCGTCATCGCCATACTGGCGTATCACCCGGCGTAATGGTATGGGGTGCCATTGATTACACGCCTCGGTCACCTCCTGTTCGCACTGACGGCACTTTGAACAGTGGACGTTACATTTCAGATGTGTTACGACACGTAGCCCTACCCTTCATTGGATCCCTGCGAAACCCTACATTTCAGCAGGATAATGCACGACCGCATGTTGCAGGTCCTGTACGGGCCTTTCTGGATACAGAAAATGTTCGACTGCTGCCGTGGTCAGCACATTCTCCAGATCTCTCACCAATTGAAAACGTCTGGTCAATGATGGCCGAGTAACTGGCTCGTCACAATACGCCAGTCACTACTCTTGATGAATTGTGGTATCGTGTTGAAGCGGCATGGGCAGCTGTACCTGTACACGCCATACAAGCTCTGACTCAATGCCCAGGCGTATCAAGGCCGTTACTACGGCCAGAGGTGGTTGTTCTGGGTACTGATTTCCGAGGATCTATTCACCCAAATTGCGTGAAAATGTAATCACATGTCAGTTCTAGTATAATATATTTGCCCAATGAATACCGGTTTATCATCTGCATATCTTCTTGGTGTAGCAATTTTAATGGCCAGAAGTGTATTTTTTCAGTGATAATTTGTAGCACCTAGTCAGTTTAATAGCGCATTTAACAATTCAACAACTCTGTTCGACAGACAATATAGCGTGATCCACAACTCCAAATCATTCGCTTCCAGTCATTCACTATCCAGCGGCGTCTCTGTTTACACCACCGGAACCTCGCTTAGCATTGACTACAGAAATGTGTAGGGCATGAGGACCTGCTTGATCACTGTAACCCATTCTTTTTAACTCCCTACGTATAGTCATTGTTCTAGCGAGACTGCTAGTAGCATTTTGGAATTCACGAGTGATTTCTTTCACTGACTTCATGCAATTTTTGAAACCGACGATCTGCAATGTCATTGTCCGTCACTGCATGAGCTCTGCCTGGTCTTGGTTTAGCTGTTGTTGTGCCTTTGCGTTTCCACCTCATAATTACATCGCCAACAGTCGACTTGGGTTACTGTATGAGGGCTGGAATGCCCCTACCGGATTTGTTGCTCAAGTAACATCCAGCGGCCCTCCCGGTTGGCCGTGCGGCCTAACGCACGGCTTTCTGGGCGGGAAGGAGCGCCTGGTCCCCGGCACGAATCCCCCCGGCGGACTTGTGTCGAGGTCCGGTGAACCGGCCAGTCTGTGGATGGTTTTTAGGCGGTTTTCCATCTGCTTCGGCGAATGCGGGCTGGTTCCCCTTATTCCGCCTCATTTACACTATGTCGGCGATTGCTGCGCAAACAAGGCTCCACATAAGCGTACAGCGCCATTGCTCTACCACGCAAACATAGAGGTTACACTCGTCTGGTGTGTGTGTGTGTGTGTGTGTGTGTGTGTGAGACGTTCCCTGGGGGGAGGGGGGGGGGGGGCACTGGGGGCCGAACCGCACAGTAACCCTGCGTTCGGTGTGGGGCGGCGGAGGGGTGGACTGCGGTAGTCGTCGTGGGGTTGTGGACCACTGCGGCTGCGGCGGGGACGGAGCCTCTCCGTCGTTTCTAGGTCCCCGGTTAGCATACAATACAATACATACAACATCCAGCGACTAGTTCATCTTCAAAGTCACTGAGCTTTCCTGATCGAACCATTCTGCTGTTACTGCTTCTCGACGGACAACAAAATACCCCTTACCTCCTTTTATACTGGCAGGTCCGCCTCTCGTGCCCATCTAGTGGGCAATTCCGCGTTAAGTAGGGGTGTGTGGACAAAAATTAAATAAGCGTCTGGCATCGGTCGCCGGGAGGCCCCTATTCGGGGAATTTCGTCCGCCAAGTGCAAGTCTTATTTCATTCGACGTCACATTGGGCGACTTAGGCGCCGGTGATGAGGTTGAAATGATGATGAGGACAACACAACACCCAGATCTCGTGCGGAGAAATTCTCCAATCCGGCCGGGAATCGAACCCGGGCCCACTTACATGAGAGGCGAGCACGTTGCCACCCAGCTACGCAGGCGGACAGCGTGTGTGGACAATTTAGATTGGATAGTGTATGTTGTCGGTTCATGTGCATGCCCGTAGAGGTCTGGCTGATGCTTGCTCGCTTGTTCATTAGATGGCGATAAAACAGCAACAAAATGCATTTTTGGTTCTTCGCTTCAACAGGTGCAATTGAATTAAACGGTACTGAGTTATTTTCGACGGTAGTATGATATTGCACCTCCTCCAGCTGATAGTCGTACGGATCTCGCATTGTACCACCGCCTGCAAGGTCGCCTGATCTCGTAGTATACGATTTTTTTTTGGTGGGGTTTTTTGAAGCACTCCCTCTGTGTCTCCAGTTGTAACAATGTTGGGCGAACTACGACGCCGTATATCCACAGCAATGAAAGTAGTAACTGCAAACATGCTCGAAAAGCGATGCGACGAGTTTGACTATCACTAGGACATTTGAAGTACTTGCATTGGAGGGTATATTGAATATTTGTGACAGATAAACAAAAACACAAAAACTATGATTCTAGATAACACCAAGACTTCGTGTGCATATATGTAAAAGGTACATCCTTGTAGTATTGGGTGGCTCTTTCGAAAATAAAAAACTTTGTAGTCTCATGCGTAAGTTAAAGTTTACCATAAGTGTCTTTCTTCATTCCAATAAAACAAACATTTTTATGGCAGCATAAGTCACCCCTTTCTGCGCCAATGCCTGATTTAACCCAGAATAGTGAAGACCATTCTTTCTTCTAGTGTTGTAGCTATGCACTTTGCTATTATTTTTGAACTCGGATGTGTTATTAATTACAAATTTCGTAAGTGAATATATGCATTGCGAAGGTGCTGTGAATATTCAGAGTTCCTAAAATAAATGTCTGTAACGTGGTCTTAGGTGTGCTCCAGATATTATTCTGATTGGTTGGTTTTGGGGAAGGAGACCAGACAGCGTGGTCATCGGTCTCATCGGATTAGGGAAGGATGGGGAAGGAAGTCGGCCGTGCCCTTTCAGAGGAACCATCCCGGCATTTGCCTGGAGTGATTTAGGGAAATCACGGAAAACCTAAATCAGGATGGCCGGACGCGGGATTGAACCGTCGTCCTCCCGAATGCGAGTCCAGTGTCTAACCACTGCGCCACATCGCTCGGTACATATTATTCTGATTGCATGCTTTTGTGCAATGAATATTTTTTTCATTTAATGATGAATTACCCCAAAATATGATGGCATCTGACAGGAATGAATGAAAGCAGGCATAGTGAATTAATTTACTGATATGTTCATTACCAAAACTTGCAATAACCCTGATAGCATAAGTAGCTAAACCTAACGTACGGGCGGGGGGATCCTACGCAGAGCCCCTGAAGCAATAAAACCACTATCTTAACCGTTCTCTATTTTTTATTATACTTTTTATTAATCGAGTCTCGAAACTTTTTGGACAGACAAGGTAGATGTAGATGCTTGTGAAAAGCTCATAATGGTCTTAATAACTTACAAAAACAAGTAATTTTGATATTATTGTTATCTGAAACAATGTTTGTGTGATATTATGACCTATTCCTCAGATTGTATTTATTTAAGTAGACATAGCTTTGGACAAATTTCTGTTTACGTAAGAGGTATCTAAGAAGGGAAACTACTTATCTGCAACTACATATGTACTGCGGAAGTCTTCGTATGGTGCACGGCAAAGGTACCTTGTATTTCTACTAGTTATTCTCTTTCCTGTTCCACCCGTAAATGGAGCGAGAGAAAAACGCCTGTCTGTATACTTCCTTACGGGCCCTAATTTATCTTGTATTCGCGGCTCTTACGCAAGATGAACCTTGGTGGCAGTAGAATCGTTCTATAGTCTGTCGCAAATGCCAGTCTCTAAAGTTTCTCAATAGTGTTTTGTGAAAGAACGTCTTCTCACCTCTATGGATGAGACCACGGAGAAGAGTTGTGAAACTACTGTAGGTTACCGTAGTCTATCAAAAGTATGCGTACACTACAATAGTTGTCCTGGGAGCTTTGGTCAGTTAAGGACGTACCCATAATACCTTTACATTAGGTGAGTTGCATGTCTATTAGATGTTACCTCGTAAAGACCGCTTTCTTTACTTATGCGATAAGTGTCCTTCTAGATTCCCCTAAAAACCGCAAGCGGTTAACCGTCTAGAAATTGAGTGAGATTATATAAAGTTCTGGGTAAGCTGTGGAACATTTTTGTTCCACAGTTATCCTCCTGTCTTTTGCTTAAAAGTAAACAGTATGAATAGCAAAACTGAAACTGTCAACGTTTTATTTTTTATCTGAAAATTATTGATTTGTAACGCGAAACGGGGCATTTTGTAGTAGAAATAAGGAAAACAATACATATCTGTTTCACAGCGCTAGAAAACGCCATTTCCTCGACAAAAAGGTAGAATTAAATAAGATTGTGTGAAACATGTTTCTGTTATTTATAAACAACTTTTGCATTTATTAATAACTAGCTGACCCGGCGAACTCTGTTCCACCTTAAAGCCAACAAACAATCAGATTTTGGATGTTAAGTTCAATTTTTATTAGGAAATACAAATAAAAATTAATTATTTTAATGATTCTTTATTCTTTATGTTTTTTGGTGCATAGCTTCCACTCTTCAATTAAGTACCTTGTGATACACGACTTTTATTGTTTTATTATCAGGCGCAAGAACAAACAACGCAGATGGTCTTCCGACTCGTGAAAATGCCAAAATATAATTGACCATGTGAAAAACATGGATATTCCAGATTTAAACCACAGACTTTCAAGGATGGGCCTTGTGATTTGTTAATGGTCATGGCGAATACAAGATAGATCGGAAACTGAAGTCTTTTAAACTCAAACGGCATATCGGTTGGGATCATCGGGATCCTCGGAATGAGAACTTCCTCACCTTAGAATTTTCCTTTGAGTATCGTCGCGTAAATAACATTGTTCATCAATTTACTAACCACCAAACGCGTACCGTTGCACAGTTTTGGTTGGTTCATGTTTCGAAGCATGATTACTACGGAGCCAACTTTTAGGCATAAATTGTGCGGTGGTAAGCCAGGCACATCCAAGGAGTTTAAAATTCAATTGGATAGTTGGTGGCTTCATCTTCGTTTGTTACACAGTCAACAGATTTGAATGAATGCATGTTACCAATGATCTCATTCTGAATTATGTAGTTTAGGTCATCTATATCTTTATTCTTAGCCGCTAAAATTGCTCGCTCACTCAACCATTCATTACTTTTGCAGTTAGTAATGATGTTTAGGAATACTTTGTTTGTAAGTTCGTCTTTCGATGAGACAAATTTATAGAAATAATGAGGAAATGAAATCAATCCGCTCGATTCTTCGACAGGTACTCGACCATTACCGATAGTGAGCAATTGCTCAGAGAAATCTTCAGCAGATGTATCATTAAGCAATGCAACTCTCATGCTTGTCAGCTGAAGTTTCTTCACATAGTGCCATAGATTCGATGATTTGAGGCAAGCATTTATTTTGTCTGCAGCCGTTGATCTTGGAAGTACTGGCAGTGTTTGGCGTAAATCGCCAGACAGTAAAATCATTGCTCCTCCAAATCATCTCGAGTCATTGCGTAGATCTTTCAATGTTCGGTTAAGTGCCTCTAATGCACGTTTATGCGCCATTGTACATTCATCTCAGATGATGATCTTGGATGCTGATAAAACTTCGGCCATTGCTGAGTTTTTTGTAATATTACATGTTGGTTCTTCAATAGCTTTAAGATTTAACGGGAATTTTAATACTGAATGACCGGACGGTTCCTTCTAACAATGTGGCTGCTATTCCAGAAGAAGCAACTGCAACCGCAATGTTGGATCTCGCACGAACAGTGGCTAAAGCTACTGACATGAGGAATGTCTTGCCAGTTCCACCAGGGGCATCCAGGAAACATAAACCACCATTTCCATCATCAATTGCCTTCATTAATGTATCATAAACTTCCTTTTTTGGGGGTTCAACAGGGATACATTCGTTTGAACTACTAAATCTAATTCCTGGTGATCATATTCACGTTCCCGTTCCAATTCTCGATTAAATGCGTCATTCATTTCACGATTTGGCGCCGGCCTTCCTAACCTGACTAATAAACTTTTGTACATTCGGTAACACATGTCTTCGATCAAGAGTAAAGCCCGATTATGTGTGTCCTCATTCATTTCAAGATCTTGATTTCTGGAAGACACGAATTTGATGTAAAATATCTTCTGTCAGATTATCCTTGTATTTGTGCCACAGGTTAGATGGGTTCGACGGAGAGCTCTTCACGGGCAATTTGTTGTTCTTCTTCAGTCCTTTCATTCGCAATGTTTTGTATCCGTCTTGCATTACGGCTTTGTCGAGAAATATTCGATCGTCTTGGCCGCGGCATTGTTAATGATGATTCAAAGAAAATACAAATTATTTCTTTAAATTTTTAATTAATGATATATACTGATACTTATCCATAGACGTTTAGCTGTCATTTGCGTCATTTTGTTATTCCATATCAGATGCGTTTTTGTTATACCACGTTTTATAGTGACGTTTAGCTGACATTTGCGTTTTGTTATTCCATGCCAGATGCGTTTTTGTTATACCACGTTTTATAGCGGTCGAACGGGATAAAAAGTATCCTACGTCCGTCTCCTGGTTCTAAGCTACTTCTCCACCAATTTTCAGCCAAATCGGTCCAGCCGTTCTTGAGTTATAAATAGTGTAACAGGAAACTCTTGCCTTTGATTGTGACGAAGGATGTTCTGCTGCGTACAAAATAATAACGATAGTCGTATATATCTTTTTATGTTTGTAAAACATACTTGCGTCAAAAGTAATTGCTTTGATTACAGCAGGCTTAGGAGTGAGGCGAACATATAATTTTTATTAGTTATAAAATACAATTTATATTCTCTAAAGATACAGAATACACAATGGACTAACACTGAATCATCTGCGGTTCTAATCCAGTGTAAAATAAACAACCGTAAAAAAACAAAGAGTAGTCGTCAGCTCTCAGTTTCTGTCTTATACATTCATTTATGTTTCTTTCCCCACAAATGCTTCCAATACTACTGGTAATCCTACTAACGTCATTTATTTAGCGTACCACGCAGTATTTCTGTAACACTCGCGTATTGACTGGACACAGTAACAAATCTAGCAGTACGCCTTTCAGTTGCTCCGATAACCTCTTTTTATCCGACTTGGTGGGGATCCCAAACACTTGAACAGAACTCAAGAGTCGGTCACACAGACGTTCCATACCGCTACGTCCTTCATAGATCAGCTACACTTTCCCAGAAGTCCCTCAATAAACCGAAGTCGGCCATTTGTCTTCCCTACAAACGACTTTACTTGCTCGTTCGTTTCACGTCGCTTTGCTACGTTGCAGGTAGATAATTGACAGACGTGATTTGTCAAGCATCACACCACCTACGCTATTCGAACATTACAGGAGTGTTTTTCCCGCAGTCTGAGTTAAATAACATTTTTCAACTATCTGCTGCCTATCACGTCTCATCAGAGAGTCTGTCAAAGTTATTCTGTATCCTCCTACAGTTAATCAATGACGACACTCTCCCACACACTGCAGCCTCATCACCAAACAGTCACAGATTTTTGTTCAATCTGCTCATTACATCATTTACATACAGGGGCCAATACCACTGGTAAACAGTAGAAGCTTGATTTTTAGCAGGCGAGTACCCCACTCTCCACTGCTCCTTGACATGAACTTTAACACGATTGAAAGTGAAAGCGCATGCTGGACTCTGTTTGGGTGCGGAACACTTGCAGTCGCAGTAGAGAGAGGATGCGCTCTCATTTCGTTGCAAATGAGACTGCAGAAGCCGCTAGCCGTGACGTTCCTCACTTTTTCTCATTTATGAAACTCCAGCCACAAGTGTCCGGAAAAGGGGTCTTTCCAGCTTTGTCCGCCCTCGGCTCCCGGGCTCACAGATCTTTCCCCTTTAGCTTCTAATCTACTTGTGGGTCAAAAGACTTTTAATCTTCTCTTCCACAACCAAGCGAGTTTTCAACTCTGGCCACTTAACTCAGATCTTATGGCTCTTTTCCGAATCAGAAGCGTTTGTATGAATGTTATGAACGCATTTACATCCGCTCGACTCCGTTAGACGTTCTGTTGCGTACCCCGTGTCTTCAGTCCCTCTCCTTTCACCGTCTCCCACCCTAACTCTCCGATTCTACGACGCATACGCGAAAAGTAGGAATCGTTTGCTTATTCCGAAATGCTGGCGGCTCACAACTACGTTTCACGAATGTACCACCATCTATCGATTATTTACGAAGGTAGGAACTCGTTATTTTGACTCAGCAGCCATTTTAAAAACGGTTGTTCCAGCCAGTTACGAGGTGCGGTCTGTAATTCGACTTTCGTGCCCAAAAATATCTGCAGCTACTCAGATTGATCAAGGGTTGTGCCCGGTTAATTAGCCTGCTCTAACCTCTGAAGGAAGAACGAGACAATTGTGACCGTACTAAGGTGAATGATGAAGAGTACAGTGGCAGGTGCAGTAACCAGACCGAAGAAATCGTGCAACAAATGGACCAAGAAACGAGAACTGATTGATGATTGGTTCTGTGGCTGATGAATTCCATGATGTTGGAAGCATCAATATATATGGTGTCTCAAACCATTTGCCGGCCGTTGTGACCGAGCGGTTCTAGGCGCTTCAGTCGGGAACCGCGCTGCTGCTACCGTCGCAGGTTCGAATCCTGCCTCGGGCATGGTCGTGTGTGATGTCCTTAGGTTAGTTAGGTTTAAGTAGTTCTAAGTCTAGAGGACTGATGACCTCAGATGTTAAGTCCTATAGTGCTTAGAGCCATTTGAACCATTTTTCTCAAACCTTTTGGTTCAAATTGAATCAACCAGTTGTATTAAGACAGGGAACCAGTCGTCGGAAACGCATATTTATTGTGTTATGGACATACACAGCGTATAACGCATAATGATAAAGTAGCTCATAGTAGTTGTTCAAAGTGACAACCACCAGGTCCTGTGGGCGGGGTTTACGTTACGTTACATTACAACTATGTATAGTGGGCGTTATTCTGTCATGTGATCCATTCGGCCTTTAACCGTATTCAGATTGCTAATATGTTCCTTACAAACATTTCTACTGTATTGTATCATGAACACTGTGATTTTAAGCCAGAAAGACACTTGTAGTACACAGGTTAGTATCATATATTTAGTATTAAATAGGAAACTTATTCCTAAGGTTCTGCAATATAAATTTTGCAGAACATCAGGAAAATGATTCCAGCTTAATACTGTTGTCTTGTTCTGACAATAGTTTAGAGAAAACGCCGCCAGTATCACGTACAGTGAGGAGCCAAAGAAACTTGTACATCTGCCTAATATCGTGCAGGGCCCCGCGAGTACGCAGAAGTGCCGCAGTACAACGTGGCATGGACTCGAATAATGTCTGAAGTAGTGCTGGAGGGAACGACACCATGAATCCTGCAGGGCTTTCCATAAATACGTAAGAGTACGAGGGGGTGGAGATCTCTTCTGAACAGCACTCTGAAAGGCATACCAGATATGCTCAATACTGTTCGTGTTTGGGGAGTTTGGTGGCCAGCGGAAGTGTTTAAACTCAGAAGAGTGTTCCTGGAGCCGCTCTGTAGCAATTCTGAACGTGTGGGGTGTCGTATTGTCCCGCTGGAGTTGCCCAAGTCCATTGGAATGCACAATGGTCACGAATGGATGCAGGTGATCAGACGGGATGCCTACGTACGTGTCACCTTTCAGAGTCGTATCTAGACGTATTAGGGGACCCATATCACTCCCAACTGCACACGCCCCACACCATTATAGAGCCTCCACCAGCTAACATGCAAGGTCCATGGATTAATGAGGTTGTCTCCACATCCGTACACGTTCATTCGCTCAATACAATTTGAAACGAGACTCGTTTGACCAGGCAACATGTTTCCGGTCATCAACACTCCAATTTCGCTGTTGACGGACCCAGACGAAGGATGTCGTGCAGTCATCAAGAGTACAAGAGTGGGCCTTCGGCTTCGGAAGCCCATATAGATGACGCTTCGTTGAATGGTTCGCACGCTGACACTTGTTGATGGCCCAGCATTGAAATCTGCAGCGATTTGAGGAATGGTTGCCCTTCTGTCACATTGAAGGATTCTCTTCAGTCGTCGTTGGTCCCGTCCTCGAAGGATCTTTTTCAGGCCGCAGCGATGTCGGAGATTTGATGTTTTACCGAATTCTTGATATTCACGTACACTCATGAAATGCCTGTACGGGAAAATCCTCACTGCATCGCTACCTCGGAGATGCTGTGTCCAGTCGTTCGTGCACCAGCTATAACACCACGTTCAAACTAACTTAAATCTTGATAACATGCCATTGTAGGAGCAATAATCGATCTAACTGTGCCAAACACTTGTAGTCTTATATAGGCGTTGCCGACCGCAGCGCCGTATTCTGCCTGTTTACATATCTCTGTATTTGAATACGTATGCCTGTATCAGTTTCTTTGGCGCTTCAGCGTATATCTATATATACGATAAGAAATCATTTCTCGACCTTTGATAAATTTTACATTTTTCGCATAAATCCATGAGCTTCATCTGGAAGCTACGCTTCATGAACTTGACAGGACCAGTTATGGTACGGGACTGCGCGGTATGCATGCAGTTTAATGGATCCCACTGCCCTGTGATTGTCATGTGATAAAATGATGTTCTGCTTAGAGACGACGAGGACTAGATAACGGACGTCTAAAAATAAAAAAGAAACTGGACGAATATTAGAACCATAGCCCCACGTTGGGTTTGAGTTTGAAGTCCCAGAGCGGGCTGATACATGTCCCTCTGTACACTCCGATGCGCTGCACCATGTGACAGTGTTACCATATCGTCATATCCTCGTTTTCATACTATGTTTTCAAAATGGATCCGATTTGATTTTGTCTTGAACAATCGCATGCTGACCTCAAAGTGCGGCAATTTTTCTTCACCCTGGGTAAGGAAAAATCATAGAAATCAGACAGAAACATTTCGACTGAAATCGCCGCTCATTTCCTATATGTACTAAATATAACAGAGCTATCGTCGACATCGTTCGACTAAACTAATTATTATTATCCTTAATTACCGGCCATCATCTCATGATTTATACGCATCGCAGCTGGCGCTTCGTGCGTATTTATTAAAATTAATTTGCGACTCTAGTGGTAATAAAAATCTAAAATCGAATAATCCGACTATTTGGCGTTAAATATGAATCGGAAAATGTAGCAAGTGAAGCTCTTACAATTCAGTTACAGGGTGACAATTATTTCTGAACAGTTTGCATTAGGACGTTCAAACTGCACAGTTAGCCGGGGGGCATGACGGGACAGGTATGCGTATGAACATTGTTTGGTTTAGCGACGATGCCCACTTTCATTTGGATGGGTTCGTTAATAAGCAAAATTGCCACATTTGGGGGACTGAGAGTCTGTATTTCCCGATCGAGAAGTCTCTTCACTCTCAACGGATGACTGTGCGGTGTGCAATGTCCAGTCACGGAATAATCGGCACGGTGACTACCGAACGATACGTCAAGGTTGTGGAAGATCATTTTACCCGAAGTGACCCTTATTTCGACAATATGTGGTTCATGCAAGACGGAGCTCGAGCCCATCGCAGGAGGATAGTGTTTGATATCCTGGAACAGCACTTTGGGGACCGCATTCTGGCTCTGGGGTACCCGAAGGCTCCATGTATGGGCCTCGATTGGCCGCCATATTCTCCGGATCTGAACACACGCGACTCCTTTTTGTAGCGCTATATCAAAGACAAGTTGTACATCAATAACTCCAAAACCATTGCTGAGCTGAAAACAGCATCGATGTTCCGACACTTCAGCGGATCATGCAGAATTTCACTATTCGTCTGCGTCATATCATCGCCAATGACGGCAGGCATATCGAACATGTCACAACCTGAATCTAAATATCTGTAGGACGTTTACATGTTGAATAAACTGTGTGCACGCCGTAGTTTGTAACTAATTTAAGTTTTTTCACATAGTTCAATTATTGTCAGCCTGTACATTAAAGGTAATAAGCATGCGCGAAATCTATAAGCCGTCTAAATTTAAGACTGGAGAAAGGTAAGACGTAACTTGCTATCTTCGTCAGAAATACCTCTAAGGCAATCAGAAAATTGGGAATGAAAAAACTATGTAAAATATGACCAGTGACTTTCGCAAGAAACAATAACAAAGTGAATGAGGAAACAGCCTGGAAATTGGAGATGACGTTCGTACAATTTTTTAACACCTTCGACACGCAGTCCCTTGAAAAAAAGTGAACTATTAGAACAGAAACAGGAATACCTCCAAAAAACTAAATTCTTTATAAGTATCAAAACTATAACAAGAAGCTACCAAGATGATTTCATGGAGAACAGAACGAGCTACAAAGAAACAGCAGAAGCGCTTCTAAAGAACACACACATACCCACCCCGTCAGTCCAAAAATTTTCGAGACTGGATTAAATAAAAAATAGAGAAAAGTAAAACTTGGTGGTTTTACTGCTCCAGATGTTCACACATAGTCCCCTCAATCCAGCGACCCACCTATAAACACATGGACACACACAACTATGTGAAACTGTCAGGATAGTCCTCCATTTGGATACTGTTCAACTCCTGCGTCACATTGGCTTGAATGTCGATTTCGTCGTCAAAGCGTTGACCCTTCTTTTAAATTTCCGCACTTTGTCGTTTTGTGATAGATTCGTATTGATAACATCAAGTCTCGTCACTGGCGATGTCCGCGTATTGGGTTTCAATGAAGCGTCCAAGCGTTGTTGTTTCTGTTCTGGAGTCAAGGTGTGCGGGACAGGCTTAACACACATTTTTCCCTTCAAAATATTATCGGAAAGTCTTAAACACTTGCTTTAAAGATGCTGCTCCATTGCGATTTGTAACACAACAACGATGACACAATACGGCAGCAATTCCAATACTTAATACTGCTGATAAATCTAATGTACATCTGTTGTTTGCAGTTGTTAGTTCAAGCTGCCTCCGTAATTGCAGCGCTGACGTCACCCATAAGCCAGAAATAAAATCAGTATCGGAACTTTTTGGACGGTCCGTGTATATGCACGTGATGAGAAGGTGAAAGAATAATCCAGGGCACTAAATCATCAAACAAGAGGGATCTAAAATAGGTAATTAAAAAAAAACAATAAGGAGGGCAGAAAGAGTAGAAAAGCGGTGAGAGAGGGCTCTTTACAGCAATGAAACTTCTAGTGCTAGTACTGAACTTTCGCGAAGATTTTTCAGTGAGTTTTACCTTTTGCCAGTTTATCAATAACACGGTCTTTGTGTTTTGGTATTGGGAGAAATTGTAACTCTGTTGAACCCGAACACTCTGTCCTAATTTGCCCTTGTATATTGGAAAGTGTTGGAGACTGCGGTTGTCGAATATTGATGCGGCCCGGAAGCACACTAGAGAATAGAGAGAGCGAGAGCAAGCGAACGAGCGAGCGAGAGAGAGAGCATGTGTGTGTGTGCGTGTCTGTGATGAGGGTAATCTTGAATGACGGGGAATTTTATCCCCTCCCAGAAGTGGGGCACGTGCTGGCGCTTAACACAGCCCTAGGGGCAAGGCGTCCACTCACGTAATTAGTCTGCACGCTCCGCTAGCAAGGCACTGGATTGCTCTTGGAGGGGCCAGCAACATGGCTCTTTACAGCTCAACAAAAGACCGCTGTTATTTGCACAACGGTAGGACGCCGAGTACAAGATGTTATCGGAAAGAAGCAGCCACATACAGGGAAGAACAGGTTTGTGATTCTTGAAGATTTCCCGGCGTAATGAGTGTTACACGAGATTTCGGGCTTGCAGTCAGATGTCATCTACATTTTCCCACGATATTTCAGCTGCTAATCCCTCTTCAAGCGAGTTCTGCACTAAAGATTGCTCTCTCTATACCCTTTTTTTGCTTTTTTAAAAATCTTGATAGTAACACTGGGCTTCGTGCACTTTGACCCTTGTAGTATACAGGTAGAGGTTGAGGTGGAGAGCTACTGTGGAACCTCAATAACCGCCTGAGGGACTCGGACCCAGTGCCGACGCTCACAAGCTACCGATCCAACATATTCTAGGTGGCGTAACGTGGGCCGTAGGGTTTCTAGTTTATCCACGAGCTTCCGTGTGTGTGTTGGACGATGGTTTGCGGGACAGTAGGTTGGTTAAGCTCTTCATGCAGGTCACGGATTTTTGACCATCTGGGCGCCCACAGTGTGCGTCGCATACATCGATTATGCAAGCTTTGGATCGTTTTTAAATTAGAGGGACTTGCCGTCCCCCATGTGGAACAACCAATAGTTGGAGGGCTGTTGCTCTGCATTGACATTCATCTCCGAGCTGGCCAGTTGGGGGTATAGTTGGTATTTGAATTTTAAAATCTTGATCATCTTATCCCGCACATGCAGTTTAAGGAGTAACTTACTGCTGACTATAACCCCTACGTACTTGACCTGATTTCTCCAAGGAATTTCCTAATAGTGGAGAATCAAACTATCTCACAATTCCAAGTGGCGACGGGCAAACATCACTGCTCTTGTCTTGCCTGCGCTGACGTTGATGTTGTGGTCTTCAGCATGCAACTCTCCATGCTACCCTATCCTATGTAAGCTTCTTCGTCTCTGAGGAACTACTGCAACCAACATCCTTTTGAATCTGTCTAGTTTATTCATCTCTTGGTCTCCCTCTACGACTTTGCCCTCCACACGTCCCTCAAATACTAAATTGGTGATTCCTTGATGCCTCAGAACGTGTCCTACCAATCGATCCCTTCATTTAGTCAGGTTGTGCCACAAATTCCTCTTCTCCCCAATTCTATTCAGTACCTCCTCATTAGTACGTGATCTACCCATATAATCTTCAGCATTCTCCTGTAGCACCACATTTCGTAAGCTTCTATTCTCATCTTGTCTAAACTTATTTATCGTCCATGTTTCAGTTCCATGGCTACTCTCCATACAAACACTTTCAGAAAAAGACTTCCTGACACTTAAATCTATACACGATGTTAACGAATTTAGCTTCTTCAGAAACGCTTTCCTTGCCATAGCCAGTCTACATTTTATATCCCCTCTACTTCGACCATCATCAGTTATTTTGCTCCCCAAGTAGCAAAACTCATCTACTACTTTAAATGTCCCTTTTTCTAATCTAATTCTCTCAGCATCACCTGATTTAATTCGACTACATTCCCTTATCCTCCTTTTGCTTTCATATTCATCTTATATCCTCCTTTCAAGACACTGTCCATTGCGTTCAACTGCTTTTCCAGGTCCTTTGCTGTCTCCGCCAGAATTACAATGTCATCGGCAAACCTCAAGGTTTTTATTTCTTCTCCGTAGATTTCAATTCCTACTCCAAATTTTTCTATTGTTTCCTTTACTGCTTGCTCAATACACAGATTGAACAACATCAGGGATAGGCTACAACCCTGTCTTATTCCCTTCCCAATCCACTGCTTCCCTTTCATGCCCCTCGACTCATATAACTGCCATCTGGTTTCTGTACAAATTGTAAATAGCCTTTCGCTCCTTGTATTTGACGCCCGCCACCTTCAGAATTTGAAAAAGAGTGTTCCAGTCAACACTGTCAAAAGCTTTCTCTAACTCTACAAATGCTAGAAACGTAGGTTTGCCGTTCCTTAATCTATCTTCTAAGAAAAGTCGTAGGGCCAATATTACCTTGCATGTTGCAACATTTCTACGGAATCCAAACTGATCTTCCCCGAGGTCGGCTTCTACCAGTTTTTCCATTCGATGGTAAAGAATTCATGTTAGTATTTTGCAACTGTGACTTATTAAACTGATAGCTCGGTACTTTTCACACCTGTCGACACCTGCTTTCTTAGGGATTGGAATTATTATATTCTTCTTGAAGTCTGGAGGTATATCGCCTGTCTCAAACACTTTTTTCACCAGATGGAAGAGTTTCGTAATGACTGGATCCCTCAAGACTATCAGTAGTTCTAAATGAGTGTTGTCTACTCTCGGGGTCTTTTTTTTTACTTAGGCCTTCAGTGCTCTGTCAAATTCTTCGCTCAGTATCATATCTCCCACTTCATCTTCATCTACGTACTCTTCCAGTTCTGGCCGTGCGGTTCTAGGCGCTACAGCCTGGAGTCGAGCGACCGCTACTGTCGCAGGTTCGAATCCTACCTCGGGCATGGATGTGTGTGATGTCCTTAGGTTAGTTAGGTTTAATTAGTTCTAAGTTCTAGGCGACTAATGACCTCAGAAGTTAAGTCGCATACTGCTCAGAGTCACTTGAACCAACTCTTCCAGTATCATAATATTGCCCTCCAGGACATCGCCTTTGTATAGACCCTCTATATACTCTTTCTATCTTTCTGCTTTCCCTTCTTTGCTTAGGACTGGTTTTCCACCTGAGCTCTTGATATTCATACAGGTGGCTCTCCTTTCTCCAAAGGTTTCTTTAATTTTCCTGTAGATGTATCTATCTTACCCCCAGTGACATATGCCTCTATATCCTTACATTTGTCCTCTAGCCATCCCTGCTTAGCCATTTTGCACTTCTCGTCGATCTCATTTTTGAGACGTTTGTACTCCTTTTTGCCTGCTTCATTACTGCATTTTTATATTTTCGCCTTTCACCAATTAAATTCAACATCTCTTGTGTTAACCAAGGGTGTCTACTAGCCCTCGTCTTTTTTCTTATTTGATACTCTGCTGCCTTCTCTATTCCATCTCTCAAACCTACCCATTCTTCTTCTGCTGTATTTCTTTCCCCTGTATTTGTCAGTCGTTCCATAACGCTCTCTATGAAACTCTCTACAACGTCTGGTTCTTTCAGTTTATCCAGATCCCACATCCTTAAATTACTAGCTTTTTGCAGTTGCTTCAGTTTTGATCTACAGTTCGTAACTAATAAATTGTAGTCAGTGTCCATATCTGCTCCTGGAAATGTCTTACAATTTAAAAACTGTTTCTTAAATCTCTGTCTTTCCATTATATAAACCATCTGAAATCTTCCAGTGTCTCCAGGCCTCTTTCACGTATACATGATTCTTAAACCAGGTGTTAGCTATGATTAAGTTATGCTCTGTGCAAAATTCTAGCGAGTGGCTTCCTCTTTCATTCATTACCCCCAGTCCACATTCACCTACTACTTTTCCTTTTCCCTATTATCTATGTCCAGTCCCCCATGACTATTAAATTTTTGTCTCCCTTAACTATCTGAATAATTTCTTTTATCACATCATACATTTCTTCCATTTCTTCTTCATCTGCGGAGCTAGTTGGCATATAAACTTGTACTACTGAGGTAGGCATGGACTCCGTGTTTATCTTGGCAACAATAATGTGTTCAGTATGCTGTTCGTAGTAGCTTATTCGAGCTCCTATTTTTTTATTCGTTATTAAACCTACTCCTACATTCCCCTATTTGATTTTGTATTTATAACCCCGTATTCACCTTGCCAGATGTCTTGATCCTCTTGCCATTGAACTTCACTAATTCCCACTATATCTAACTTTAACCTACCCATAACCCTTTTTAAATTTTCTAACTGACCTGCCCGATTAAGTAATCTCACATTCCACTCTCCGACCCGTAGAACGGCAGTTTTGTTTCTCCTGATAACGACTGAGTTGATTATAATTGTATTTTCCTTGGTCCAATCTTCTACCATTACGAGTTGGGTGTTGTAGACGAGTGATGAACATGTTGACCCTCCGGCTTCTTGTCACCAAGGCGATGTCGGCTGCGAATTGGGCGAGCTGCATACGAGTCAATAGCGGAATATAACTTATAATGATAAAAAGGAGTAACAGAGACAATGCCCTACTATATATCCAAAAATTTCAGCTGCGGTATTGGGGAGCACTGCGAGCACAGGAGTTCGTAGCCTCCTAGTCGCCATTCATGTCACATGCGTAGCAAAAGAATTACTCTATACGTCTGGTAGAATTTTGCACAGAGCATAACTTAATCATAGCTAGCACTTGGTTCAAGAATCATACAAGAAGGTTGTATACATGTAAGAATACTGGAGATACTGGAAGGTATCAGATAAATTATATAATGGTAAGACAGAGATTTAGGAAACAGGTTTTAAATTGTAAGACACTTCCAGGGGCAGATGTGGACTCTGATCACAATCTATTGGTTATGAACTGTAGATTAAAACTGAAGAAACTGCAAAAAGGTGGGAATTTAAGGAGATGGGACCTGGATAAACTGACTAAACCAGAGGTTGTACAGAGTTTCGGGGAGAGCATAAGGGAACAATTCACAGGAATGGGGGAAAGAAATACAGTAGAAGAAGAATGGGTAGCTTTGAGAGACGAATAGTGAAGGTAGCAGAGGATCAAGTAGGTAAAAAGATGAGGGTTAATAGAAATCCTTGGGTAACAGAAGCGTTATTGAATTTAATTGATGAAAGGCGAAAATATAAAAATGCAGTAAATGAAGCAGGCAAAAGGGCATACAAACGTCTCAAAAATGAGATCGACAGGAAACGCAAAATCGCTAAGCAGGGATGGCCAGAGGACAAATGTAAGGATGTAGAGGCTTATCTCACGAGGGGTAAGATAGATACTGCCTACAGGAAAATTAAAGAGACCTTTGGAAAAAAGAGAGCCACTTGTATGAATATCAAGAGCTCAGATGGAAAACCAGTTCCAAGCAAAGAAGGGAAAGCAGAAAGGAGGAAGGAGTATACAGAGGGTCTATACAAGGGCGATGTACTTGAGGATAATACTATGGAAATGGAAGAGGATGTAGATAAAGATGAAATGGGAGATACGATATTGCGTGAAGAGTTTGACAGAGAACTGAAAGACCTGAGTCGAAACAAGGCCACGGGAGTAGACAACATTCCATTAGAACTACTGGCGGCCTTGGGAGAGCCAATCCTGACAAAACTCTACCATCTAGTGAGCAAGATGTATGAGACAGGCGAAATACCCTCAGACTTCAAGAAGAATATAATAATTCCAATCCCAAAGAAAGCAGGTGTTGACAGATGTGAAAATTACCGAACTATCAGTTTAATAAGTCACGGCTGCAAAATACTAACACAAATTCTTTGCAGACGAATGGAAAAACTGGTAGAAGCCGGCCTCGTGGAAGATCATTTTAGATTCCGTAGAAATATTGGAACACGTGAGGCAATACTGACCTTACGACTTATCTTAGAAGAAAGATTAAGGAAAGACAAACCTACGTTTCTAGCATTTGTAGACTTAGAGAAAGCTTTTGACAATGTTGACTGGAATACTCTCTTTCAAATCTAAAGGTGGCAGGGGTAAAATACAGGGAGCGAAAGGCTATTTACAATTTGTACAGAAACCAGATGGCAGTTATAAGAGTCGAGCGACATGAAAGGGAAGCAGTGGTTGGGAAGGGAGTGAGACAGGGTTGTAGCCTGTCCCCGATGTTGTTCAGTCTGTATATTGAGCAAGCAGTAAAGGAAAAACAAAAGAAAAATTCGGAGTAGGTATTAAAATTCATGGAGAAGAAATATAAACTTTGAGGTTCGTCGATGACATTGTAATTCCGTCAGAGACAGTAAAGGACCTGGAAGAGCAGTTGAACGGAATGGACAGTGTCTTGAAAGGAGGATATAAGATGAACATCAACAAAAGCAAAACGAGGATAATGGAACGTAGTCGAATTAAGTCGGGTGATGCTGAGGGAATTAAATTAGGAAATGAGACACTTAAAGTAGTGAAGGAGTCTTGCTATTTGGGGAGCAAAATAACTGATGGTCGAAGTAGAGAATATACAAAATGTAGTCTGGCAATGGCAAGAAAAGCGTTTATGAAGAAGAGAAATTTGTAAACGTCGAGTATAGATTTAAGTGCCAGGAAGTCGTTTCTGAAAGTATTTGTATGGAGTGTAGCCACGTATGGAAGTGAAACATGGACGATAAATAGTTTGGACAAGAAGAGAATAGAAGCTTTAGAAATGTGGTGCAACAGAAGATTGCTGAAGATTAGATGGGTAGATCACGTAACTAATGAGGAGGTATTGAATAGAATTGGGGAGAAGAGGAGTTTGTGGCACAACTTGAAGAAGGGACCGGTTGGTAGGACATGTTCTGAGGCATCAAGGGATCACAAATTAGCATTGGAGGGCAGCGTGGAGGGTAAAAATCGTAGAGGGAGACCAGGAGATGAATACACTAAGCAGATTCAGAAGGATGTAGGTTGCAGTAAGTACTGGGAGATGAAGAAGCTTGTACAGGATAGGGTAGCATGGAGAGCTGCATCAAACCAGTCTCAGGACTGAAGACCACAATAACAACATGCTCAGCAAAAGAGGAGCAATTTGTCCTAAGATCAGCTTTGAAAATCAATCAACAATGCTGATGTTTCACACTAGTGGTAAGGCAGTCAAGTAACGTAAAAACGATGAGGTCACTGATATCTCCTAAGGTATGGAATAGACATCTTTTGTACACATAATGAGGCATGTGATAGTACTCAACGATTCTTCATTAGGACAACATGTACTTCCGTTGTCGTCAGGTGTAAGAAACAGACATGGTAGCCATCAGCTCGTCTCAAGCATTCCCACAATACGATTTATTTGTATCGAATTTGTAACGTAGCAACTCAGTAATTTCAATATCCTTTTCTTCTCTTTTTTAAATACCTTATTTCGTTCATTAGCTTGATTCTCAATAAGGCAGTAATATTTTGCAACTGTAAATAAAATGAAATACACTGATCAATATATTCACAAGATAGACGTTGACTGTGGATACTGTATCACAGACACAGTCCTTCTGACTGTTTTGAGATGTCACCAAACCAGCCCAAAGATGTGAACAATCATGCATGAGCAACGCCAATTAGACGGAGGGCGTCTGACAGCCGATCATTTCCAGTCATTCCACCAGGAAGGAGGTACACGGCTCGTATTGTCTGTAGTTCAACCATGGCTAGACGGTCATTGCCGCGGTGCGATCGCGTCCGCATTATTACTTTGTGCCAGGAAGGGCTCTCAACAAGGAAAGTGTTCAGGCGTCTCTGAGTGAACCAAAGCGATGTTGTTCGGACATGGAGGAGATACAGAGACAGGAACTGTCGATGACATGCCTCGCTCAGGCCGCCCAAGAGCTACTACTGCAGTGGAGGACCGCTACATACGGATTATGGCTCGGAGGAACCCTGACGGCAACGCCACCATGTTGAATAATGCTTTTCGTGCCGCCACAGGACGTCGTGTTACGACTCAAACTGTGCGCAATAGGCTGCACGATGCGCAACTTTACTGCCGACTTCCATGACGAGGTCTATCTTTGCAACCACGACACCATGCAGCGCGATACAGATGGACCGCTCAGGTTTGGCATCACGTTCTCTTCACCGATGAGTGTCGCATATGCCTTCAACCAGAACATCGTTAGAGACGTGTTTGGAGGCAACCCGGTCAGGCTGAACGCCTTAGACACACTGTCCAATGAGTGCAGCAAGGTGTAGGTTCCCTGCTGTTTTAAGGTGGCATTACGTGTGGCCGACGTACGCCGCTGGTGGTCATGGAAGGCGCCGTAAAGGCTGTACGATACGTGAATGCCATCCTCCGACCGATAGTGCAACCATATCGGCAGCATACTGGCGTGGCATTCGTCTTCATGGACGACAATTCGCGCCCCCATCGTGCCCATCTTGTAAATGACTTCCTTCAGGATAACGACATCGCTCGACTAGAGTGGCCAGCATGTTCTCCAGACATGAACCCTATTGAACATGCCTGGACAGGTTGAAAAGGGCTGTTTATGGACGACGTGCCGAACCAACCACACTGAGGGATCTACACTGGATCGCCGTTGAGGAATGGGACAATCTGGATCTTGATGAACTTTTGGATAGTATGCCACGACGAATAAGGGCATGCATGAATGCAAGAGGACGTGCTACTGGGCATTAGAGGTACCGATGTGTACAGCAATCTGGACCACCACCTTTGAAGGTATCGCTGTATGGAATGTGTGGTGTTCATGAGCAATAAAAAGGGCGGAAATGATGTTTATGTTGATCTCTATTCCAATTTTCAGTACAGATTCCGGAACTTTCGGAACCGAGGTGATGCAAAACTTTTTTTGATGTGTGTATTTACTCATAACTTTGCCTGAAGATTGCTCCACAGCTGCTAAGAAATTTTCGAACGACTTCGTATCGCTTCCATGCCTGCTGTGTTTGGTCTCTGTTCATTGTGAAAATAGCAGCAGTGTTTTGTCGAATTTTTAGGAAACCTATGTAATCTGGTTGTTCTATGACCTTCCGAGAGCATTCTAGAGCCTTTGCTAGCGTGGCGTGTAGCCGGCAAGGAGTCATCCAAAAAAAAAAAAAAATTGTTACCTATATTTAGAAGGGCTCACTGGTAGGATAGGAATTAATTTTCGGATGCTCTTTGTAAATATCGATAGCTTAGTCATTGGGTCTGTTACATTATTTAGCGGCGAGAGTAGAAATAGTTGTAAGCTAGCAGTGAGAATATAAGTAGACGATGGCAAGGATATGATATCTGGTATACGATATCGTACTTATTCGTCGACACCAAGCGAGCAACTTTAAGTTAGATTTTCTCCCTTGTGCGGTAATATCGTGCGAGTGCTTGTTGCAGACACGTGGTTGACGACGTATGAAAGTTTGCTTCTGGCCGTGGAGAGTGTTTGCATAACCTTATGGTAAGGTGACCAATCGCGATAAGCGATAAATCCGGGTTCGAGTCCCGGTCTGGCACAAAATTTCATTGTCATCATTCCATTATATAGCTGATGGTCGTTCATAATTGCAGCTGCGAATACATTTAAGGAATCTGATATGTTTCCATGGGGAGAGCGCTAAGCAGGCGCTTTTGATACGGCTCTGCCCGGATTGCTTCTGGTTTTCCCCATGAGACTTTACATGCCTGTCGCCTGTTTGAAGAACCAGCACCACTCCCGCAATTCGTCGTGGCCTTCATTACTTCGTTTGCATTGAGTGTCAACCCTTGACGACTGGAAAACCGTGACCTGATCAGATGAGTCCCGATTTCAGTTGGTAAGAGCTGATGGTAGGGTTCGAGTATGGCGCAGATCCCACGAAGCTATGGATCCAGATTGTCAAAAAGGCGCACTGTGCAAGCTGGTGATGGCTCCATAACGTGATCTGTGTTTACATAGATTGCACTGAGTCCTCTGGTCCAACAGAACTGATCATTGACTGGAAGCTGTTATGCTCGGTTGCATGGAGACCATTTGCAGCCATTCGTAGACTACACGTTCCCAAACAACGCTGGAATCTTTATGGATGGTAATGCGCCGTGCTATCGGGCTGCAATTGTTCGCTATTGGTTTGAAGAACGTCCTGGACAGTTCGATCGAATGGTTTGTCCACCCAGATCCCTCAGCATGAATCCCATCGAACATTAATGGGACGTAATCGAGAGGTCAGTTCGTACATAAAACCCAGAATCGGAAAAAACTTCGTAATTATGGACGGCTATAGCGGCAACATGGCTCCATATTTCTGCAGATGACTTCCAGCGACTTATTGAGTTCATGCCATCTCGAGTTGCTGCACTAAGTCGGACAACTTGAGGGCCGACATGATATTAGGGGGTATCCCAAGACTTTTTACACTGACGGAAAAACAGTCGCAACACCAAACTGTAGAGTAACGAAATTTTGGGAATGTATTTGTCTAGGTAATATATTTAAGTGTTTTACATCGTAAGATCACAGGTTGATTTAAGCACGAGGTAAGCCATTGTAAATGTGAACTTTGGTACATTAATAAACAGTGTAAGCGCCAGAATTGCAAGCATACAAAAGTGCATGCATTATGTTGTAAAGGTGCCGGATGTCAGCTTGTGCGATGGAGTTACATTCCTGTTGCACATGGTCGGTCAATAAAAGCGCGGTTAACACTGTTTGTAGATGACGCTGGAGTTACGTCTGATGATATCCCATACGTGGTCGATTACAAACAGATTTGGTTATCGAGTAGGCCAAGGAAACATGTCGACACTCTGTAGAGCATGTTGTGTTGCGACAGCGATATGTGGGGGAGCGTTATCCTGTTGGAAAACACTCCACTGATGCTGTTCATGAATGACTGCACGACAGGTCGAATCGACAGATTCCTGTACAGTTTTACAGTCCGGGTGCGTGGGATAACCGCGCGAGTGCTCCTGGTGTCATATGAAATCCCATCCTAGACAATAACTCCACTCTAGCACGCAGATGGGTTGGTTGTAGGCCCTGAACTGGCCTCCTTCTAACCAACACACGGCCATCACTGGCGCCGAGAGAGAACCAACTTTCATCAGAAAACACTACAGACCCGCTCCCTGCCCTCCAATGAGCTCTCGCTTGACACAACTGAAGTCGCAACTGGCGGTGGTTTGGGGTCAGTGAAATGCACGCTACACGGCGTCTGGCTCGGAGCTGTCGTTGAAGTAAGCGATTTGTAACATTTCGTTGTGTCACTGTGGTGCCGACAGCTGTTCATATTGCTGTTGCAGCTGCACTAAGATGCGCCACAGGCATACACTAAAACACGATGGTACTCTGTGCAACGTGGCCGCGTCCGGAGCCCAGTCTTCTTGAGACAGTACGTTCCCGCGACCTCCACTGCCAGCAATCACGCACAGTGGGTACATTCCTGCCAAATCTTTTTGCAGTATCATAGACGGAACTCCAACTTCTTGTAGCCTGTTACACGACCTCGTTCAAACTCAGTGACATGTTTATAATAGTATCTTTGTCGACTTAAAGGCATTCTTGAGTATCATAAACTTACCACGTCCAATCTCAAAGATAATTAACGCTCGCGACCTTTGTAGCGTATATTTAAAGAAAACGCGATTTCTACATCTACATCTACATCCATACTCCACAAGCCACCTGACGGTGTGTGGCGTAGGGTACCTTGAGTACCTCTATCGGTTCTCCCTTCTATTCCAGTCTCGTATTGTTCGTGGAAAGAAGAATTGTCGGTAGGTTTCTGTGTGGGCTCTAATCTCTCTGATTTTATCTTCATGGTCTCTTCGCGAGATATACGTAGGAGGGAGCGATATACTGCTTGGCTCTTCGGTGAAGGTATGTTCTCGAAACTTTAACAAAAGCCCGTACCGAGCTACAGAGCGTCTCTCCTGCAGAGTCTTCCACTGCAGTTTATCTATCATCTCCGTAACGCTTTCGCGATTACTAAATGTTCCTGTAACGAAGCGCGTTGCTCTCCATTGGATCTTCTCTATCTCTTCTATCAGTCCTATCTGGTACGGATCCCACACTGCTGAGCAGTATTCAAGCAGTGGGCGAACAAGCGTACTGTAACCTACTTCCTTTGTTTTCGGATTGCATTTCCTTAGGATTCTTCCAATGAATCTCAGTCTGGCATCTGCTTTACCAACGATCAACTTTATATGATCATTCCATTTTAAATCACTCCTAATGCGTACTCCCAGATAATTTATGGAATTAACTGCTTCCAGTTGCTGACCTGCTATATTGTAGCTAAACGTTAAACGATCTTTCTTTCTATGTATTCGCAGCACATTACACTTGTCTACATTGAGATTCAATTAGCATTCCCTGCACCATGCGTCAATTCGTTGCAGGTCCTCCTGCATTTCAGTACAATTTTCCACTGTTACAACCTCTCGATATACTACAGCCTCATCCACAAAAAGCCTCAGTGAACTTCCGATGTCATCAACAAGGTCATTTATGTATATTGTGAATAGCAACGGTCCTATGACACCCCCCTGCGTCACACCTGAAATCACTCTTACTTCGGAAGACTTCTCTCCATTGAGAATGACATGTTGCGTTCTGTTATCTAGGAACTCTTCAATCCAATGACGCAATTGACCTGATAGTCCATATGCTCTTACTTTGTTCATTAAACGACTGTGGGGAACTGTATCGAACGCCTTGCGGAAGTCAAGAAACACAGCATCTACCTGTGAACTCGTGTCTATGGCCCTCTGAGTCTCGTGGACGAATAGCGCGAGCTGGGTTTCACACGACCGTCTTTTCCGAAACCCATGCTGATTCCTACAGAGTAGATTTCTAGTCTCCAGAAAAGTCATTATACTCGAACTTAATACGTGTTCCAAAATTCTACAACTGATCGACGTTAGAGATATAGGTCTATAGTTCTGCACATCTGTTCGACGTCCCTTCTTAAAAACGGGGATGACCTGTGCCCTTTTCCAATCCTTTGGAACGCTACGCTCTTCTAGAGACCTACGGTACACCGCTGCAAGAAGGGGGGCAAGTTCCTTCGCGTACTCTGTGTAAAATCGAACTGGTATCCCATCAGGTCCAGCGGCCTTTCCTCTTTTGAGCGATTTTAATTGTTTCTCTATCCCTCTGTCGTCTATATCGATATCTACCATTTTGTCATCTGTGCGACAATCTAGAGAAGGAACTACAGTGCAGTCTTCCTCTGTGAAACAGCTTTGGAAAAAGACATTTAGTATTTCGGCCTTTAGTCTGTCATCCTCTGTTTCAGTACCATTTTGGTCACAGAGTGTCTGGACGTTTTGTTTTGATCCACATACCGCTTTGACATAAGACCAAAATTTCTTAGGATTTTCTGCCAAGTCAGTACATAGAACTTTACTTTCGAATTCATTGAACGCCTCTCGCATAGCCCTCCACACACTACATTTCGCTTCGCGTAATTTTTGTTTGTCTGCAAGGCTTTGGCTATGTTTATGTTTGCTGTGAAGTTCCCTTTGCTTCCGCAGCAGTTTCCTAACTCGGTTGTTGTACCACGGTGGCTCATTTCCATCTCTTACGATCTTGCTTGGCACATACTCATCTAACGCATATTGTGCGATGGTTTTGAACTTTGTCCACTGATCCTCAACACTATCTGTACTTGAGACAAAACTTTTGTGTTGAACCGTCAGGTACTCTGTAATCTGCTTTTTGTCACTTTTGCTAAACAGAAAAATCTTCCTACCTTTTTTAATATTTCTATTTACGGCTGAGATCATCGATGCAGTAAACGCTTTATGATCGCTGATTCCCTGTTCTGCGTTAACTGTTTCAAATAGTTCGGGTCTGTTTGTCACCAGAAGGTCTAATATGTTATCGCCACGAGTCGGTTCTCTGTTTAACTGCTCAAGGTAGTTTTCAGATAAAGCATTTAAATAAATTTCACTGGATTCTTTGTCCCTGCCACGCGTTATGAACGTTTGAGTCTCCCAGTCTATATCCGGCAAATTAAAATCTCTACCCAGAGCTATAACATGGTCGGGAAATCTACTCGAAATATTTTACAAGTTATCCTTCAGGTGCTCAGCCACAACAGCTGCTGAGCCAGGGGGCCTATAGAGACATCCAATTACCATGTCTGAGCCTGCTTTAACCGTGACCTTCACCCAAATTATTTCACATTTCGAATCTCTGTCAATTTCCTTCGATACTACTGCTCTTCTTATCGCTATAAACACGCCTCCTCCTTCACTGTTCAGCCTGTCTCTGCGGTATACATTCCAATCTGAGTTTAGGATTTCATTACTGTTTACGTCTGGTTTCAGCCAACTTTGTGTCCCTAGTACTATATGGGCATTGTGACCGTTTATTAATGAGAGCTGTTCTGGGACCTTTCTATAGACGCTCATGCAGTTTACGATTAGCACATTAATATTGTTATTCCCTGTTTCATTTTGCCTACTCCTACCTTGCCGCGTCTCAGGAGGCGTCTTGTCGGGCCTAGGGAGGGAATTCTCTAACCTAAAAAACCCACATGTGCACTCCACACGTACTCCGCTACCCTTGTAGCCGCTTCCGGCGTGTAGTGCAGTGCACGCCTGACCTATTCAGGGGGGGCCCTACATTTCTCAACCCGGTAGCGGAGGTCGAGAAATTTGCACCCCAGATCTCCGCAGAATCGTCTGAGCCTCTGGTTTAAGCCTTCTACTCGGCTCCAAACCAGAGGACCTCGATCGGTTCTGGGAACGATACTACAAACAGTTAGCTCAGATTCCACCCCGCGAGCGAGGCTTTCCGCCTTCACCAATTCCGCCAACCGCCTGTACGAACTGAGGATGACCTCGAACCCAGACGGCAGGAGTCATTGGTGCCGACATGAGCAACAATTTGCAGTCGGGTGCACCCAGTGCTCTCTATCGCCGCTGGCAGGGCCTCCTCCACATCTCGGATGAGACCCCCCGACCTTTCCGCTATTTCCCTAAGGGGCTCCATCACCCGCCTAACGTTGGAGCTCCCAATAACTAATAAACCCTTTCCCCCGTGTGCCTGCTCGGACGCTGCTGAAGGAGCGGCCACATGTCCACTCACAGGCAGAGCGGGCGATGCCACACGGCCAGCATCCGCCTCGTGCGCCGCGAACGCCGCAGAACCCGCCACTCCCCTTGGGGAGAGGGTGGCCCAACCGCGCCCGGTACCCGCGAAGATGTCTCGACAGCAGGGACAGTGGGCGAAGCATGTAACACCTGGGGTGTACCATGCGACGCACCAGACTCCCCACTGCCGTTACACTCCGAGGCAGCAGCCTGAAAATGGCTGACCGCGGCCATCAACACGTTCAGCTGTTCGCGAACAGTGGCCAGCTCCTCCTGCGTCCGTACACAGCAGTCGCACATCCTATCCATTCTAAGAAATCAATTTACTGTAGAGAGTTAATCAACTTTTAACTAGACTGCTAATTCACTAAATGCGGCTGATTGTTGACTAAACTGTGGTTGCTAGACACTTCTTGTAGAAAACAATGAAAATAGCACTACCTGTCTCTGGACAGTATTGAAAACAAACACTAGCACTACTGGCACTATGGCTGACTAAAGGGACTCTCTCTGACTGTATTCAAAACAAACACGAAATCTATGGAACACTATTACTAGCACTCGACAGTTAAAGCTTCCTAAAAGCAAAAACACACGGAAGAAGAAGTGACAAGTAAGAAAAATACAGTTAATACTTCAATTAACGTAGTTCGCTGTGAAGCAGACGGCAGTTACGACGAAGTACTGGCACTATGGCTGACTCATTTCGATCCTCATAGTGACACTGCCAGTTTCTTGGTGTTGTGAGTTCTTTCCCGTCAGTCTATTACAGGTATTTTTCAGTTACAGAGTTTTATGATGAGTAAAATTCTGTGTATTTTTTAAAAATGGTAACGTAACGTGTGGATAATTAAGCGACACGTAGTCAGTTTCGCACCATCTTGTAGCTTGAAACGGACGATCTGTTTACCATGGAACACGTGATATTTGCAAATGATCTGAGCTTCCTTAATGTCTTAACAGTTTTACTGGTCTTGATAACAGAAATGTGTGTGTTAGTTGCCAATATCTTCTATTTCAAAATGTTTTAATCTTTTAACTGTTTTTTCATAATACCGTTTTTATTCGATTTCACGTACCGATTACTGGTGTTTAATAGATTAATAACGTAACACATACACTATTACATACAGTGTTGACAAGATTTTCTCGATTGTAACACCTTTAAACCTAAATAGAATGTTTATTCCTAGGTACGTTGCCGGCCGAGGTGGCCGAGCGGTTCTAGGCGCTTCAGTCCGGCTACTACGGTCGCAGGTTCGAATCCTGCCTCGGGCATGGATGTGTGTGATACCCTTAGGTTAGTTAGGTTTAAGTAGTTCTAAGTTCTAGGGGACTGATGACCTCAGATGTTAAGTCCCATAGTGCTCAGAGCCATTTGAACCTAGGTACGCGACCCTGTGCTGTACATTAGAAAAGTTTTTCACATTTCCAGATTAATTAGTGTTATTTCAGAAAAAGACTGTAGCATACGTAAAGTAAGTGCTGTCAGTTCAAAATGGAATAAGAAAGTGCTAACCTTCTATTAAAGTTTGGCGGAAGTCTGAAAAGTGTTCCAAGGCACAACACTCTCCCCTACTTAACACATTCTGGAACCACGCAGCCCTTCAATCATGCTATGAACCAATGCCTTGCATTAATTGCATGATTCGTTTATTTTAAAAAGTTATTAAAATTTACTCTGTAATTTGCATACAAGTAATGAAATGCAAAAATAAGAGTGCATTAGAGACACTTTCGTCCTTCACGTTAACAGATCAACGCTTAACTCCCGTTCAAGTGTTAAAGACAGATTATTGAACATCAGTGCAAATATGTTGCCGGAAAAAATTAATACAGCTGGAAAGAGGACGTCTATTTTGATTTGACGCTGGCATGCGTCACCTGTGTTGATAATAGTTTCAACGTCGTCCGGCAGCAGACAACGTAGTGGCGTAGCACCAGAGCGGCATCTGTGTATACCATTTAATATGGAATGCTCACAGCGAGAAGGCTTAGTGCAGTGCAGATGTGGGAGGCAATTGGTCAACCATGCCTCGGAGAGGCACTCTTCATTCCTACATGCAACTGAGCGAGTTTGAAGGTGGTCAAATTATGGCCTTCCGGGTAGCAGGATGGTCCTTTCGGAGGACTGCCACACGAGTTGGATGTGCTGCGTCAGTTGTGCAACGATGCTGGTACCAGCTGTCACGTGGACATTGTAACACACGTAGACGAGGTACTGGACGTCCACGCAGCACGGACGCCAGGATGATCTACATCTACATGGATACTCTGCAAATGACATTTAAATGCCTGGCAGAGGGTTCATCGAACCACCTTCACAATTCTCTATTATTCCAATCTGGTATAGCGCGCGGGAAGAATGAACACCTATATCTTTCCGTACGAGCTCTGATTTCCCTTATTTTATCTTTGTGATCGTTCCTCCCTATGTAAGTCAGTGTCAACAAAATATTTTCCCTTTCGGAGGAGAAAGTTGGTGATTGGAATTTCGTGAGAAGATCCCGTCGCAACGAAAAACGCCTTTCTTTTAATGATGTCCAGCCCAAATCCTGTATCATTTATGTGACACTCTCTCGCATATTTCACTACAATACAGAACGTGCTGCCTTTCTTTGAACTTTATCGATGTACTCCGTCAGTCCTATCTGGTAAGGATCCCACACCGCGCAGCAGTATTCTAAAAGAGGACGAACAAACGTAATGTAGGCAGTCTCCTTAGTAGGTCTGTTACATTTTCTAAGTGTCCTTCCGATAAAACGCAGTCTTTTGTTGGCCTTCCCCACAACATTTTCTATATGTTCCTTCCAATTTAAGTTGTTCGTAATTGTAATACCTAGGTATTTAGTTGAATTTACGGCTTTTAGATTACACTGATTTATCGTGTAACCGAAGATTGACGAGTTCCTTTTAGCATTCATGTGGATGTCCTCACAGTTTTCGGTATTTAGGGTCAACTGCCACTTTTCGCACCATTCAGATACCTTTTCTAAATCGTTTTGCAGTTTGTTTTGAACGTCTGATGACTTTATTAGTCGATAAACGACAGCGTCATCTGCAAACAACCGAAGACGGCTGCTCAGATTGTCTCCCAAATCGTTTATATAGATAAGGAACAGCGAAGGGCCTATAACACTACCTTGGGGAATGCCAGAAATCACTTCTGTTTTACTCGATGATTTTCCATCCGTTACGACGAACTGTGACTTCTCTGACAGGAAATCACAAATCCAGTCACATACCTGAGACGATATGATCGTATTGTAAGGACAGCAGTTGCAGTTCATACACCTACCACAGTATAGACAAGAGGGCTGTGAGCCCAGACGAATCAATACGAACGGTTGCGAAGCAGTTATTAGCAGTGGGACTACGGGTACACACAATTCTAGCCCTTATTCCACACACACCACAGCATCAAAGAGCACTGCTCGGCTGGTGCCGTCAGATGATCTCTTGCAGAAGGTGGAATAACGCACCATGGTCTTCAGCGATGAAAGCAGATCCGTTTGCGCGTACGACGTAGACCTAATGGTCACTGTCTCGTAGAGAACATTCGTCCAAGACACACTTGCCCACTACATGCCTTATGTTGTTGAACCCGTTCTTTTGCCGTTGTTGCAACAGGAAGGTGATAAGTTGTTCCAACAGGATAGTGCTCTCCCACACATTGCACATGCAGCAAGCGTCTTCTAATCAAACTGCGTGCCTACGGACTATCGCCTCAGTTGTGCGAGTGGATTCGTGATTTCCTGTCAGAAAGGTCACAGTCCGTAGTAATAGACGGAAAGTCATCGAGTAAAACAAAAGTAAAATCCGGCGTTCCCCAAGGAAGTGTTATAAGCCCTCTATTGTTCCTGATCTATATTAACGACATAGGAGACAATCTGAGTAGCCGTCTTAGATTGTTTGCAGATGATGCTGTCATTTATCGTCTTGTAAAGTCATCAGATGACCAACACGACTTACAAAATGATTTAGATAAGATATTTGTATGGTGCGAAAAGTAGCAGTTGACCCTGAATAAAGAATAGTGCGAAGTTATTCACATGAGTACTAAAAGAAATCAGCTAAATTTCGATTACGCGATAAGTCACACATATCTGAGGGCTGTAAATTCAACTAAATGCTTAGGTATTACAATTACAAATAACCTAAATTGGAACGATCACATAGATAATATTGTGGGTAGAGCAAACCAAAGACTGCGATTCATTGGCACAACACTTAGAAGGTGCAACAGGTCTACCAAAGAGACTGTTTACACCACGCTTGTCCACCCTATTCTGGAGTACTGCTGTGCGGTGTGGGATCCGCATCAGGTGGGAATGACGGATGACATTGAAAAAGTACAAAGAAGGGCAGCTCGTTTTGTATTATCGCGAAATAGATAGTGTCACAGACATGATACGTGAATGGAAGTGGCAATCATTAAAACAAAGCCGTTTTTCGTTGCGACGGGATCTTCTCATGAAATTTCAATCACCAGTTTTCTCCTCCGATTGCGAAAACATTCTGTTGGCACCCACCTACATAGGGAGAAATGATCATCACGATAAAATAAGAGAAATCAGGGCTCGCACGGAACGGAGAGTGGAACGGTAGAGAGACAGCATGAAGGTGGTTCATTGAACCCTCTGCCAGGCACTTCATTGTGAATAGCAGAGTAATCACGTAGATGTAGATGTAGAAAATCAACGTGCTCTGCAAGACGTGCAGTACCTCCCATGACCAGCTCTATCTCTAGACTTGTTTCCAACCATAGTCTTGTGGGGTATGATGCGACGAGAAGTGACTGGTGTGACTCGTCAACCAAAAGCTCTTAACAGAACTACGTGAAGAGGTCGAGCAGGTGTGGTATAGCGTATCTCTGGACAGTATTCGCCTGCTGCACGATCGATTCGGTGCGAATGTCAATGCCTGCATTGCCGGCCGTGGAGGAGTACGCCATATACTAATACGGGTGTGTCAGCATAGGTCGATACCTTGTACCCCAGAACCGCTTGTGCTACTGATCTGTAAATGTGATCATTTCATGTACTTCATACGTACAGTTGCAACAATAAAATCTGAGTGAATTGGGAACGTCAAAAAAGATGTACTAATTTTTTCTGGCAGTAAAATGAAACAGTGGCTAGCTGATTACTTTAGGTCGCCCTTTAGCTGAACGTATTTAAATGGTATGAATACTAACCGATCTGCTAATGCAGCATAATGCGAAACGTGCTAGCTTGTGAGACTGGGAGGTGAGCCACACTCGGATCGAATTCGCGCTGCGTATTGATGATCGTTGGTCCGGTACGTCGGCTAGCCTGAGTGTGGCTTTTAGACGATTATCGTAATTCTGTTGGGCAAATGCTGAGCCAGTCCCTAATCTCTGCCTCAGAAAATACGATGCACAAGCAGGTAAAATAAGATAACACATAGATTGTTTAGTCTATCCACAGACAGCTGGTGCGCACGACTGTCCTTTCCTTGGTTATCTTGTGAGTATGGCCATAAATTTTAGTAAAAGATTAATTTAAAAAAATTAAAAATTATTACAAAATAATGTCTATCTAGACAATTTAAAAAATTACAATAAATTTTAATCTTAACAAGTTTGCTTGCATGGCCATCATCCGCAGGAAGCATAGAAATATTCGTTTTGCAAATAAATACCGGCTTTTATTGATGCAATATATTTTATTTCTTGTAGACGCGTTTCGCCTTTTGCTTTAAGGCATCTTCAGTGAAATCTAGAATGATACAGTTTTAATTTAATTTTATCCATATTTCGCAGCTTCAAACGTGACTGTATTCAATACACTGGAGGTATGCATTAAAAAATGCCTTCAGTCACAACTTTCGAAAAGTTGTGACTGAAGGCGTTTTTTAATTCATAGCCGGCCGGGGTGGCCGAGCGGTTCTAGACGCTTCAGTCTGGAACCCCGCGACCGCTACGGTCGTAGGTTCGAATCCTGCCTCGGACATGGATGTGTGTGATGTCCTTAGGTTAGTTAGCGCTAAGTAGTTCTAAGTTCTAGGGAACTGATGACCTCGGCTGTTAAGTCCCATAGTGCTCAGAGCCATTTGAACCATTTAATTCATACCTCCAATGTTACAGTTTTGTTTTGATGCACGATATTAGTAGATTATGAGAAGTTCACGTCTCGTTTTTTACACAAACAAGTGATTACTCAGAGCTCTGTATGTTTTTGGTTGGCATCTGCGTTTCCTCTCATCTGGTCAACAGGATGAGACACAAAGGGAACAAACTGTAATTAAGACTTCTAATCGAAGTTTTGCGTAAAATATCTACAACTAGTGGCAGAAGACTAATAGTGATTCACAGCAACAAGGGAAAACAATGTGGAAATTGTAAAGGAAAAAGTTCGTAACATGAAAACATGCTTATGTTTCGTTGGTGAAATTATACTGCAACCTCCAGCATGTGACCAGATGAGAGGAAACGGAGATGCCAACCAAAAATACGAAAAACTGCAAGTATTCACTTACTTATATAAAAAAGAGACGTGAACTGTCTTATAATCTACAAATATAGCGCATCAAAACCAAACTGTATCATTCTAGATTACATTGAAGATACCTTAAAGTAAAAGGCGAATCGCGTGTGGAAAAAATAAAATATATTGCAGGAAGAATGGGTGATTTTTATTCACAAAATGTATTTAATTTTTTGTAATCTGTAAGATCGCTTTTCTGTATTCCTGATGATGTCAGGTATTACAGAAATATTAATATGCCGAATCATGAAACAAAGTGAGGCTGGTATTTCGTAATAAACGCTTGGAAGTAAAGAGGTATTATTATTATTTTCGATTATTCCCATTTAAGAGAGCGTTTGAACTTGAATTCCTTTATGATGATTGTTTATGTTTCTTCTGAGCCCAAATTTTCTTCATGTGTTCACTGTGTTGTTTCTTTCGCTCCGCTGTCCATTTGCATCCTGGTCTCTTCTGTGTTGTGGTGTCAAATTTATGTTTTTTGATGGTGTTCCTGAATTCAGTTCTATTTTCTGTATCGTTTACTGTTATGTGTGCTTGTCTGAGGTCCTCTTCAACTCCTTTTATCCATTTTGTTTTTCCCCTGCCTGAATTGATGACTTTAAGAATTCGCTTTGAAATTCTGTTTTCATTCATCCTGTGGATATGTCCGTAGAACTGCATTCTTCTTTTCCTTATTGTATCAGTAATCTTGTCTGTGTATTTATATAATTCTGATGCTGGTGTCTTCTTCCAGATTCCTTGCTCTTGTATCGGGCCAAAAATTTTCCTGAGAATTTTCCTTTCTTGTTTCTCTATTTCTTTGATTTTAGTTTGCCCACCTATTTGTGTTGTTTCAGATGCATACAGTGCCTCAGGAAGTACGACAGAGTTGTAGTGCCTCAATTTTGCGTTAATGGATATGGACTTTTTGTTATAATAGTTCCATGTGAGTTTATATGCTTTCTGTAATGTTTTTATTCTTTCCTCATTGGCCTTTAGGTTGATCCCTGATGGCTGGATGATTTCTCCCAGGTACTTAAAATGTGGTACTTGTACGATTTTCCCATGGGTTGTCACAATAGGCAATTTGTCTTGTGGCACTCTTTCTATGTACTGGGTTTTCTCATATGAGATTTGCAGGCCAGTTCTTTGTGCAATTTTGTGTAACTTCTCTTTGGGGTTAGTGGCTTCGCTGCTTCTCTTCTATTATTTGTGAGGATTGCAAGGTCATCCGCAAAAGCTAAACACTTCACATTGAATCTATTATCTTTTCTAATGCCAATTTGTATTCCTTTGACTTATTTTTCCCATGTCCTGATAATTTTTTCAAGAATGATATTAAAGAGTAATGGTGAAAGTCCGTCACCCTGTCGCACTCCAGTTTGGATTTCAAATGGTTCTGAGATATCCCCCATAAATTTAACCTTGGAGACTGTGTCAGTTAATGTTTCCCGAATGATTGCTCTTGTCTTTTTGTCAATGCTGAATTCTTCCAGCGTCTTGCAGAGCGCTACTCTGCCTATTGAGTCGTAGGCCTTTTTAAAATCTACAAAAGTGACCACTGTGTTTCGGGTGTTTCTCATCTGAAGAATCATTTTCAGATTCCAGATGTGCTCTTTGCATGATCGTCCCTCAATGTGAAGAGGTATTATTATACGCAAATTTAAAATTATATGATAACCACTGTGATTCGTAGAAAATTAGAATTAGTATTACAATTTTTCAAAATGTATTATTTGTGTGTGTGGAATGTGGTTTATGTACGTGTCTGTGCGTCTGTGCTGTGTTATCAATAAATTATCTACGGCGGTATCGCTGTGATGTGATGTGTACCAGTTAACGACTAGTATTGCCTGTGGGGAATGCTGATAAAAATGTAATCCTTAAACGAGCTTGTTTTCAGTGCAGAAAAAAATCCTACTGATGAAGAATGGTGTTGTAAGGGCTCCAGGGGACCTACTTTTCCTCTCTTTTTGTTGCCATGTTTTTTCATTATATTTATAATAAACATCACTACATTCAACTATTATAAATACACCTACTGAATATAAATGTTCCAATGTGTCTTTCTGTATCCTTACCTGTAAGAGAGCGTATTGCGATTATCGAAACTGAATTGTCGGACGGTAGGATCGGTGACGAAAGAAACGTTGGTTGTTGACGCGAAGACATGCCTGGTAGTATGGTTTTCACGGGTGCGGACTCGGTTAAATTAATGTGCGAATTGCAGAAAGACTGATTACTATTGAGTGAACCGTAAATTACACGCTGTGCGTTTATCGTTGGATGAATTGAGATAGTTTTTGAGTGTCCAAGGGACGTAGATCGATGGGTCGCTGATAAAAGAACACGTGTTGATATGAGATCTGAACATTGCTTTGATGTGAATCAACGTTGAATTCTGTCGGGTCACTCAATGAGCAGGTACTGTTTCACGGGTGCCTTGGAGTAGGACATCGTATACACAAATGTTCTCTGCAAATACGTCAGTACTGCATATTTCAGATTGTGCGCACTCGGGAAATGCAATCGCACGACATCAAGCTCCCGACGACAGCTGCGGCAGAAACGGTTTTGAGCGCATAATCGTCAAATACCAGAATCGTGCATCATCGCCACACTAGCCCAGGATCATGCATCGAGGGGAGGTGCAGCTAAGGCCACGATTTTTTTAAACAGACTGTTAAATGGGGTCAGGTTCTCAATTGCAAAAGTTATATGTTCAGTATTGTTACACGTGCAGTGTCTTTCTGCATATTATTATTATTATTATTATTATTGTTATTAATATCAAGAGGTTTTTTCTTCCATTAAGTGACGATTAATGTAAAAATCACCGGATGTTTAGTTTTGTCCTGACAATAACGTTGTTTTGGCTGTCTTTAGTCTAAAACTGATGAACGGCGATTGCATTAGATCGGCAGTATTCTCACGAATTCCCGCAACACTACTAACATATAAATGCAGTATTTGCACCACATGCCTCCCTAAAATTTTTCCTTTAGTTTATAAAATGGTAGTCACACAAAGTCCCATTCAATCAATACATTTGCAAAGTTTCGCAGTTTCTGATTTCTCACGTAATAAATAATTTAAAGTACGAAGTAGACAATTTACAAACCGCCACTGTATGGTATAAAAATGGATTAAAACAGTCTTGACCGCAATGGAATATTTATTTGCACTGGTTATCGATTTAGGTCAGAATGTAACTATCTTCAGACCATTTACACTCAAATGAAAATACAGAGCCGCGCGGGATTAGCAGAGCGGTCTGAGGCGCTGCAGTTATGGACTGTGCGGCTGATCCCGGCGGAGGTTCGAGTCTTCCCTCGGGCATGAGTGTGTGTGTTTGTTCTTAGGATAATTTAGGTTAAGTAGTGTGTAAGCTTGAGGACTGATGACCTTAGCAGTTAAGTCCCATAAGATTTCACACACATTTGAACATTCTGAATTTGAAAATACAGAATACATTTACAGGGAAGTCTGATAATAGTAGTAACATATAAAATACATGATATATAACAAAAATTAAAAGAAGAGATTATACCCATGGTGGTAGCTGGTGGCGGTTAACGAAACAGATGTGACTCTACGAACGTCAACTGCTAAGGAGAGCAACATAGCTCTTGCTTACGTCTGTGTACCTGATTGTCTATCGCTGATATACGAGTAATTCGTTATGGGGAGGGCGGAGCACAGCGTATTTAAGCAACAACTACGTTACTCTCCTCAGCAGTTGACGTTCGTAGAGTCACAACTGTATCGTTAACCGCCACCAGCTACCATCATGGGTATAATATCTTCTTTTAATTTTGATAACACATCGCGTATTTCGTATGTTACTCCTATTATCAACGTCCCTCTAAATCCATTCTGCATTTATATTTCAGTATAAATCATCTGAAGATGGTCACATTCAGATTGAAACTAGCAACAATTGTAAATATTCTATTACAGTCATGGCTCTTTTTAATCCATTTTTAAAGTATTTTAGCTGTACCACCGCGTTCTCCACGGGAGATGTTCTCAGAAATTACTGCCACTATATGGCGTGTGCGCGAAGCTATAATAAATTTGCTTTGTTCTGGTTGATCGATAACCGTAGCAGGGGCTGCAGTCTGATTTGACAGCTGGTGCACACGTCTCTGCGGTTACTTTGTTTACGATATTACGTGATGGCAAGTGATGGGCGCGTCAGTGCATTTCGAGCGCTTGTGTGCATTTCTGGCTACATACATACTTGTGGGAATTATATTTGTCGCCAAAGAATGATGTTAACTTAATTATGTTCATTTTAGTTTTGTGTGCTTGGGTAAAGGTGAAGGACATGTATATGAGTATCACTTTATTGATTTTGAGTTGGAAAGTAATTTTATTTTATTCTTAATAATTTCACAATTACGCACCCGGAACCAATTATTCTTGACTAGCACGTTCTTGACTAGCACGCTCAAGCTCAATGTAACATAATGAGATTAGCTCACCATTTGATTACACGGTCATATACACTATCTAAATTTCGGTCGACCATCCCTTTGTGTAGGAGTGTGGAGGTAGTCAACCCGGTGCCTGTCGCCCAGGTGTCCAATTTTCATGGCGGGCAGTAGGCGTTAAGGGTTTCAAAAACATTTTCATTATGATTTGAAAATAAATTTGACTTAAATTATTTGGTATGTACTTATTATTATGAAGTTTTAACCTAAATATGTCGCACAAATTGCAGGACACATCCCTTACATATAGACGAAAAAATTAGACTACTGGCCATTAAAATTGCTACACCAAGAAGAAATGCAGATGATAAACGGGTATTCATTGGACAAATATACTAGAACTGACATGTGATTACATTTTCAGGCAATTTGGGTGCATAGATCCTGAGAAATCAGTACCCAGAAAAATCACCTCTGGCCATAATAACAGCCTTGATACGCCTGGACATTAAGCCAAACAGAACTTGGATGACGTGTACAGGTATCCAACACGATACCACAGTTCATCAAGAGTAGTGACTGGCATATTGTGTCGAGGCAGTTGCTCGGTCACCATTGACCAGACGTTTTCAATTGGTGAGAGATCTGGAGAATGTGCTGGCCAGGGCAGCAGTCGAACATTTTCTGTATCCAGATAAGCCCGTACAGGGCCTGCAACATGCGGTCGTGCATTATCCTGCTGAAATGTAGAGTCTTGCAGGAATAGAATGAAGGGTAGAGCCACAGGTCGTAACTCATCTGAAATGTAACGTCCACTGTTCAAAGTGCCGTCAATGCGAACAAGAGGTGGCCGAGACGTGTAACCAATGGCACCCCATACCATTACGCCGGGTGATACGCCAGTATGGCGATCACGAATACACGTTTCCAATGTGCGTTCACCGCGATGTCGCCAAACACGGATGCGACCATCATGGTGCTGTAAACAGAACCTGGATTCATCCGAAAAAATGACGTTTTGTCATTCGTGCACCCAGGTTCGTCGTTGAGTACACCATCGCAGGCGCTCCTCTCTGTGATGCAGGGTCAATGGTAACCGCAGCCATGGTCTCCGAGCTGATAGTCCATGCTACTGCAAACGTCGTCGAACTTTTCGTGCAGATGGTTGTTGTCTTGCAAACGTCCCCATCTGTTGACTCAGGGATCGAGACGTGGCTGCACGATCTGTTACAGCAATGCGGATAAGATGCCTGCCATCTCGACTGCTAGTGATACGAGGCCGTTGGGATCCAGCACGGCGTTCCGTATTACCCTCCGGAATCCACCGATTCCATATTCTGCTAACAGTCATTGGATCTCGACCAACGCGAGCAGCAATGTCGTGATACGATAAACCGCAATCGCGATAGGCTACAATCCGACGCCGGCCGGTGTGTTCGTGCGGTTCTAGGCCCTTCAGTCTGGAACCGCGTGACCGCTATGGTCGCAAGTTCGAATCGTGCCTCGGGCATGGGTGTGTGTGATGTCCTTAGATTAGTTAGGTTTCACTAGCTCTAAGTTCTAGGGGACTGATGACCATAGATGTTAAGTTCCATAGTGCTCAGAGCCATTTGAACCATTTTTTTACAATCCAACCTTTATCAAAGTCGGAAACGTGATGGTACGCATTTTCCTGCTTAACGAGGCATCACAACAACGTTCCACCAGGCAATGCCGGTCAACTGCTGTTTGTGTATCAGAAATCGGTTGGAAACTTTCCTCATGTCAGCACGTAGTAGGTGTCGCCACCGGCGCCAACCTTGTGTGAATGCTCTGAAAAGCTAATCATTTGCTTATCACAACATCTTCTTCCTGTCGGTTAAATTTCGCGTCTGTAGCACGTCATCTGCGTGGTGTAGCAATTTTAATGGCCAGTAGTGTATGTTATAAGGACATGGGTCTGGAAACGCTTTGTTTCTGTGTTACAGCTCATTTTCTCCAACTCAATAATCATGGGAAACACACACGAACGGACCGCACCAACATACCACATGCAACTCTTTCTCACAGGAGATGTTCATTATGACCTCCGTGGACATCAATACGCGGTCGTAGTGAATCTCGGATGCGCTGATGTATCCCTGGATTACTGCTAGTGGTTTCGCAGCCTTCCATAACACGGGCACGTAGACTCTGAACATCTTGTACTGCGGTTCCATATACAAGAGCTTTCAAGTGCCCCGACAAATAAAAGTCCAGTGGGTTTAGGTCCGAAGAGCAGGGAGGCCAGGCAATTGGTCCAACTTTACTTATCCACCTGCCACAGAATCTGTTATTTAGGAGCCGACGGGCGATAACACTAAAATGAGAAGGTGGTACTCCATCGTACATTAAGTACATCTACATCTACATTCTACATTTATACTCCGCAAGCCAACCAACGGTGTGTGGCGGAGGGCACCTTACGCGCCACTGTCATTACCTCCCTTTTCTGTTCCAGTCGCGTATGGTTCGCGGGAAGAACGACTGTCTGAAAGCTCTTCTTTGGATCTTCTCTATCTCCTCCGTCAACCCGATCTGGTACGGATCCCACACTGATGAGCAATACTGAAGTATAGGTCGAATGAGTGTTTTGTAAGCCACGTCCTTTGTTGATGGACTACATTTCCTAAGGACTCTCCCAATGAATCTCAACCTGGTACCCGCCTTACCAACAATTAATTTCATATGATCATTTCACTTCAAATCGTTCCGCACGCATACTCCCAGATATTTTACAGAAGTAACTGCTACCAGTGTTTGTTCCGCTATCATATAATCATACAATAAAGGATCCTTCTTTCTATGTATTCGCAATACATTACACTTATCTATGTTAAGGGTCAGTTGCCAATCCCTGCACCAAGTGCCTATCCGCCGCAGATCTTCCTGCATTTCGCTACAATTCTCTAATGCTGCAACTTCTCTGTATACTACAGCATCATCCGCGAAAAGCCGCATGGAACTTCCGACACTATCTACTAGGTCATTTATATATATTGTGAAAAGCAATGGTCCCATAACACTCCCCTGTGGCACGCCAGAGGTTACTTTAACGTCTGTAGACGTCTCTCCATTGATAACAACATGCTGTGTTCTGTTTGCTAAAAACTCTTCAATCCAGCCACACAGCTGGTCTGATATTCCGTAGGCTCTTACTTTGTTTATCAGGCGACAGTGCGGAACTGTATCGAACGGCCGTGCGGTTCTAGGCGCTTCAGTCCGGAACCGTGGGACTGCTACGGTCGCAGGTTCGAATCCTGCCTTGGGCATGGATGTGTGTGATGTCCTTAGGTTAGTTAGGTTTAAGTAGTTCTAAGTTCTAGGGGACTGATGACCTAAGATGTTAATTGCCATAGTGCTCAGAGCCATTTGAACCATTTGTATCGAACGCCTTCCGGAAGTCAAGGAAAATAGCATCTACCTGGGAGCCTGTATCTAATATTTTCTGGGTCTCATGATCAAATAAAGCGACTTTGGTCTCACACGATCGCTGTTTCCGGAATCCATGTTGATTCCTACAGAGTAGATTCTGGGTTTCCAAAAACGACATGCGACATGATACGCGAGCAAAAAACATGTTCTAAAATTCTACAACAGATCGACGTCAGAGATATAGGCCTATAGTTTTGCGCATCTGATGGGACTACCTGCGCTCTTTTCCAATCATTTGGAACCTTCCGTTCCTCTAGAGACTTGCGGTGCACGGCTGTTAGAAGGGGGGCAAGTTCTTTCGCGTACTCTGTGTAGAGTCGAATTGGTATCCCGTCAGGTCCAGTGGACTTTCCTCTGTTGAGTGATTTCAGTTACTTTTCTATTCCTTGGACACTTATTTCGATGTCAGCCATTTTTTCGTTTGTTCGAGGATTTAGAGAAGGAACTGCAGTGCGGTGTTCCAGCTTTGGAAAAAGGTGTTTAGTATTTCAGCTTTACGCGTGTCATCCTCTGTTTCAATGGCATCATCATCCCGGAGTGTCTGGATATGCTGTTTCGAGCCACTTACTGATTTAACGTAAGACCAGAGCTTCCTAGGATTTTCTGTCGAGTCGGTACATAGAATTTTACTTTCGAATTCACTGAACGCTTCACGCATAGCCCTCCTTACGCTAACTTTGACATCGTTTAGCTTCTGCTTGTCTGAGAGGTTTTGGCTGCGTTTAAACTTGCTGTGAAGCTCACTTTGCTTTCGCAGTAGTTTCCTAACTTTCTTGTTAAATCACGGTGGGTTTTTCCCGTCCCTCACAGTTTTACTGGGCACGTACCTGTCTAAAACGCATTTTACGATTGCCTTGAACTTTTTCCATAAACACTCAACATTGTCAGTGTCGGAACAGAAATTTTCGTTTGGATCTGTTAGGTAGTCTGAAATCTGCCTTCTATTACTCTTGCTAAACAGATAAACTTCCTCCCTTTTTTATATTCCTATTAACTTCCATATTCAGGGATGCTGCAACGGCCTTATGATCACTGATTCCCTGTTCTGCACTTACAGAGTTGAAAAGTTCGGGTCTGTTTGTTATCAGTAGGTCCAAGATGTTATCTCTACGAGTCGGTTCTCTGTTTAATAGCTCGAGGTAATTTTCGGATAGCGCACTCAGTATAATGTCACTCGATGCTCTGTCCCTACCACCCGTCCTAAACATCTGAGTGTCCCAGTCTATATCAGGTAAATTGAAATCTCCACCTAAGACTACAACATGCTGAGAAAATTTATGTGAAATGTATTCCAAATTTTCTCTCAGTTGTTCTGCCACTAATGCTGCTGAGTCGGGAGGTCGGTAAAAGGAGCCAATTATTAACCTAGCTGGGTTGTTGAGTGTAACCTCCACCCATAATAATTCACAGGAACTATCCACTTCTACTTCACTACAGGATAAACTACTACTAACAGCGACAAACACGCCACCACCGGTTGCATATAATCTATCCTTTCTAAACACTGTCTGTGCCTTTGTAAAAATTTCGGCAGAATTTATCTCTGGCTTCAGCCAGCTTTCTGTACCTATAACGATTTCAGCTTCGGTGCTTTCTATCAGCGCTTGAAGTTCCGGTACTTTACCAATGCAACTTCGACAGTTTACAATTACAATACCGATTGCTGCTTGGTCCCCGCATGTCCTGACTTTGCCCCGCACCCTTTGAGGCTGTTGCCCTTTCTGTACTTGCCCGAGGCCATCTCACCTAAAAAACCGCCCAGTCCACGCCACACAACCCCTGCTACCCGTGTAGTCGCTTGCTGCGTGTAGTGGACTCCTGACCTATCCAGCGAAACCCGAAACCCCACCACACTATGGCGCAAGTCGAGGAATCTGCAGCCCACACGGTCGCAGAACCGTCTCAGCCTCTGATTCAGACCCTCTACTCGGCTCTGTACCAAAGGTCCGCACTCAGTCCTGTCGACGATACTGCAGATGGTGAGCTCTGCTTTTATCCCGCTAGCGAGACTGGCAGTCTTCACCAAATCATATAGCCGCCGGAAGCCAGAGAGGATTTCCTCCGATCCATAGCGACACACATCATTGGTGCCGACATGAGCGACCACCTGCAGATGGGTACACCCGGTACCCTTCATGGCATCCGGAAAGACCCTTTCCACATCTGGAATGACTCCCCCCGGTATGCACACGGAGTGCACATTGGTTTTCTTCCCCTCTCTTGCTGCCATATCCCTAAGGGGCCCCATTACGCGCCTGACGTTGGAGCTCCCAACTACCAGTAAGCCCACCCTCTGCGACCGCCCGGATCTTGCAGACCGAGGGGCAACCTCTGGAACAGGACAAGCAACCATGTCCGGCCGAAGATCAGTATCAGCCTGAGACAGAGCCTGAAACCGGCTCGTCAGACAAACTGGAGAGGCCTTCCGTTCAGCCCTCCAGAATGTCCTTCGCCCCCTGCCACACCTCGAGATGACCTCCCACTCTACCACAGGTGAGGGATCAGCCTCAATGTGGGCAGCATCCCGGGCAGCCACAGTTGTAGTCCGATCGGTGGACGCGTGGGATGAGCTGGCAGTCCCCGACAAACCCCCATCCGGACCCCCACAGTGATGCCCATTGGCAACAGCCTCAAGCTGTGTGACCGAAGCCAACACTGCCTGAAGCTGGGAGCAAAGGGATGCCAACTCAGCCTGCATCCGAACACTGCAGTTGCAGTCCCTATCCGTGCTAAAAACTGCTGTGCAAAGAACGTCTGAACTAATCTGCAGAGAGCACAAACAATTCGACACAAAATTTAAACGGTTATTAAAATACAAGATTGCCTAATAGATGCAGTAATGCTGCTACTTGCGCACTGCTGACACACTGCTCGGCGGCGGAAGGACACTACGCGATTTTACACTACTCAGGTACTAAAACGCGATGCTTAACTCTCAAATACTATAATACGCCAGAAATTTATAAATTAAACAATGCAAGTACCAAAAACACGCAAAGAAATTAAGAATTAAACAATGTAACGAATAAGTGAGCTAAGAGTATACGACTTGCTACTGCAGCTGCCTATCCAACGACGGCAGGGAGCACACTGGCTGTGACCAACCGACACTGGTCGTTCAAAGCAAAAACAGAAGACAGACGACTACGCGATTTTACACTATTCAGGTACTAAAACGCGATGCTACACTCTCAAGTACTGTAATACGCCCGAAATTTCTGAATTAAACAATGCAAGTACCGAAAACACGCAAAGAAATTAAGAATTAAACTATGTAACAAATAAGTGAGCTAAGAGTATACGACTTGCTGCTGCAGCTGCTTATCCAACAGCGGCAGGGAGCACACTGTACGTGTTTTGTCGCACAGCTAACGGCACAGATTCTAACAGATCAGATACAACATTCTCTGCGAAATTGTGATAACTTTATCCATTAAACCTTGGTGGAAGAAAGTGAGGCCCTACCAGTCAGCAACAATGCCAGCTCAAACATTGACACAGGACCTTTGTTGATGACTTCTTCAACAGTCGCGTGAGGACTGACGCCTGTCCATACATGTCGATTGTGAAAACTTACATGTGATCTCCTTGAAACTCGTTGGAGAAAATGAGTTGTAACATGGAAAAAAAAGCGTTTCCAGACGTTCTCATATGACACAATTTCTTCGTTCATGTGTGAGGAATGTGTCCTGTAATTTGTGCCTTACATTTTTGTTACACCTTGCATGTTTAAACTTGCAGTAACGCTGCTTTATAAACTTTATAAAGTATTTCGAGTTTAGGGAGAATACCAGGTGGGCTGAGATGTGAATGGGATCTTGAATTGAGGATGGAGGCGTGCTGGGGTAGCCGGTACAGTAGTGCAAAGCCACTGTGTCAGAGTGGCGTAGTGGCTGCGCATCTGCCTTACGAGCTGGAGACCTGGGTTCGACTACCAGCCTTGATACAAGTTTTCATTCGTCGCTTCAGCCTGCATATATACATCATAGATGACTGAAACTATGAAAGGTCTCTGGAACCGTATAACTTCATTTCGGTGCTTAGAAAAGTTTACAACTAACAGAGACATAAAAGAGGGCGGTAGGTAAAAAAAGGTTGATTATCCCTGTGTTAGAGTACATTTTGGCTATTGGATGTGTCTGACGGTAGTAGAACTTTTAAGGTGGAGGTCGCAATACAGCATGCCCAAGGAATGTCCACCTGCAGCTTACTGTCATTTTCCAGAATGGCCAAATGACTGTCATTAGGAACCTGGGACCGTCATACCAACAGACTACACAGACAGTAACTGCATTACAAGTAGTTACTAGGTGGAATCAGGACGACAAGAAGAGCAGACACGTGTCATTCCAGGACTAAACTACGAGAACATCCTAGGGTTGTAGACTTGCTCTGACGAATGGACGAATGACAACAGCTGAAATCTGGGAGAAGGTTACAGGCAGAGTATCACTACGAAACGTCGGGAACAGATTACTGGAACGTCGTGGCATATTAAAACGGTGTGCAGTATTGGGACTCGCTTCTGAGACTTCGCGAGCAAGTGCTCTTCCGAATGAGCTATCCAACCACGACTCACGACCCACCCTCACAGCTTTACTTCCGCCAGTACGTTCCAAGCGTCACAGAAGTTCTCATGCATACCTTGCAAGACTAGCAATCCTGGAAGACAGGAATGTGTACTGATGGTTCAAATGGCTCTGAGCACTATGGGACTTAACATCTGAGATCATAAGTCCCCTAGAACTTAGAACTACTTAAATATAACTAAGGACATCACACACATCCATGACCGTAGCGGACGCGCGGTTTCTAGACTGAAGAGCCTAGAACCGCTCGGCCACTGCGGCCGGCTGAATGTGTACTGAAAATTTATTGTTAACCACAAATTCTGTCATGGAGTGTAGATACAGAGGCGGCAGAGTGAGAACGCTGAGCCGGCCGGTGTGGCCGAGCGGTTCTAGGCGCTTCAGTCTGGAACCGCGCGACCGCTACGGTCGCAGGTTTGAATCCTCCCACGGTCATGGATGTGTGTGATGTCCTTAGGTTAGTTAGGTTTAAGTAGTTCTAAGTTCTATGGGCCTGATGACCTCAGATGTTAAGTCCCATAGTGCTCAGAGCCATTTGAACCATTTGAGAACGCTGAGACACTGGAGAGGTTCACGAAGTAATTGCGCAGCCTGTTCTGACTGTCCTTTTCTGAGGTGAGAATATGCTTTGTGGGTGCACAGAAAAGCCCCTTAATACACTGATGTGAAAAACTTATGGACGGAAGTAGCTTTTGCTTGATGTGTCAATGCCAAGCACATAGCTTGATAAAACTTGGACTATACATAGAAAGAACTACTAGAGTATAGTGCAGAAGTGAATGAAAGAAACACGCGATTGGAAGAACAGAAATTACACTCTTATTCAATGATAATAATTACACTAAAGTCACAGCGATTAATGATGATCTCCAGGATAATACAAACGCCGGGACATGGTTCTTAATATGGTATGTGATTACCACGGACGGCAACGTTTGCTCTGCTGCGTGCTCCCATACTGACTGTAAAGTTTGTGAGGATTTCTTATAGTATGAATTTCTATTTCTCCAGCGGTGAGGTTGACAACTGCTGAACGGTCGTTGTTGCATGCGGACGAGCTGCAATACGCCTCCCATGCAGCTCAAATGTGCTCGATGGGATTTAAGTCAGGGGGACGGCCCGGCCAGCCCATTCGACGAGTATCCTCTCATTATCTCCTCATACCAACAGCTCCTCCACCTGCGCTCTTCGATGCGCTCGCTCTTTGTCATCCATAAAAAATGAAGTTAGGACTGAATTCACCCCTAAAAAGATGCACATGTGGAGGAGTTACGGTGTCACAATAACGCTGACCGGTGAGTGTTCCGTTTCAAAGATTTAGAGGTAAGTACGCCCATGCAACAACATGTCTCTCCAACGTCAGAACCTCCAAAACGATAGAGTTCGACACTGCTGGATGTACCACACGGCGAGAGGCGAGCTTACGTAATGCACCCAGGAAGACTGTCGAACATGATCGTTTTGGTGATGTAGATCTTATGGTGTGGGGAGGTATTGTAAGAGGTCCATGACTAAGGAATTTATTGCTAGCGCACTTGAGCAGTTGTAACTTCGATGGACTGCTCACGTGCTGCCTGCGATATGTAAGCTTCCATAGAATCGCAGACCAGGGAGCAGTGTCGGCTGCAGTAGTACTAGTAGTAGTAGTAGTAGCTCGCAGTCGGTCTGTTGTGTCAGGTCGCTCTTAGAGAGTTGTATAGCTCACAGAGAGCATTTGTGTCCTGTATGGAATTACCAAGGCCGGTCGTGGAGAACGATGGCGGTGCCTGAGCGATGTAGTGTAATTATTATTATTTATTGCCGTGTGCATACGTAATTGTTATATCAAAGCCACATGTAAATAATTTTCAATAATTTTTCAACAATAATCTTTCTTATAAAGATATCTTTTGACAGTCATTCATCTGAATCTAAAGGTTTTATTAATTTCTCCTATCCATAGTCATGCCAATTATCGTAAATAAAATCAGTTATTTTTCATACATAACAAAATCTAGTGGCCAGCATTACACTGGGCTGTGCCAGAAAAATTTCTTATTGGAGCAGATATATACGCGTTATCCGGCGACATAATTGAGGTAAGAATCTTCAGTTTATTCTGAACGACTTTTCAGGGCCATGACGCAGCACTGTTGACGTTTAGATTTTCCAGTTTAGATTCACAGTCAGTTAATTATTGAAAGGTTATATATGAGTCACATTCTTATTGGGAGGTCAGTCAGATTTTTATTCTCAGGTTACGGAAATAATCTGTTGGGAGGTTACAGTATAATATTGTCGCGTGGGCGTGTTGACCTCCAAGTCTTAGAATACAGTCACTGGTTAGCGTTATTGTGACAGCCTACTCTTTCCCCACGCACATCTTTTCATGGATGCGTTCAGTCGTGAATTCATTTTTATGGATGAAAGTGAGCGACCCCATCGAATGGTGCAGGTGGAGGAGCTTTTTACGCGAGAGGACATTCGACGAATGGACTGTCCTGTCCATATCACGACTTCAATTCCATCGAGCACTTGCGGGATGCGTTGGGGAGACGTATTCCAGCACTTGTACATGCAGCGACAACCATCCAGCAACTTCAATTGCGCTGGTGGGCATGGAACGCGGTATCTCAAGGACTCCTTACCAACCTTGCGGCCGGCATGGCAGCACTTTTGAGGGCGTGCATTTTACCATCAGTGGTGATCCCACATCTCATTAAGAACCACGTGCTGCCGTTTGTAATGCCCAGGAGGCCATCGTGAATGGCGTTTGTAACACCAAGATCGATTACAAATAATTTATACAATGGTTCATGGTGTGGGTTCCTGTAGTCATGTCCTAGTTCATGAACCACGGGCAACGTATGAGTGGCCAAGTAAGTGGTCCCGACAGTCGGGATACCAGTTACTTTGGAATAAGGCTGGACATCTCGGACATATTCTGAGTCGTGGTCACCTTTGTGCTCATACGGCAAAGACTACCAAATCCACCGGTTAGTCCCTCAACCGTTAGGGGTAAAACCCAGTGGGACTCGGGGCAAGTAAGGCTGGCAACCTGATTCCCTTGTACTTTAAATATGAAGCTGGCAACAATCAGAGCAAAATGCCTCGAGCCTTTGGAGGTGACGGATTCCCACCTCTAACTGACAAACCAGGGACTCCTAAGATACGACTTGGCAAACAAATGGTAATGAGATGGGGAGCTATTAATATCAATGGGGGCTACTCTGGGAAGAAGGTAGAGCTGGCAGAGGCTGCAAGTAAGATGGGGCTGGACGTTTTAGCTGTTAGTGACATTCGGGTAAGGGGTGAGGAAGAAGAGGAAGTGGGAGAATACAAGGTCTACCTATCAGGAGTCAAAGCAGGAATAGCACAATGGGGTGTAGGGCTTTACATCAGGAAAGAAATGGAACCCAGCGTAGTTGCAATAAGGTATGTAAACGAACGACTGATGTGGATAGATTTGACAGTGTCTAGCAAGAAAATTAGGATTGTGTCAGTATATTCGCATTGTGAAGGGACAGATCAAGATAAGATGGATAGTTTTTATGAGGCACTCAGTGATGTAGTTGTTAGAGTAAAGGACAAGGACAGTGGTCTGCTCATGGGTGATTTTAACGCCAGGATTGGAAACAGAAGGGTATGAAAAGGTTATGGGTAAATTTGGAGAGGATATGGAGGCCAACAGGAACGGGAAACAACTCTTGGATTTCTGTGCGAGTATGGGCTTAGTAATCACAAACTCCTTTTTTAAACATAAGAACATTCACCGGTATACTTGGGAAGGCAGGGGAACCAGATCTGTCATTGATCATATAATAACAGATCAGGAATTCAGGAAGGCTGTGAGGGACACACGTGTAGTCAGGGAATTCTTTGATGACACTGATCATTATTTAATCTGCAGTGAAATTGGGATTGTGAGGCCGAAAGTGCAGGAGGTCAGGTCCATATGTAGGAGGATAAGAGTGGAGAAACTTCAGGATAAGGAAATCAGGCACAAGTACATAACAGCGATCTCAGAAAGGTACCAGTTAGTTGAATGCAGTCAATTACAGTCATTGGAAAAGGAATGGACAAGGTACAGGGACACAGTACCAGAAGTGGCTAAAGAATGTCTTGGAACAGTAGTGTGTAAAAGTAGGATGAAGCAAACAGATTGGTGGAATGATACAGTCAAGGCAGCCTGTAAAAGGAAAAAGAAGGCGTATCAAAAATGGCTACATACCAGAACCCAGGTAGACAGAGAAAGTTATGTCGAAGAAAGAAACAAAGCCAAACAGATAATTGCAGCATCCAAGAATAAATCGTGGGAAGACTTTGGAAACAGGTTGGAGACTATGGGTCAAGCTGCTGGAAAACCATTCTGAAGTGTAATTAGCAGTCTTCGAAAGGGAGGTAAGAAGGAAATGACAAGTATTTTGGACAGGTCAGGAAAACTGCTGCTGAATCCTGTGGATGCCTTGGGCAGGTGGAGGGAATATTTTGAAGAGTTGCTCAATGTAGGTGAAAATAAGATCAGTAATGTTTCAGATTTCGAGGTAGAATGGGATAGGAATGATGATGGAAATAGGATCACATTTGAGAAACTGGAAAAAATGGTCAATAGATTGCAGTGCAATAAAGCGGCTGGGGTGGATGAAATTAAGTCGGAACTCATCAAATACAGTGGAATGTCAGGTCTTAAATGGCTACACAGGATAATTGAAATGGCCTGGGAGTCGGGACAGGTTCCATCAGACTGGACAAAAGCAGTAATCACACCAATCTTTAAACATGGAAACAGAAAAGATTGTAACAACTACAGATCTATCTCTTTAATCAGCGTTGTGGGTAAAATCATCTCAGGTATTGTTGAAAGGAAAGTGCGAGTATTAGTTGAGGACCAATTGGATGAAAATCAGTGTGGGTTTAGGCCTCTTAGAGGTTGTCAGGGCCAGAACTTTAGCTTACGGCAAATAATGGAGAAGTGTTATGAGTGGAACAGGGAATTGTATCTATGCTTTATAGATCTAGAAAAGGCATATGACCGGGTTCCTAGGAGGAAGTTATTGTCTGTTCTACAAGATTATGGAATAGGAGGCAAACTTTTGCAAGCAATTAAAGGTCTTTACATGGATAGTCAGGCAGCAGTTAGAGTTGACAGTAAATTGAGTTCATGGTTCAGAGTAGTTTCAGGGGTAAGACAAGGCTGCAACCTGTCTCCACTGTTGTTCATATTATTTATGGATCATATGTTGAAAACAATAGACTGGCTGGGTGAGATTAAGATATGTGAACACAAAATAAGCAGTCTTGCATATGCGGATGACTTAGTTGTGATGGCAGATTCGATTCAAAGTTTGCAAAGTAATATTTCAGAGCTAGATCAGAAATGTAAGGATTATGGTATGAAGATTAGCATCTCCAAAACGAAAGTAATGTCAGTGGGAAAGAAATATAAACGGATTGAGTGCCAAATAGGAGGAACAAAGTTAGAATAGCTGGACGGTTTCAAGTACTTAGGATGCATATTCTCACAGGATGGCAACATAGTGAAAGAACTGGAAGCGAGTTGTAGCAAAGCTAATGCAGTGAGTGCTCAGCTACGATCTACTCTCTTCTGCAAGAAGGAAGTCAGTAGCAAGACTAAGTTATCTGTGCACCGTTCAATCTTTCGACCAACTTTGTTGTATTGGAGCGAAAGCCGGGTGGATTCAGATTATCTTATCAACAAGGTTGAGGTTACGGATATGAAAGTAGCTAGGATGATTGCAGGTACTAGTAGATGGGAACAATGGCAGGAGGGTGTCCACAATGAGGAAATCAAAGAAAAACTGGGAATGAACTCTATAGATGCAGCAGTCAGGGCGAACAGGCTTAGATGGTGGGGCCATGTTACACGCATGGGAGAAGCAAGGTTACCCAAGAGACTCATGGGCTCAGCAGTAGAGAGTAGGAGGAGGCGGGGCAGACCAAGGAGAAGGTACCTGGATTCGGTTAAGAATGATTTTGAAGTAATAGGTTTAACATCAGAAGAGGCACCAATGTTAGCACTGAATAAGGGATCACGGAGGAATTTTATAAGGGGGCTATGCTCCAGACTGAACGCTGAAAGGCATAATGTCTTTAATGATGATGATGATGATGTAATTATGTGTATGTAACTATGAAGTAATTGGTCTTTACTGGTTAAGTTCATTGAGTTGTGAAAAAAAAACTCAACTCCTCCCGCACAGTGCACGAAGGCCCAAAGGTACGGCCTACCCGCCATGTCATCTTCAGCCCACAGGCGTCACTGGAAGAGGATATGGAGGGGCATGTGGTCAGCACACCGCTCTCCCGGCCGTATGCCAGTTTACGAGACCAGAGCCGCTACTTCTCAATCAAGTAGCTCCTCAGTTTACCTCACAAGGGCTGAGTGCAAACCGTTTGCCAACAGCGCTCGGCAGACCGGATAGTCACCCATCCAAGAGCTAGACCAGCTCGACAGCGCTTAACTTTGGTGATCTGACGGGAACCCGTGTGACCACTGCGGCAAGGCCGTTGGCTGAGTTGTGAAAGGAAAGTTGACATGTGTAATATATGTAATATAAAAACTTAAAAGATGTTTCAAAAATAATGACTTTTGTACATTATGCCGGCCGAAGTGGCCGTGCGGTTAAAGGCGCTGCAGTCTGGAACCGCAAGACCGCTACGGTCGCAGGTTCGAATCCTGCCTCGGGCATGGATGTTTGTGATGTCTTCAGGTTAGTTATGTTTAACTAGTTCTAAGTTCTAGGGGACTAATGACCTCAGCAGTTGAGTCCCATAGTGCTCAGAGCCATTTGAACCATTTTTTTTTGTAAATTATGTCTGTTTATAAAAGAGAATTTGTAATTTGAATACTGGTTCATACTTAGGGAAATTGTATGATGTAACTTAAAAGACGTAGGGAACCCTTCCGCTACGGAAGGGGCTTGACGCGTGGGAAAAGGTGGATCTGGCGGTCAATCTGGGCGGCAAGAGAGAGAGAGCACATTATGCAGTCAGTGGCTAGATGTTGTGCTGTTAACAACGCGGGTGCCAACTGAGGCATTTGGAAGCTAATTGATGTTGAAATTGCGTCGGATGTGGTTTTGGCTGTCGTATGGTGCTCTTGTTATCATGGAGTGGCTCTGAAATGAAGGAAATACGTCGCCAAGAAGAATTTATAAAGAGCATTCAACTTCAAGAGCATGGGACCACTTAGCCGCCACGTGCTTACCACCACTATTGAGCTACTGCTCCACCAACTGCAGGAGTCCAGATATGTATCACAGTATGGACCAGTATATTGATGTGAGCGTTTTTTAATAATAATTACAGTGACATAGACTGTGTTTCACCTGAAAAACTGTCCTAATCACAAACCAATGCAGGGTCCTGTCCTTAACGTACAGATAATCGAGCATCCTGTTTCTGAAAATATAATGGTTTATTGTTGCACTAAAAGTGCTAAAGTTCAGTGCTAAAATGTTTAAATGTTGTTATCAAAGTTACCTGCTTCACAGGTAGTGAGAAAGGCAAGTATATTGGACTATTATGAAAAGAAAATTGTATTGATTAGTATCATGAACAATTTTCTGAAACTGATTGAGCTTAATATTTGAATAACTTGTTTTAAAGCATTAAAACATACACAAATTTAAGTGGGGTTAGAAATCCACAATAGTGTAAGGTAATTTGTCTCTGAAATAGTTACAGAATTTGACAGTAGAGTAATTGACAGTTTATGGGCCCCTACTAAATTCTTTTCTATTATGAGAAAGTTAAACTAAAGATTGTTTTGCTAAAGAAATCTGAAGTATTTCCATAAATGAGACAGGGGAAAAAAGTGTTTGTACAGTGTTATTTATCTGCATTTGTGGAGTGTGCGTAAGTTCAACCAGGACTCTTGTCATACTTCATTCAGTCTCGTGAGGTTTCTGATAACTTTATGGTGCTGAATTGGTTAATGGTTGAGGTGGTGATTGTTATTAACAGGAGTAAAGTGCTAATTATCTTTCTGTGATTGCCAGTTTATGCAAATGATAACTACTGCTTACCACTGGTCAGTTCGTCTGGTATTTGTGTGTGTTCATTACACTTTACAAAGAGAGGAAGAATGAAACCCCCTTTCGCTAAATTATATTCAAATTATTTGAGATTAATGTTACAAATGATTATTCCTAATTAGGTTGGCGACCGTTTGTTATTTCATTTGTATGTGTTTACTACGTTATTTATCTTCAAAGTCTTTCAGTTTTCTATTAATTGCCATAGTAACGAAATTCATGTTCGATACCCTCTATCCATTAGGTAAACACACGGTCAAATACAAAATTCCTCCCTGAGGATAACACTTATTGTGTGTTGGTGTCATATTTAGGTGTTGACGTACAGTACAGGTGTTATACGGTGACTTCAGTGTAATTATTAGCTTGAATTATAGTGTCATTTTCATTCGTCTCATTGCGTATTTCTTTCAGATACCTTCTATACTTTGTAGCAGTTCTTTCTATGTATGGTCCAAGTTTCACTTGACAGTGAGACATCAAGCGAAAGTTACTTTCGTCCATGAGTTTTGCACACCATTGTACGATACTGTAGGATATTATACTGTGAAAATTATTCTCATAGTACAGATTGCCCCCCCATGAACCATGGACCTTGCCGTTGGTGGGGAGGCTTGCGTGCCTCAGCGATACAGATAGCCGTACCGTAGGTGCAACCACAACGGAGGGGTATCTGTTGAGAGGCCAGACAAACGTGTGGTTCCTGAAGAGGGGCAGCAGCCTTTTCAGTAGTTGCAAGGGCAACAGTCTGGATGATTGACTGATCTGGCCTTGTAACAATAACCGAAGCGGCCTTGCCGTGCCGGTACTGCGAACGGCTGAAAGCAAGGGGAAACTACAGCCGTAATTTTTCCCGAGGGCATGCAGCTTTACTGTATGATTAAATGATGATGGCGTCCTCTTGGGTAAAATATTCCGGAGGTAAAATAGTCCCCCATTCGGATCTCCGGGCGGGGACAACTCAAGAGGATGTTGTTATCAGGAGAAAGAAAACTGGCGTTCTACGGATCGGAGCGTGGAATGTCAGATCCCTTAATCGGGCAGGTAGGTTAGAAAATTTAAAAAGGGAAATGGATAGGTTGAAGTTAGATATTGTGGGAATTAGTGAAGTTCGGTGGCAGGAGGAACAAGACTTCTGGTCAGGTGACTACAGGGTTATAAACACAAAATCAAATAGGGGTAATGCAGGAGTAGGTTTAATAATGAATAGGAAAATAGGAATGCGGGTAAGCTACTACAAACAGCATAGTGAACGCATTATTGTGGCCAAGATAGATACGAAGCCCACACCTACTACAGTAGTACAAGTTTATATGCCAACTAGCTCTGCAGATGACGAAGACATTGAAGAAATGTATGATGAAATAAAAGAAATTATTCAGATTGTGAAGGGAGACGAAAATTTAATAGTCATGGGTGACTGGAATTCGAGTGTAGGAAAAGGGAGAGAAGGAAACATAGTAGGTGAATATGGATTGGGGGACAGAAATGAAAGAGGAAGCCGCCTGGTAGAATTTTGCACAGAGCACAACATAATCATAACTAACACTTGGTTTAAGAATCATGAAAGAAGGTTGTATACATGGAAGAACCCTGGAGATACTAAAAGGTATCAGATAGATTATATAATGGTAAGACAGAGATTTAGGAACCAGGTTTTAAATTGTAAGACATTTCCAGGGGCAGATGTGGACTCTGACCACAATCTATTGGTTATGACCTGTAGATTAAAACTGAAGAAACTGCAAAAAGGTGGGAATTTAAGGAGATGGGACCTGGATAAACTGAAAGAACCAGAGGTTGTACAGAGATTCAGGGAGAGCATAAGGGAGCAATTGACAGGAATGGGGGAAATAAATACAGTAGAAGAAGAATGGGTAGCTTTGAGGGATGAAGTAGTGAAGGCAGCAGAGGATCAAGTAGGTAAAAAGACGAGGGCTAGTAGAAATCCTTGGGTAACAGAAGAAATATTGAATTTAATTGATGAAAGGAGAAGATATAAAAATGCAGTAAGTGAAACAGGCAAAAAGGAATACAAACGTCTCAAAAATGAGATCGACAGGAAGTGCAAAATGGCTAAGCAGGGATGGCTAGAGGACAAATGTAAGGATGTAGAGGCCTATCTCACTAGGGGTAAGATAGATACCGCCTACAGGAAAATTAAAGAGACCTTTGGAGATAAGAGAACGACTTGTATGAATATCAAGAGCTCAGATGGAAACCCAGTTCTAAGCAAAGAAGGGAAAGCAGAAAGGTGGAAGGAGTATATAGAGGGTCTATACAAGGGCGATGTACTTGAGGACAATATTATGGAAATGGAAGAGGATGCAGATGAAGATGAAATGGGAGATATGATACTGCGTGAAGAGTTTGACAGAGCACTGAAAGACCTGAGTCGAAACAAAGCCCCCGGAGTAGACAATATTCCATTGGAACTACTGACGGCCTTGGGAGAGCCAGTCCTGACAAAACTCTACCATCTGGTGAGGAAGATGTATGAGACAGGCGAAATACCCTCAGACTTCAAGAAGAATATAATAATTCCAATCCCAAAGAAAGCAGGTGTTGACAGATGTGAAAATTACCGAACTATCAGCTTAATAAGTCACAGCTGCAAAATACTAACACGAATTCTTTACAGACGAATGGAAAAACTAGTAGAAGCCAACCTCGGGGAAGATCAGTTTGGATTCCGTAGAAACACTGGAACACGTGAGGCAATACTGACCTTACGACTTATCTTAGAAGAAAGATTAAGGAAAGGCAAACCTACGTTTCTAGCATTTGTAGACTTAGAGAAAGCTTTTGACAATGTTGACTGGAATACTCTCATTCAAATTCTAAAGGTGGCAGGGGTAAAATACAGGGAGCGAAAGGCTATTTACAATTTGTACAGAAACCAGATGGCAGTTATAAGAGTCGAGGGACATGAAAGGGAAGCAGTGGTTGGGAAGGGAGTAAGACAGGGTTGTAGCCTCTCCCCGATGTTGTTCAATCTGTATATTGAGCAAGCAGTAAAGGAAACAAAAGAAAAATTCGGAGTAGGTATTAAAATTCATGGAGAAGAAATAAAAACTTTGAGGTTCGCCGATGACATTGTAATTCTGTCCGAGACAGCAAAGGACTTGGAAGAGCAGTTGAATGGAATGGACAGTGTCTTGAAAGGAGGATATAAGATGAACATCAACAAAAGCAAAACAAGGATAATGGAATGTAGCCTAATTAAGTCGGGTGATGCTGAGGGAATTAGATTAGGAAATGAGGCACTTAAAGTAGTAAAGGAGTTTTGCTATTTGGGGAGCAAAATAACTGATAATGGTCGAAGTAGAGAGGATATAAAATGTAGGCTGGCAATGGCAAGGAAAGCGTTTCTGAAGAAGAGAAATTTGTTAACATCCAGTATTGATTTAAGTGTCAGGAAGTCATTTCTGAAAGTATTCGTATGGAGTGTAGCCATGTATGAAAGTGAAACATGGATGATAAATAGTTTGGACAAGAAGAGAATAGAAGCTTTCGAAATGTGGTGCTACAGAAGAATGCTGAAGATTAGATGGGTAGATCACATAACTAATGAGGAAGTATTGAATAGGATTGGGGAGAAGAGAAGTTTGTGGCACAACTTGACCAGAAGAAGGGATCAGTTGGTAGGACATGTTCTGAGGCATCAAGGGATCACCAATTTAGTATTGGAGGGCAGCGTGGAGGGTAAAAATCGTAGAGGGAGACCAAGAGATGAATACACTAAGCAGATTCAGAAGGATGTAGGTTGCAGTAGGTACTGGGAGATGAAAAAGCTTGCACAGGATAGAGTAGCATGGAGAGCTGCATCAAACCAGTCTCAGGACTGAAGACCACAACAACAACAACAAACAACAGTACAGATTGCTGTATTTAGTTTCTGAACTATATGTTGAAAGCCATATTTCCAAGAGAGATTTTCAGTTGCCTTTAGTTCTAAGAATTTAAAATATTCTAATTGACAGAATAGTTGCTCACCTTGAGACAGTTAAATTTCGCTTTTACATACCTTCTGTGTCACAAACAGACTGCTCTGTGTTAGCAGCAATTAAACGTCACCAGAATGAGATTTTCACTCTGCAGCGGAGTGTGCGCTGATATGAAACTTCCTGGCAGATTAAAACTGTGTGCCCGACCGAGAATCGAACTCGGGACCTTTGCCTTTCGCGGGCAAGTGCTCTACCATCTGAGCTACCGAAGCACGACTCACGCCCGGTACTCACAGCTTTACTTCTGCCAGTATCTCGTCTCCTACCTTCCAAACTTTACAGAAGCTCTCCTGCAGGAGAGCACACAGTTTTAATCTGCCAGGAAGTTTCAATTAAACGTCAATTTTTTACATTAAAAAAAGAGAGCTAACGTTATGTACAAATTTATTTGCATTACATTCAGCATCATGTGAAAGACACTTACATAATCGGAAATAGAGTTTTTTTAGCAGCAGATCGTTGGTATACATGTACAGATAAAAACATTTGACCCAGAACATAATGCCAGGAATCTGCAGCCCTCCCCCTTCCGTACTTCACTTTACAGCACTCCAATCGGGTTAAAAACTGTATTTTGACGTTTAAGGACAAATTTACATTTCCTTTTATTTCTACATTTGACCGGTTACTCAGCTTTACGCCTAGTTATTTATTGTTCACATTTACGCAAAAGTAAATAAAATCAAATACTTTTATTAAATCACGAAATGGAGATGTTGCAGAATGATTATTTCATCATTTCCATTTCCTTTGCAACTTTTTCTCGAAGGAACTCCCGTAACCAGCATTTGCCACAGATTGCAGAAAGATTCTACTGTCTCCAACGTTCCTCAAGTAGTTGGACCGTATGGACAAAGTAAGAGTAATTCGGTCTTGTACATAAGCCTATGGAGAATCCCTTTTCTCTCGTTCGATTTGCAAGTGGAACAGGAAAGAGAATGAGCAGCATTGGCATACAGGACCCAGCTTCATGTACTGTACAGGGACTTGGGTAGTATATATGTAGGTGTAGACGAACTACGCATGAACTCTCAAATCTCTTTTAAAACAATGACCCACATAACCTCTTTAAGTATTGCAAGGGAAATTTCTCTGGATGTTTCGATTCTTCCGCTAGGGTAGAAAATGGAAAATAATCACATCAATTTGAATTTGGCCAATACTGTCCGTGATCCACACGTGCAAGGCTGCGTTCACAGTCTCACAGCAACGGTCGCCAGACGACGTCGCCAGAGCTCACCGATAACATCGGCCGACAGCTCGGTCACAGTGGATCCGACTCCCTCAACAGAATCAACGAGGTTACAAACAACTCTGACGTGTCGAGTACCGTAGACTTCTTCCTCAGTTACTGGAATAATCAGACAAGTTTTACGAATAAACTTTCAATTACATACTTGAGATGTTCGCGGTGACGTCGAAGAGCAAGATTACAAACACCCAGCATAATTTCAAATAAATTCAGCAACACAGACATGTATCAATTAACCTTCAATGACTGCCATTCAGCATTTGTCTAGAAGGCAAATATAAATTTCAGAATAAAAAAATGATTCAAATGGCTCTTAGCACTATGGGACTTAACTTCTGAGGTCATCAGTCCCCTAGAACTTAGAACTGCTTAAACCTAACTAACCTAAGGACATCACACACATCCATGCCCGAGGCAGGATTCGATAAATTTCAGAATAAGACACCCTGAACACCTAAAACGCTGCAAACTGGGAACACGTACATTACATCTGCATATAACAGAATCGCCACCATACTGTCATAAAAACGTCAGTAAGCAGTTCCAATAATTCGTAGGCAGCTAATGCCCACTTACTACAACCTTAAAAAAGGCCCAATAAAGTAACACATAATGTGTTGAGGTTATAGTTTAGCCCTAAAATTCCTGGTACGGATTTTTGCCTGTGTTTTAAGTGTAAACATAAGGCTGAAATGGCTAGGGAGCCACGGAACATGCATAATGTGATAGAAGGTAACATTCACTTGTATTGTATTGTATGTTAACCGGGGGCCTAGAAACGACGGACAGGCTCCGTCCCCGCCGCAGTCGCAGTGGTCCACAATCCCACGACGACTACAGCAGTCCGCTTCACCTCAACTCCGTCCCACACCGAACCACTCTTGAAGGGTTAATGTGCGGTTCGGCCCCCGGTGGACCGCCCCAGGGAACGTCTGACACCAGATGAGTGTAACTCCTATGTTTGCGTGGTAGAGTAATGGTGGTGTACGGTACGTGGAGAACTTGTTTGAGCAGCAATCGCCGACATAGCGTAGCTGAGGCGAAATAAGGGGAACCAGCCCGCATTCGCCGAGGCAGATGGAAAACCGCCTAAAAACCATCCACAGACTGGTCGGCTCACTGGACCTCGACACAAGTCCGCCGGGTGAATTCGTGCCGGGGACCAGGCGCTCCTTCCACCGTATAGCCGTGCGTTAGACCGCACGGCTAACCGGGCGGGCACAACATTCACTTAATTATTATTAAATTTTTAATTTGTTCGTAACTTGTGCTTCCAATAAGTAGCGATTTTAGACCATAGATACTGAGGCATGCCTCTGTTATTATATTTCTCACCTTCAAGATGCCACAAGCTCCTTGTTTCCCGGAGTAAACTTAAAAATTTCTCACACTCCATGTTTTGCGTGTAAGAGCGTTGCCCTATTCGACTGAAAAAAAAAGAACTGATTTGAATTCCGCCGACAGTCGTCCGGCGTCAGTAGGTTCGGGCGTTGAGATCGGCTACACAGAGACGGCGCACGTACTGGCGTACTGATTCGAAAACATCAGCCGTCTTCGGCCGGCGTCCGCCGTCGGCAGAGTGTCCTGATATCGGTGTTTCTGTGACAATAGCCTAAGATGTATAAATTCCTTGATGACCGTCTGGGAGGATGCAGGTCATTGTGTGAAGCAAGTTCCGTAACAGTATCATCAGTGCTCCAGCGCCCAGAAAAGGTAGAATGTTTCTGCAATAGGACACAATGCCTAGCAGCACGATTCATATCCCATGCTGGCAATCCACATTTAGCTTTTCTGTAACTATGCTAAACCATTTCAAGCGAAACCCGGATTTATGCCTTCAAAGAGTCTGCTGCTGATTGGCATTCTTATCCTTGTCCACCTGATTCTTCTTCCCCCTTCTTACTGATCAAACAGTTGACGAGACAGTCTCTGAGGTTTCTCCTTTCTTACATCCTTCTTTCCACTGGAAGAATTGCAACTAGTACTTTTCTGGAATAAAAAAATTGTCACCGTTCGGTGCCACTTGCAACGCGGTGCCATGCTACTTGGGCCCAGCTGATTCGTGCTGGCGACTTCCCATATCCGTTGAAACTTCGGTAGGTTGTTTCAGCTTCGAAAGTCCCTTTAGCTGTTCGATCGGCCTAGATGCATTGAGCGAATAGTTAAGCTTGAACAAGGGACCCCTCTCTCTCTCCACTGCTTAACTTCCTCTCTTATTTATAAGGCTGCCAGTTCCACTAACTTCGCACGCAAACACACACACACACACACACACACACACACACACACACACACACACACACACCTCTCATCTCCACTGGAACTAGTCCGACGTCAGCAGAAGACCTGAAACCTATACTCTCGATAATTACTTGACCATTCAAAGTTGAGGTGCAGCAGACCTTTTTGTCACGAAACAACAAAAACGAAACGTTCATCAGTTGCTTCAAAAAACCTTCTTTAACTAACACAGGGTAATACAATCTTAGTTTTAGCTAATACTCTACTGGCCATTAAAATTGCTACACCACGAAGATAACGTGTTACAGACGCGAAATTTAACCGACAGGAAGAAGACTGTGATATGCAAATGAATAGCTTTTCAGAGCAATCACATAAGGTTGGCGCCGGTGACGACACCTACAACGTGCTGACATGAGGAAAGTTTCCAATCGATTTCTCATACACAAACAGCAGTTGACCGGCATTGCCTGGTGAAACGTTGTTGTGATGCCTCGTGTAAGGGGGAGAAATGCGTACCATCACGTTTCCGACTTTGATAAAGGTCGGATAGTAGCCTATTGCGACTGCGGTTTATCGTATCGCGACATTGCTGCTCGCGTTGCTCGAGATCCAATGACTGATATCAGAACATGGAATCGGTGGGTTCAGGGGGTAATACGGAGCGCCGTGCTGGATCCCAACGGCCTCGTATCACTAGCAGTCGAGATGACAGGTATCTTATCCGCATGACTGTAACGGATCCTGCAGCCACGTCTCGATCCCTGAGTCAACAGATGGAGATGTTTGCAAGACAACAGCCATCTACACCAACAGTTCGAACACGTTTGCAGCAGCATGGACTATCCGCTCGGAGACCGTGGCTGCGGTTACCTTGGCGCTGCACCGCAGACAGGAGCGGCTGCGATGGTGTACTGAATGACGAACCAGGGTGCACGAATAGCAAAACGTCATGTTTTCATATGAATCCAGGTTCTGTTTACAGCATCATGATGGACGTATCCGTGTTTGGCGACGTCGCGTTGAACGCACATTGGAAATGTGTATTCGTCATCGCCGTACTGGCGTATCACCTGGCGTGATGGTGTGGGGTGCCATTGGTTACACGTCTCTGTCACCTCTTGTTCGCATTGACAGTACTTTGAACAGTGGACGTTACATTTCAGATGTGTTATTTCCCGTGGCTCTACCCTTCATTCGATCCCTGCGAAACCCTAAATTTCAGCAGGATAATGCACGATCGCATGTTGCAGGTCCTGTACGGGCCTTTCTGGATACAGAAAATGTTAGACTGCTGCCCTGGCCAGCACATTCTCCAGATCTCTCACCAATTGAAAACGTCTGGTCAATGGTGGCAGAGCAACTGGCTCGTCACAGTACGCCAGTCACTACTCTTGATGAACTGTGGTATCGTGTTGAAGCTGCATGGGCAGCTGTACCTGTACACGCCATCCAAGCTCTGTTTGACTCAATGCCCAGGCGTATCAAGGCCGTTATTACGGCTAACTTACCTGCGCTATAGGGAACTTAATTTAATGATTACTTACAGAGGGTAATACAATCTTAATTTTAGCTAATACATAAGACGTTCTTGAAATTACCTCTTTAATTGCCGTCACCAAAAAGTATGCCAGGCACTCTATTTTTAGGTACGTTATTTATGTACGAGTGTGTGCTTTAGCGTGTAGCTTAGCTCTATGTTTTTTCCGTTATTGAAATTCAGATAGCGCTACAGATTTCAAACAAGTTCCCGCAGGCTCGCTGATGATTTTTAATTTTTACAAGGTATGAGCCAAGTCCGATCTGAATCCTTAACGCAATGTCCTTCAGGACACGCAGTCCCTCTCATACCAAATTTTAGGGCTAAGTTTTGAAAGGGTGCCACGTATACCAGAGGCCAACGCCTATGACAGACCGGCATTCGTTGCGTATCGTTGTGCGGCCAATAAGAATGGTACTATTTGAGCGTACTACGTTTCCAGCCTATTGTATGTGGGAGTCTAGAGTGGAAAAGTGAGCCAGTAGCTCAGCCGAGATGAAAGGTATGCAGAATCAAAGTGGAACAAGTTTATCTTGGAAACAAATGAGACAAATATCGACTGGAGGGAAGTGGAAGAACACGAAACAGAAAAATATTAGTAAAAGAATTGAAGGAAAGATAGTAATAAGAAGGATGTTGTGTTCGGGTTTAATGAGAAATAATCGCTTGTGCATCAGAAGAATCAGTAATTGTCCGTATGAGTTTTTATGTAAACTTTGAAAATTCTTATGGAGAAATTTCCACAGTCGCAGTAACCTGAGTGAAAAGTGTTGTAAACATAATGGCGAATGCTAGCAAGGACTGAAGTATTGCAAAGTTTAAAATGGCGCCTAATAAACAGTGACAATAGCTACAAGTGTCGTTCATCAAAATTTTTGAATACATACTGTGTGCATCCTACCGTTTATGTAATTATAATACAATCAAGCTGTATTAAAATCAAAACAGGAATTGGTAATAATCACAGGATCACAGATATTAACATTCCGTTGTTTACTGAATTGTTTACTCAACGAGAAAGCTTCGCCCTCCAAAACAAATAATATTAAATGTTCCACCGTTAATAACCGTCGAAACATAGTAGCCTACAGCTAGCCTATAAAAATCGTTATCACACGGATATTAAACTATGGTGAAAACATAGTTCACTTGCAAAACGTACATGTTTCAGTAACAAAACAAGCAAGGTTTATCCCTAACTGTGTCCATAATCTCATACAAAATATTGTTGGGTCCTAAAGTAGCTGCGGCAATAACCAGTGCTGATCGTAACGAATAACATCCGTTTACATCCCAAGTTAGGTAAGGCACCCAATGTAAGGAAGCTGCTTACTCAGTAATTGCAACTCTCTGAGGCCTTGACTACGTCACCTGATACTGAGGTGAAACATTGTAGGCGACTGCTGTTTGGCATGCAGGGTAGAACGTTGCATGCATTTAAATGTTATTCTACTACTCTTGGAAAGTACTGCTTTACTTGACATGTACAAACCCGCAAGAATCACCCTTGCGCAAGATGGCGTAGTCTAGAATTATGATACGATTAGCTCTGGCGTGACAGGGTTCAAAATCATTCTGCATCTGCGTACGTGGTCTGCAAGCCACTGTAGATCATTCTAAATCTGCATACATGGTCTGCAAGCCTCTGTCTGGGGCTAGGCATTACTTTTCTGATATATCCGGAGCGAAGACCTGTGTTCCTATGTGTGACGCCTTCACTCACATATCTTGTTCTTACACAAAATGTGCGCTGGACCAGCAGTCTGCTGTGAATGCTGGTTCTGTAAACTTTCTCAATAGCATTTCATGAAAAGATTATCATCTTCCCTCGAAAGATTCCTATTTAAGCTCATGGGGCACTTCTCCAACGGCCTCGTGCTGCTCCAACCGACCAATAACAAAGCTAGCAGCACTCCTCTGCAATACTCCGATGTTTCTCTTTAACGCTTTCTGGTAACGATTCCAAATAATGGAGATGTGCTCAAGAATGTGTCGTGTAACCATTCTGTACGCAGTCTCCTTTATACCTGCGCTGCGCCTCCTTTTTCTAGACACCCAAAAGTCGGTTGGCTCGCACATACTTCCTCTGCGGTATCCTAGGACGTCAGGTAGACTGCAACACAGCTAAAGCTGATGGGTTGCCATACCGACGGACATCAACCACCAAAATAATAACTTTTTAAAAGTTTTGTACATGGTTAGATAGCAACTGTAGAATGAAATATTCTTGTAGAAGTAGTAAACAGCCTATCAGTTACAAATTGGAAGGTTTATTAAAATCTCTTTACCATGGTTTCAGCGTTCATAAAAACATCTTCTTCAGAAGGAAAATGTGTGGAAGGTTTATTAAAATTCTTTTACCGTGGTTTCAACGTTTATAAAAACGTCTTCTTAGAACCAAAATATGGACAGCTGGATTACATGTTGTGGCAGAGGTAGGTTAAAATATAAGCGAAAGGGGTCTTCAAATATAAAACTTTCACCTCCTTAGCTTAAGCGCTGTGTACGTGACGCTACTGCACTAGCTGTACATTGGTGAGCAAGAACTATTTGACGAGAACCATGTTGTGCATCTTTTAATTTAATATGGAGGTGAAAATTTTATATCTGACGTCATCTTTCGACTATATTTTAACGTACCTGAGCGATAATATGTAATCTAGTTGTCCGTATTTTCCTTCTGAAGAAGACCTTTTCATCAACGTTGAAACCATGGTAAAGGGATTTTAATAAACCTTACAATGTGCACCTGATTGGCTGTTTACTATTTCTACTAGAACAAAGTAATAACACTGGCCGACATACACTAACAATAAATAATAACACCTTCGCGTGTCCACCACTGGTAAATAAAATATTTATCGACGAGCCGAGAGAAGATTACTAATATCAAACACAGGTCTGGCCGACGTACAACAATAAATAAAAACAGCTGTCTGTGTCCACAACTGGTTAATAACACATTTGTCGGTGGGCCAAGAGAAGACTACTAGTATCAAACATAGGTCTTAATTCGAGGAACATACTTCTGAGAAAGTACTTTTGGAGCTCAGAATTGCATGGTAGTGAGACATGGACGTGACAAAACCAAGAGAGAATCTTAGGATTTGAGATGTGGTGCTCCAGACGAATATTGAAAACTCGGTCGACTGTAACATAAGGAATAAGAGGTTTGTACGCAGAATCTGTGAGGAAAGGAATACATGGAAAATATTGACAAGAAGAAGGAACAGGATAGACCGACATCTGTTAAGAAGTCAGGGAATAACTTGCATGGTATTAGAGGGGGTTGTGGAGGGTAAAAACTGTAGAGAAATACAGACATTGAATAAATCCAGCAAATAATTGAAGGCGTAGGACGCGAGATCTACACTGAGATAAAGAGGTTGGCACAGGAAATAAATTTGCGAGATCTCGTATCAAACCAGTCAGAAGAGTTATGAGCGAAACCCAAAAAAGGCGTGCCTGTGGAAGGCTGCGAGCAAAAATGGCCGCGCCAGCATCGCCAACCACGGCGCCTGCATCGCCACCAGTGGCGCTGCAGTCACGTCCTGTTTCCTCTATGCTGGCCATGTGCCCGCAGAAGGACAGAACGAGTACCTTTCCGCTCAGCATGTATTTAAGAAGCCGCCATCACCAAGCCAGCCAGTTACTAACGCAGCGCAATCTAGGATACTGAACTCCAGCGAGCATCAACACGGTTACAAGGGTGTAGATATCGCTCTCACCAGTGACCACTCTCTCATTGGACTGTACCGTTAATGGACAACAAATTACAAATTGGGCTTATCCCTCAGCGAGGAACTTTCTAGTTGATCTTAGGTCAAGTGTTTAACTGTCTAGTGGACGTGGTTGAATAGTGATTGATTGACTATTATTCAGACTTGGCGTTTCAAGTGGACTCTGTATTTCTGCTTATAGCTGTCCGAAATAATTGCAGCATTGTGATTAACTGTATGTACAATGCCTTAAATAAAAGTATTTGTTCTGTACACGATGCCTGGGAATATCAATTAGCAAGTATTTTCCGATTCTGGTGACATCATCCCTTCTTGATTCTAGTCTCTTGATGCTAGCTTTAATTACGTCCCTCCATCACTCCCACCGTCCGAAGTGGCTCAGTAGTTAGACGTATTCGGGAGGACGGTGGTTCAAACCTCTGGCCAGTCACCCAGCTTTAGGTTTTCCGTGATTCCCCTAAGTCGCTTAATGTAAATGCAAGGATGACTCCTTTGAAAAGAGCAACGCCAATTTCGTCTCCCCAACTTTCCCATCATGCCCTTGTGGTCTGTCTCTAGTGGTCTCGGCGTCAACAAATGGTTCAAATGGCTCTGAGCACTATGGGACTTAACATCTATGGTCATCAGTCCCCTAGACCTTAGAACTACGTAAACCTAACTAACCTAAGGACATCACACAACACCCAGCCATCACGAGGCAGAGAAAATCCCTAACCCCGCCGGGAATCGAACCCGGGAACCCGGGCGTGGGAAGCGAGAACGCTACCGCACGACCACGAATTGCGGGCCCGGCGTCAACAGGACATTTTTTACAACACTGCACTATACGATCACTTCGTGCAGTCGTCCACTCGATAGAGATAGACATGTGACAATTTTTGACTGAGTCATCCTCCGCTAGGACTCTGTCCAGTACATCAGAGCAGGTTAGTGTTGAATGGAATCTGACTTTAGACATTCTTGAGATTTGTTTCGCGCCTTTCAGTGAAACACGACCCACTGCATTTCTCAAAAAAAAAACAAAAAAAAAATCCTTGGCGCACCGATGATAATACTAAATTTATTTCACCCTTTCAAAAATAGTAGAAAATCGTTAGGTACTGGCAGTGCTTGACTTCAAAAAGAAATAAATAAGTGTTACATGTGTTAGAGTTTAACGTGCTTTCAACTGTGAGAAGATGATGTAGGGGTTCGGCACGCCCGTTCCAAATGGGAAATGAACCATACTGGTATTCGCTGAGGTAACTGAGGGAAACCACTCAAACCTTAAACGGATGACTAGGGTGGAATTTGTATCCCACTTCTCCTGAATGGGTGGTCTGGTTAACGGAAATGTAACAGCTGAATCATCCCATAAGTAAATTTAAAAATAGCACCATGAAAAAACAAATGACGTTACTGACGGTCGTTCCTTGAAAGTGGAACGTCACACTGTTTTGCCTCATGAGTCAAAACTTTGGTACTGAAAATTGTAATTCATACTGTATGTGGCCATTAGCACATATTACTATCTTAAAGGCCATAAGAGGAGGAATATGAGTTTCATTTCATTTTGCTTAGTTAGCTGTGTCCTATATGAGTCACTTTCGTGATGTATCTATAACGTGTGGAACAAACCAGTTGATTTAGAGATATCACTTGTCTCAGACTATTTAATTCATTTTCAATTATATTAATCTTAGTCCATTCTGAAATTCGTTAATAGAGTAGAAGGCATCGTCAAGCAAAAATTATTCTAGCTTTCCTTGAATGGTACTCGTTGTCTACCACCGTAATTAACTCACGAGGAAGGAGGGCAAACATTGTTGTGGCTACATACAGTGCTCCTTTTCTCGGGTTTACGCCACACTGCGGTGCGTGATTAGTTGTTTGTACAGAATTGTTTTCGCCCATTTATTATTAGTTTTGTGATATGATTTTTTTCCCTAGATTTGTCTACAAAGATAATATCAATAGCAGTCTCAGAGCATTTACATGTCCTAGTTGCAAAGTTCACAGGAAGAACTAAATTGAATGATAGTGTTACTGACTGCAGTAATTGTTCACTGACAGAGCTTTTCAATAAATCCACATTAAAATCGCCAGCAGCCACTACTTCCTTGTTTTTTTATATTTTTTTACCATGAGATGGGACAGCAGAGCTTCCAGATTTTTTATGAAGTGGTTAAAATTTCCTGAAAGTGATCTGTATATACCTACCATTATAAAGGATTTATTATAAAATACTACTTCTGTTCTTCAAGCTTCTAAGTGCTGCTCTGAGCAAAATTTATTAATATCAACATTTTTGAAATCAAAACAGTTTCTGACAACTGAAGCAAATCCTGCTTTCTCCATATTTTCTCTGCAGAAGTAAGAAACTAACTTGAATCTCGTTACGTTTGACATATCTATACCAGTGGTCACATGATGTTCAGAAAGGCAGATTATATCATTGGTTTGTTCAACTCTAATTCTCCAACACAAATAAGCAACTCCCCTTAGTCCTCAGATATTCTGATGCAATAAGGGTAACTGATTTTGTGCGCTGGCCGAATCACAACAGGATGAACCTAATTTTCCTGACAATTTTTGATTATCTCTAGTTTCAATCAGAGGCTGTCTGCATGGATTGTATACATTAAAATTTGCTTTCTGGCTGCCTGTTTTATCAATGTGAATGTCATTTTCAGCCTGTCTCTAAACATCTTTTGTTTCTGCTCTCCCCACCCTAAAAAAACTAATCTGTCACTTGTAACCACTGGTACTTTACCACTTGTGACAGTGTCCCCCACCCTTAAGGTATTTGCTATTAGCCCAGACAATTTTCCCTTCCCCTTCCTGTTGAGGTGAAGGCCATGCCTAGTGTAGTCCCAGCTGCTGATAGAGTCAACAGGAACCACACTGATATGAGACCCCATACCTGATCCAAGCAGCCATTCCACCTCTAAATTAACTCTTCTAACGCAAGATTTTAAATGGGGCCAGTCATGACGCCTCAGAACAGACACAAGCCCAACACCAGTATGTCTCGTTGCTGAAGCTATCTTTACCAGCTGACTCTCAATTGGATAATTATGGTCCCTATCTATACTGTTGCCCACCCCACCCACTATTGCCATGGTGTCTTCGTTTGTGAAGTCCTTGCAAAGTGAACCTCCATCCTCTATCACCTGACCCAGACTTGCACTTGACTTAAAAAAACTTGTGACTTGGTAACCTGACCCTAGTTCATCCTGCAACAGTTGGCCAACATCTCTACCATTTGAACTATCTAACAACAAAACTTTCTTTTCCTTCACAACTTTTTCTGACTTCTTGGTTTTCAAATACTTTTTGTAAATTTGTTGTGTCCTGTCTACTCCTACATCTACTTGTGGCTCATCAATTTCCAACTGTGATAGCAGATCAAACATGTTTTCCACATTCACAGCCACACTGTCTGAGAATGTCCTATTCCTGTTTCTTCTATAACCTGTGGCCACTTCTCACCTCTCTTTCCCTTCTGTCCCCTTAACCTTTCCATATCTTGTTCACTTTATCTAGTTCTGCCTGAAGGGCAGCAATCTTTTCCTCCTGTTCCACTATCTTCCTATCTCTACAGCAAATCCTACACAACCAATGAGCCTTATTTATTTCCTTTTCTCTAAGCTCTGTTGCTATTGATGATGTCATATGCTACCTTGTACAGAACATAATAAACTTCTTTCCCCCTTAAGTAAAGTGACAGACGATCTACAGAATGCCAGTCAATAATTTTTGTGAAAATTTCACATATTTACTTTCTACTGTACTTCGTTACAATGCAGCGTCAACAAAACGAACGGTTTTTACTTAATCAGCATAAGACAGGGGAAGTCATCTATGTACAATGAGTACAGGAATCGACCCAATGTCAAACCCTGTGGAACAACAGCAGTGATTATTGCGCATGAAAATTGCCTGTGCCGTCTAACATGACTGCTTCCAAATGGTTAAATTTGAAGTGAATCAACTACTAACGGTGCCATGAAAGTCATGAAGTTAAAATTTTTCCATAGGTATGTTGTGACGTTCACATTCCAGTGGACTATTACGTACGGAGAGGAGACGTACTTATGACGGCTTGCTGCTTTTTGGCCTCCATGGTGCGGATGATGCTGGCCACCTCGGGGTCGACGTACATCTCGAAGGCGAGGTCGTCGTAGGGTGAGGTATACTGCGGGTTGCTGACCAGCAGCAGCGCGTTGTGGTTGTTGGGCAGGCCGTTGTTGTTGTTCTCGCGGCCGCAGCCGTCCGGCTCGCACAGCTGGCCCAGCACGTTCACCGCGATGAGGCTCACCTGCAGGAAACAGCACCGTAAGTACACCAGCTTTCCCCATAGTAGTCGGAAGCAAACACAACTTTCATGGTTCTGAAAGTTTCGTTAAGAACGATGTTATCGTGCAAAATACTAATCATTGAAACATAAAAACATTTCTACTGTCGATAAATTGTAAATTTACATTAGTGAAGCGGAACTACATCAGAAGCTTAACTTCTGTTTGACAAAAAATTAGTCTACTGTGATCTACATTATAATGCAGTGTGCCAGCATCTACATAAATGCTCCGCAAGTACCTATAGTGTGTGGTGGAAGGTATTTCATGCCAATATTAGTGGTTTTACGTCCTATTTTATTCGTGTTTCGAGCGACAAAAAAAGTCTGCACGCCTCGGAATCCACCCTGATCTCTCTTATTTTACTCTCGAGACCCCTAAACCAGATATACAGGACGAACATAAAGTCTTCCCCTTGTTACAATTTTTTTTCTTAGCGCTATGCTAGATACAGCTATGCGGTTTGTCTGCAAATGGTAGCTTAGCTCATAAAGCTTTCGTTGATACACTTCCATGTGTGCTCTTTTTGTTGCCCATAGAACAACTAGACGATATTCAATTTCTCACGATGTCTTGGCCAACACCTCCTCCGTCACTGCCTCTACAGCATCTCGTATTCATAATGTAAGAATCTGTACATCAGGAACTGGTGAACTCAACATTTTATACTTAATGTAACTCCTCAAAACATTCGAGACGGGTTACGTCTGGTGAACGTGGTGGTTATGATGCTGGACTGTATCTATCGATCCATCTGCCCGGAAAGGTTTCATCCAAGAACCGTCAAACTAATAACTCTCATTATGGTGATGCATCATCTTGTTGAAACACTACCATTGACTGAAATCTCTATAACTGAGATGCAACGTAAAGCTCCAACATATCCAAGTAAACGGTCGCCGTAAAGGTAGGCTCAGTGAAAAAGAATCACACGGAAATGTTGAGGTGCATCCATAGAAAACTTTGAGTTAAGCTGCCATTTGCAATAAACCAGATAGCTACATCAAACATAGTTTCTTAGAAAAAAATATTTGTAATCAAGAAAAGCATTTATGCTCACCCAATGCACTGGGGCACCATTTCTCGAATAATGGATCTCTAAATTCAATCAACATGTTTTCATAACATTGTTTTTCTTCCAAAGATCGTGTTTTTCATGATAGAAACTATCCTCATACTATTGTCGTGGACGCATTTTCCTACTTGACATAACCGTACTTCCTTCCCTTAGTTGTTATTTCTCTGTAAAAATCATTGCAGTACGTTGTTTACATACCCATCAGAGTCGTGGTTTGGTGAACACTCGTGGTACGTTCACGGTGTGTGTGTGTGTGTGTGTGTGTGTGTGTGTGTGTGTGTGTGTATGTGTGTGTGAGTGTGAGTGTGATCAGTAGCAGGCTGCGACACTGAGGTCACAGGCAATCCGACCACCGCTCAGAAACCCCCCAACACTGTTTTAATCTATTGTGATGTCATTGTGTTTCTGAGTGAATACAAGATTGCTTATGTGAATATGAGTTCTTATCAGTGACTGACAGTTAAGTGTTGAATTAAGCTACAGTTGTCAGTGTATTAAGGGATTCGGGGGGGTATTTTGAATTGTTTCCAGTGAAAACTAATGGTTTGCTGTCCCGTCGCGAGCGGCACTAACCGCTGCATACAAAGCAAAAAGTTAGCAATATTCATATAATTCCTAAGAACAAAGAGACGAAATAAAGTGGATAAATGCCTGTAAACATACCGAATTGTTTTTAGTTGCTAATACTTTTGCGCGCTCAAAACATTTTGCTGATTCGGATTATGAAACAGATCTGAAAAGTGAACTGTTGAATCTTAAGCTAAAATGCAAGTTGAAACCTGATGCTGTTCCAACTGCATACCTCCCTAATGCCACAGTGGATTTTGGAAGTAGAAATAAGATGAACAATGACAGAAAGATTCAAGCACAAAAACTGAATTACCGTAAAATTATGTGTTTTACAGCTAAGTATATCAACAACTAATGAATGAACCACTAATACAGAAAACATTACTATGAAAATAAATAATGCTGTAAACACGAGAATGTTTATTTGTGCCAACTGTTAGAAAGTACTGGCATACAAGAACTTCGCTAAAGGAATACAGACTTACAGGATCGTCTCCCTCGGTGTAATGCTGAGTTATTTAAAACATTTTCAAAGAGTAGTTGAAGGATTCTCTTCCCGACTGTCAGCAAAAAGTGGTTATGAAAGGATAGTGCATCAGTTGGGCCTCTGACGATGTTGTATGTACTGCGTCTTTACATCGTTTAGCCGTGGGTGCGTTACAATCGATTTCTACCGCTGATTAAACTTCTCTGATTTTATTCTAGTAATTATTTCCTTGGCATGTCGTGAGAGGGAGTGCAGTCGCTCGCCGACTCACTTAACCACACGCTAGCTCCTGCTTGACATCATTGTCCGTCTGGCGTTCTGTTTAGTAACTGTGGTTGCTCAACAGAGGACGGACGTCCGGGTTTTCGTGTCACGAAAGGCGATGGAAAGTGTGCCTACCATGTCTGCCATATCGTTCTGCCATCGTGTTCACGGGTTTGTGCCTTCGGAGTTACCTCGCTTCTCCCTTTCGCTACCTTGTTTGTGGATGCTGTAGTCCCGGTATTTACCTGCATCCAAGGACTGCCGTATACAGTAAAGGATGTGCACACGGCAGCTAAGGAATTAATGCTATCCCTGTTTCCATGGTTGTGGGTTTGCGTCTTGGGAACTGGCATGTTTCTCATTTCGGCTGCCTTGTTGTAGATGCTGTGCTGCTAGTATTTGCTTACAGCCGAAGGGAGACTTACCAAGAAAACGACGAGCACCTCTTCATACACGTAACTAAAAGGCTGGTTGTTATCCAGCTAAATACAGTTTGTGTTCTCCCGTTTAACGCTGCTTAGCTCTGATCATCAAGAATTAAATTTGTCTTAGAACTTCATGTGGATCAGCATTCCGTGTTAATAGTACACGCCTGAGTTATTTTAAGCCACCTGTAAAAGGCAAACAGAACATAGATTTTACTGTTGGCTGGCTTAAGAAAATTTTATTTCCTGTGCTTTAATTTTCAAATCATGCACTTCTTTTTAAAGACACATATGTTAAGGAAGTTAACTTCTGAAATAACTGATCTTTTATTCATGCCTCAAATTACTATCATGCTTCAAATTATTGTCATTGTTATTAAGCCATAATTTAACTTGAAAGCGTCTTATGATATTTCTTCTCGAGTGAATCACAGTTTATTTCTGTTATTACTTTGTGTTTATGTGGTTTTAAATTTTGCTCTTAGTGTTATAGAATTCCTAATCTAAGTTGAATAGAGGGAACAGGCTAAGCTCAAGCTGGTCACCTTGTGTTAATGCCTCTTTAATGACCAGCTGCATTTGTTTCAGGTTTTTCAACTGTTATTAATGGTGTCAGTTATTTGTCTGTTGTTCTCCTATTTAAAAAATATTACGTATGCCTAACGTTCAAAATTTCTTTAAGTGTTGAGCACTTGAATTACGAGGGTTGTCGAGAAAGTAAGTTCCGATCGCTCGTGAAATGGAAACCACAGTGAAAACCTGAAACGTTTTATTTGCAACAGTTAGGTACACCTTTCACCTACTTCTCTACGTAGTCGCCGCTTCAACTTCGAGTTTTGTCGTAGTGTTGTATCAACTGTCCAATATCCTCGTCATAGAAAGCAGCCGCCTGTGCTTGCGGCCAGTTGACTGCACTGGTCTGCAGCTCGTTGTCTGTGGAAAAACCGTGTCTTCACAGCCAGCGGTTCTTGCGAGCAGTGATGAGACTCAGGGGGAGCCAATTACGGACTGTACTGTGGGTAATCAAACACTTCTCATCGGAAACGCTGCAGGAGCGTCTTCATTGCCCCTGCAGTGTGCGGCCTAGAACTGGCATAAAGAAGGAACTGCTCGACAGTTGTGTTATGTGGGTTGCATGACACAGGCGAAATCTCTAACCAGGCCTTCGTACTTGGCGGGAGACGCTATTCCCTACGCATCTTGACGTGCCCACTGTTCACTAAAAAAATGAAAAGAGCGACGCGACACGATCTCCGGGCATACTAGAGACACTGCCCAACACATCTTTGCAAAGCTTTACCGAATTTTCCCAGTGGTTTCCATTTCACGACCGGTCGGAACTTACTTTCTGGACAACCCTCGTATTTTCATTGTGGCATCTGTTAAATGACTTACGGTCACCTTTCATAGTTCATTTGGTTAATGTTAAAAACCCACTGAGGCAAATAAAACTTCTTAAAATTTAATCTTCCATATGCTCAGCACCTCCCCTCTCCTAGTTACATGCTTTCTACCTTTTTCAGCTGTATATTTTACAAAGCATTACGTCTTGCCAAGTACACACTGAAATATTCTTTTCCTAGCGCAGCAGCTATTAGAAGAAGAATCTCGCAGTTAGGCATTCCACCAGCTTCTATACTAGCATTTCACTTACCACAGAAAAAAAACAATCTAGATAAATCTGAGAAAGCGGGCAGTCTTTTATATGTTTCTTAAAGCTTTATACAAAGAAAAACTTTTAAATAAGGGCAAATTTATTTGTTTATTTAACTACTAAATAACTTAATAATAGTAACACATTATATCATGACAAATTCAGATTTTATTCACAACTGTGTATGACTCAAACACGTGTGTGAGGTGTGCCTATAATCTTCTATGCAGTGTGTAAGACGATAATATCAGTGGTAACCAATCACAGCATGTAAGGCAACAATCGATACTTCTCGAATATACTCGATATAACTTATTCTAGAACGATGTTCTGGAACTTTCTCATATCCGATATAAATGTATTACATAATTCCAACACACCTCCTTACATTTATATCGCGATGTTTAACATATTCCTAATTTTAATGAATTTTTCTTTACATAACGACTTTGTGAATATATCTGCAACATTTTCATTTGAATCTACTTTAACAATATCAATGAGTCCCTCTAAATAATACTCATTCACAAAATGGTAATGCACTTCTATGTATTTTGAATTCTTTGTAAAATTACCAAACTTCGCTATATTTAATGCTCCTGAATTATCTTCATATAATTTTTCAAATTTAACGTTAAAAATGTCTAAAATATCATGTACAAGTTTCACCTCGCTTACAGCTTCAGACAATGCTACATATTCTGCGAAAGTTGAAGCCTTTGTAACACTCGCTTGTTTTCTTAACTTCCAAAATACAACATTACCAAATAATCTAATTACATAAGCAGAAGTTGACTTTCTATCCACACTATCACCTGCCCAATCTGAATCCACAAAACAATCTAATATCTCAGCACTTTCATTCCTACAATAGTTTAATTTCAAATCTTTAGTTAAATATAAATATTTCAAAATTCTCAAAGCATATTTAAAATGAGTACTACTGTAACAACTTTGGAATCTGCTCAAGTAATTCACACTATAGCTAATATCTGGTCTAGTACCCGAACTTACGTACAAGAGTGCACCTATCAAGTTTCTATATCTAACGTCATTACAATCTTCATACGCTGGTTCTAACTTTAAATTTACTTCCATTGGAGTTTTGTACAAGATCGAATCTTCAATTTTATATTTTGCAGCTAACGAATCAATATATTTTTCTTGACTCAAACTCATAACTCTTGTTTCACAATCATAATTAATATCGATGCCAAGATATCTTTTTACCTCACCTAAATCTTTCATATTAAATCGTTTTGACAATAAGTTCTTAATCTTAACAATTTTTTCTTTTCTCACACAGCAATTGAGCAAATCGTCGACAAAAATAATCAAATAAATCAAGACATCTCCATCTCACAATACATAAAGACAATAATCATATTTACTCCTTTTAAAACCTAAACTTCTTAAAAACTCGTCAAGACAATTGTACCAAGCTCGTGAGCTTTCTCGCAAACCATACAATGCTTTATACAATTTACAGACTCTATCCGTACCATCATCATATCCTCTTGGCTGCTTTACATAAACTTCAGATAAAACTTTACAATTTAGAAACGCAGTCTCTACGTCCATTTGTTCTATAACCAAACCTTCTTGACAACAGTATGACAACAAAATCTTTAATGTTTGCATATTGGTTACTGGAGAATAAATATCAACGACTTCTTTTTGTTGAAACCCCCTGACAACTAATCTTGCTTTGTAAACACTTTCTGATTTCCTTGTGAAAACCCACTTTACATCAATGGCTTCTTTATCAACTGGTTTATCTACTAATTCCCATGTTTTGTTTTTGTTCAAACAATCAATTTCCTTATTCATCGCTTTTTCCCAATAATTTGATTCGGCGCTGTTAATCGCCTCCTCAAAGCTTTCCGGACTATTTGCACTGCAAAAGTTTACATAAATAAAATTGCTGTAAACATAATCATTTAATATTTTTGGTTTTCTTTCTCTAGATGATCTCCTCAACTCAAGTACTTTCTCTGGTTCATGATTATCAGAAAGCTTTTCATTTTTCTCAATTTCCTTCTGTTTTTCTATTAGTTCAGTTTCATTTTCTCTACTTTCGTGTTCAGAATCACTAGAATATTCACTTACTGAATCATAATCTTTAAACCCAATACATTTAACACCGCTTTCAACAATGTCCACATGTCGAGCAACAACTATCTTATTATTTATTAGCACTCTGTAGCCTACTTCACAATAACCCATTAAAACCCCCAAATCGGCTTTCCTATCCCATTTCGACTTCCTCAGTTGCTCAGGTACTCTTACAAAAACTCTACTCCCATACAACTTCAAATGATTAACATTAGGTCTTTTCCCCAATAATATCTCATAAGGAGTTTTCTTTTCAATGGTGTTAGCTAAAGTTCTGTTTTTGAGGTACGCTGCTGCACAAACCACTTCAGGCCAAAATCTCGTGTCTACTCGCGCTTCGGCTAGCAGACACCGAGACATGTCCATCTGTTACACCTTTCAGCAGTACCATTAAGCTCATGCACATGAGGTGGACAAGCATTCAATACAAATCCTTTTTGTCTCACAAATTCATAGACATTTTCATTTGAATATTCCTTCTCATTGTCACATATTATCTTTTTAACAGTTTTCCCAGTGAGATTCTCAACTTCATTAATATACTCTACAAAACAATTGTATACTTGATCTTTAGATTTTATGGTGTAAACACGAGCTGCCTTACTGTAATCATCAATGAAAGAAAGAAAATATCTTTCCCCATGCATTCCAGTTGTTGAATGAGGCCCATTTAGATCTGTGTGAACAATTTCTAAGATTTCTTTTGCTTTGGTTCTAATATTTTTAAAAGGAACATTATGCATTTTGTTTTCGATACAGATTTTACATTTCATAAATTCTGATTCTAGTTCTGAAGGAACCCCATCTAACAATTGATGTTTACATAAAGTATTTAGATAATTGAAATTAACATGTCCCAAAATGCGGTGCCATTTTTCCTTTGTTGTCATATTATTGTCTTTACTCCTAACATTAACATTAACTTCTCCTTTATTAATAGTACTACTCATTTTATACAACGGACTCTCTTTCCATGCAATCGCAATCAATCCATTAGCTTTATCAAAAATTTTAGCATTATTCCCTACCGATACAATTTTGTGATTATCTGTAATTTTGGCATAACTGATCAAGTTTTTGTCTATGTCTTTTACAAAGAAAACATCTTGCATATTAATTGGAACCATTTGATCATAGACAGGAAAATTACTAATTACATTACCAACTTTAGTAGCTTGCAAAATTTTTCCATCAGCAATTTTTACATTTATAGGTTGTTTTAAGGTTATACTCTTAGAAAAATATTCCTCATTATTAATAACATGATCAGTACAGCCACTGTCTAATAACCAATTGATTTGAATTTGATTGTTGTTACTTGACTCTACTGTTCTATTTTGACCTATCATAGAATTAACCTCTGTTATAAAACTACTCATACCATGATCACTCTGATGGTAGCCTTGCTTGCTGTGATGCCGACCGCTGCTAAAACCATGCTGCTCTCCTCGACCACGTTGCCTGCTGCCATAACCTCCACGCTGCAAGTTGCCGTAATTTCCACGCTGTACATTGCTATAGCCTCCACGCTGCATATTTCCATTACCTCTGTCGCTACTTTGAAAATGTACTCCACGATGCCATGTGCCTCTGTTACTTGTTCTTCCCTGGTTACAATCACGTTTGAAGTGACCTGCTTTACCACATCAATAACATACTTGCTCCTGATTTCTTGAATTCAATTTTCTTTCTGTGTGAAATGCATTTGATTTTACCTCTTCATTTCTAGTTTTTGCATTCAATAATTGAATCTTACTTTTAACATATTCAACTGTCTGGTCCTCTTCCTTCAAGACGTCCACTAAGTCCCCAATATAGCTCATTGACTCTGGTAACGTTCGCAGCATATAATTTAACTTCTCCTTTTCCGTTACTTTAGCACCTGCAGATTTCAGCTCATTTACAGTTTTTCAAATGCACTGAAAAATGTCCCCGTATCACTGTAATCACTTAACCTCAATTTGTCCAACTTGTTTCTGCATAATATTTGAAGGGCTGTAGACTCTTTAGAATATAATTCATCAAATTTCTTCATGATCTCGAAAGCAGTTTCTCAGTCGCTCACGAATTCTAGTTGCTTATTTGTGATTGCACCATAAATATAGTTGATAGCCTTCAAGTCCTCTTCATCCCACGTTTCGTTGTCTGAGCTCACTTTTGCCCTCGTAGTCACTATATGGCATTTCTTCATTTTTAGGTACATGATTATCCGCTGCTTCCAGTTCCCATAGTCCTCGCCATCAAATACAGGAATAGTTATATCAGCCATGTCGAACTTTCTGAATAACACGCGAAGGCCACAATATAATATTTAACTTCTACTTTTCTTTTCAATAGCCACGCTCTGCTACCATGTTTTGAATCACGTTCACACTTTTACTTACAAAATACTTTATTAAAATATACATATGTTCACTTTACAAAAGACACATGAAGACTATCTATTGCGCCTCATCACTCACGCATATATACACAAACATAGCTGTCACCACAATCGATACTTCTCGAACATACTCGATATAACTTATTCTAGAACGATGTTCTGGAACTTTCTCATATCCGATATAAATGTATTACATAATTCCAACAATTGAAAAACGATTTTTTGAATGGACCCAGTTACAAGAGTGGAAAGGAAAGTATGAGAGAGTTCTGTGTTAGAAAACTGATTAAATTAAATCATCTGGATAGGCCACTGGGTGTATTAACAAAAATATCTACACTAAAAAGAAGATTACCAGAGCATTTAGAGTGGTATTTGATTCACAGTGCAACAGATTCAGTGGAAGAATTTCTTAATTTTGTGGCTAATATGGACAGGGCATTGTGTTACAAACCTAAATACATGGAAGATAGGGAGAGTGGAAGGTATCATGAAAGGGGAAACAGTATTAATTATGAATACAGTAATAATCATAACAGGTTGAGAGAAGATAAAAGTAATCAGAATAATCAGGATAGAGATTGGAGAAGCAGGCCACAAAGGTATAACAGAAATTTTGAGGGGAGAAGAGACAATTTGGATCAGCTGAGGAGTGATAGAGAAGGTATGAGAATAGGAATGCCAGATGCAAATGGACAGAGTAGGCAATCAAAAAACTAATTGATGCCTCACTTAAGGTCCGTGGGGGGGCTGGTAATTATGTGAACAGGGCCAGACAAGGACATGATGGGATGAGTAATAAAGTCAGCAAGGAAAATAGGGAAATTAGGATATGTCATATGGATGCTGTCTTAGGAAATGAAAATTTATGGGGAGGTTTTAACAATTATAGAAATACAGATAAAAGGTATAAGAGGAAAAAAGGGAACAAGGCTAATATCAGCAATGAACAGTGTGAGTTTAACATTGATGACATGTTTAAAAGGGAAGATAAATTACAAGCAGAGGAGGACAATATTAGTTTGTGTGCAGCAAAATTCATTGAAAGAACAGAAGTGGATATGGAATTAAGGGGCAATGTTCACAGTAATAATGAGTGTGATGAATGGGTAGAGATGTCTATTGGAAATAGTATGGAGAAATGTGGAAAAGGTGAGGAGAGGGTTATTCAGTGTGATGTAAAGGCTAATATGAGTGGTGTATTTGACAATGTGGAAAATGCTGGTAAATTACCTACTGATAAGGTTACTGTGCTTGTGGGTGCAGGTGTTAACTGTGGTAGTGATAATGACTTCATTGTGGATATGGAAATGTGTAATGATATGGAGAATGTTGCTGTAGGTTGCCCAGAAGATAAAATTGAAACCTATGTTTTCTTAACTGATGATGCAAGCCTGAAAGATGTTAATTGTGGATGGTTAGGAAAGGAGGAGGCTGATTATGATTTGAGTGATTGGGTGTCCTATGCAAAATTACATAAAGCTTTGATGCCTGAAGAATGGGGTAAAATAAAATTTAAAATTGCCAGAAAATTGGAAGAATTAAGTAAAGAAGAGAATGTTGAGTTTGCTATTAAGGATCTGTTTGAAGGGGATACTGACGTATGTTTTGGAGAAAGACCTAAAGATATTTGCATTATGCAGGAGGAAAGCAGGAGTGAAGTAGAAAGAGCTTTATTACAGGAATCAGGGCTGAACAGAGTAGAAATAGAGGTGATACACCCAATAATTGATATCAATGTGGGAGGAGATACAGATATAGCATTATTAGACTCTGGTTCAAGTTTATCTGCAGTCTCTGAATCTTTCTGGCGGCAAATTAAAGGTTTAGGATTAATAGAATTACCAGTTACAGGAATCAAAATTAAGACAGCAACTGGGACATGTAGCAAGCCCATCAGCAGAGAAGTATTACTGGAATTTAACAGTAATGAGTATTGTTTTGATATTAGTTGCTTTGTAGTGAAGGGTTTGGCATTGAATGTAATTTTGGGTATGGACGTCTTGTACAAGTATGACTGTAGCATTTTTATAAAGGACAGAGTGGTAGAATTTGATGGAAATAGATGAAGCATAAAATTTAAAGGGGAATTAAAAGCAGGTGAGACAATTACTCATTTACAAAGGATAGATGAGGTAGGTGATGAAATGTGCACTGAACAGCAGATATATGACAAAGTAAATGAAATGGGACATTTAAATGAGAAACAAAAGGTACAGCTTACAGATTTACTGTGTAAACATAAGCATGTGTTCTCTGACAGACATGGAAAAGTTGTAGATTTCAGTTATGTTTTGAGGGTATTGCCACATGAAGTAATAAGGGCCAAACCTTATCCTATAGCAATAGCTAATAGAGAGGCGGTAAGGGCAAGGATACATATGATGTTGAAGTGGGGCATACTGGAAATGGGTAGGAGTAAGTATTGTAATCCAATAGTAGTGGTGAAAAAGAGGGTTGGTTCTATAAGAATAGTATTGGATGCAAGAAAGCTAAATAAAACAATAGTCAAAGAAAATGATCAGCCAGAGAACATGGATGAGCTGTTGCAAAAATTTTATAATGTTAAAATTCTGTCAAGTGTTGATTTGACTTCAGGGTTCTGGCTGGTGCAATTGGCTGAAGAGAGCAGAAAGTACACTGCTTTCTTATTTGAGGGCAGGACTTATATGTTTACAGTTGTGCCATTTGGTTTATCAATATATGTAGCAGTATTTGTATGGGCTTTAAGTCATGTGTTGGGTGATGAACTAATGAGAAAATTGACAGTGTATGTAGATGACATTTTGATTATGAGTAGCAATTGGTAAGAGCACTGTCAGCTGTTAGAGGATGTATTCAAGGCTATATCTCAAGGGGGGATGACCCTTAAGTTAAGTAAGTGTGAATTTTTTTCAAGCAACATTACTATTTCTTGGTCATCAGTTAACTCGTGATGGCATTCTGCCCAATAAAGAGAAAATCAAGGCTATTGTTGACTGCAAGGTGCCAACGAACAGGAAACAATTGAAATCATTTATAGGACTATGTTCCTTCTACAGGAAGTATATAAGTGATTATAGCCTGAATTCACCTAACTTATGTAGACTATTAAAGAAAAGTGTAACCTGGTGCTGGACATCTGAGTGTGACAGGGAATTTAAAGCCATCAAGACTAGCTTAAAAAATAGCAAAATTTTGTTCTATCCAGATTTGTCTTTGCCTTTCTGTGTTGGGGCAGACAGCTCAGATTATGGGATAGGGGCAGTGCTATTTCAGGAGAGGGTAGTAGATGGGAAGACCGAGCACAGGGCAATCGCTTTGGCAAGCAGAATGCTGTCCAAACATGAATTAATGTACGGTATCTCAGAGAAGGAACTTTTAGCCATAGCTTTTGGATTTCAGAAGTTCAGGATATGTGTGGAAGGTAGGAAAGTGATTCTTTACACAGACCATAAGGCTCTGAGCTATTTGCAAGAATGTAAGCTGTTAAATAATAGGCTCATGAGGTGGGCCATGTTTTTGCAGCAGTTTAACTATGAGATAAAATATGTTAAAGGCACAGACAACAATGTGGCTGATGTCTTATCAAGGTTACCTTTCATTGGCAAAGAGCATGAAGGGAATGGAGACGAGAAAGAACTACAGATATTGTATATGAAAGGAGTGGGTGGAGAGAAGGAAATCAGATCCATCTGTAAGGACATGAGGAGACTTCAGAATGGGGACCAAACCTTGAAGTTTATCAAAACAAACTTTGGAAGTAAAGAACATGAAAAAATAGCTAAATATTATAGAATTTATAAGGGTATTTTATTTAGACGAAGAAATTTGGACAAAGAGGAGTGGAAGGTATGTTTTCCAGATGAGCATGTGGAAAAATTAATCAATTACATCCACCTTAGCCATGGGCATTATGGGGCTCAGAAATGTTTGGAAATACTGCAGGACTATGTTAGTTTTAACAACATGGCCAGGAGAGTAAAGAGAAGTGAAGTATAATACTATTGCAGTACAAGGAGAGATGCAGAATATTGTTCCTAAAAGAAATGGTGAACTGCTGGCTATTGATATATTTGGGAGGTTGCCAACAGGTCGAGGAGGTGTAAAGTATGTTCTTTTAGCTGTTGATGTATTCTCAAAGTTTGTAAGGCTGTATCCACTGAAAAAGGCCACTAGCCAGAATATAATTAACAAGTTAGACAAAGATTACTTTGTGAATGTTATAAAACCAGAGAATGTTCTGTCTGATAATGGAGCACAATTTGTATCTAATGTGTGGGGGAAGTTTGTGCAAAGATCTGGGATAAAACATATAAGAATTTCAGTGTATCACCCTGCAGGAAACCCGGCTGAGAGGTATATGAGGGAGCTGGGTAGGCTATGTAGGACATATTGCAGTAAAAAGCATAGTACTTGGGCAGAATATATAACTGTGTTTGAGGATCTTATGAACACAGTGAACAGTTGTGTGACAGGATTCTCACCCTATGAGCTCATGAAAGATATCAAGCCAGACAATCTAATAGCAGAACACATAGATTTTCCTCCATCTCAAGGCTTGACAAGTCAAGAGGAGATGCAGATGGCCAGACAGCAAATGTTAAAGAAAGGGCATGAGAGACAGAGGAGGCATGGAGAAAAGTATAAGACAACAAAGTTCAAGGAGGGAGATAAGGTTCTGGTGGCGAAATCAGAAAGTTATTTGAATTATACCATGGACACTTTGAGATAACAGGTTGTCCACACCCTAATGCATATAGGTTGGTATATCCAGTGTCCAAAAAGCCATTTGGACTGCAAAATATAATGGAATTAAAAATTATGTGGTGAAAGAATAAAGGGTAAGGAAGTGAGATTCTCATGTATACTATTGTCTAGTCACTATTGTATGCAGCTATTAAAAAAAATTATTGGGAGCTATGTATACATGTATTTGTAATTGGAGTATTATTTGTGGTACTGTGTATGTTGTGATGCCGCTGTTGGTGGTCAACAAATTTCATTACTGTGTGTATGTGCAATAAGGGAATCTGTTGTCCAATGGATTTGCACAACTGGTGTGGGTGTGATAGGAGCCTTGTTGAAAGTCATACGGGAACTGAAACCTACTCTATATATATGTTCTCTATTTCTGTATAAATGTGTGGAGAGTATAGGAGGGAGGAAATCTGCAAATAGTTTGTTTAAAAAAATAGTTGAGATTTTATTAATTTCTAATGTATCTGTGGCACCTGGAGTTGATACTGGTGCGTGGGGGTAGGATTGTTCCTGGGACAGTATTGTAGGCCAATCACTAAATATGCAAATTGTAGAGGCATATGGGAAATAATTAACTTGCTTATTATAAGATGTTCATGAGGGAAGTGAGGGAAAGAACACTAATGGCTAAGTGGATGCTTGTAAAAGTTTATGACCTTGGTGAGTTTGTTTGCCAGTTATGATTGAATCTAGTTAGCCATGGAAATGGCATAAAAGAATGGGTTTCAAGATATTGCCAAATATTATGTGAAAATTTATATAGGAATTCATGGAAAAAAATTGAGCATATTTATGTACAGTGATATAGCTGTATGGATGCTTAAAAAATATAAGAATCTGCATCTGGGAATAAATTCTCTTGGTGCAGGGGGTAGAAGTGTCGGAGCTCCTGATCTGGAAACATTTGGAAGGTGAAATAGAATATATTTAACTATGCCATGTTTGTGTTTGATTTGTGTGCATGTTTGTCATTTGTACAAACCTCTGTAAGATCTGATCAGTGAACATAGGATGTTCCAGGGAGGGTTTGGATAGCCTGACTCCTGGGAAATGTGGGTCTGCATGTCTAGGCAAGATTTACGAGGATTTGATTAAATTTTGATAGGATGGCTTGGCTAACGAGAGGAAGCACAGTACTGCTGGCTGACAAGCTTGGAAAGCCTGCATTCCAATGCATAAACCCTGAACACAAGGATCTGGTTACAACAACCTCGTGCAACTTACAGAAACAATTGTGTAAAAAGTGAAAGTGTTAATGTGTAGCGAGTGTGCAACCTACATATAGACTAACATGGGCATTTATATAAGTTTTTTTGCATTTTGCCCGCCCAAGCAGACTCAATAGGAGCCTATCTAATTGTATATTTGAGTTGGATACATTGTTGAATAATGTTTGTATGTTTTCTGATGACAGTACTTACACTGATTAACTCACCACTATAACACTTTTCTACATTTTTTGGTGCCATTATAGTTATAATTGAAATGTTTAATATATAAAGTAATATGGGTTCGCTCCATTTGGTGCTACTTCATGTTGCCATTACTAAGGTAATGCCTCCATGAAGTGGGGGTACGTGAGGCAACAGAAATAATATGCTGGGCAAAATAGGCCGGAAAATACTTGTTTTGTGTTTTGATGGGCATTGTTTTTCCGTTGCATAGTGTTTTGGTTTTCTATTAATTGCAATGAATTATAAAAGTGTGGTGATAAATGTGTAAAATTATATAATGTATTTAGATTTAAGTATTTAAATACTATAAAATGCTGTAAACGAATTGTGGCCATGTTTAGGGATTATTTTGACTAGTGTGGTGTCATGTGACCCGACTCCGGACTGTGGATATGAGCGGGGAAACGAGGTCTTTTGTCGTTGGCCGTTGTGGTGGCTAGTTGGGAGCGGCAAAGTGCCGCGAGTGCAAGCATGGACGCCAGTGTATGCGAAGGAACAAAGTGAAAGTGTGTGGGTGTGAGACAAACAGTGCACGAATTGCACCGATTATTATTTGTGAACTTAAAAATGCATGGCCACAACGTTAAAGTGTTTCTTTTGAATAAATAAGTTTCAATCTGAACGTGTATAGTTCAATTCACCGCTGTTCAAAAGCCAGCCAATATCTGACTCAATAATAGGGGCGCAAAAGCAACCGTTTACTACCAACCCCCTTTGAAGATGAGCCACATGAAAGATAGGTAGTAAACGAGCCAGAGTTCAGTTGCAAGCACATCTGCCCATGGTACATACTGTTTGTTCTGCACTGTCCAGCCACATTAATGTGACCATCTGTCAAAAGCCTGAATAACTACCTTCTGTAGCACGGACCTCTGCGCGATGTGCAGTAACAGAGTCGGTGAGTTCTGGAAGCTACCGACAGGCATGTGGAGCCATGTCGAAACGAGTGCCGTGGCCAGCTATGTTAGGCTCCTCGGTTGAGGATTCATAGCGCTAACAACCCGTTCGAGGTAGTCCCGCAGAATCTCTATTGGGTTTAATCTGGACAGTTTGGGGCACGTTTCATTTTCATGTTCGTAGATGTCATTGTGCCGAGAAGAAAAACAAACTGCATGTAGGGGTGGACATGGTCCCCAAGGATGGATGCTTAAGTGTGTTGATCGATTGCGCCCTCCGGAAAGACTAAATCACCCAGGGAATGCCGCGAAAACAATCCCCGGACCATAACGCTCCCTCCTCCGTCCTGGACCCTTCTCAAGCTTGTTGCAGAATGTATGGTTTCAGACGTTTCAGGCCGTACGCGCCAACAGCCATTTATCCGATGCAGCGTAAAACGTCATTCATCTGAAAGGCCACCTGTCGCCACTCAGTGGACGTCCGATGCGATATTAACGTGCTAATTCCAGCCTTCGTCGTTTATGTACAACAGTCAACGTGGGGGCATGAACCAGGCGCCTGCTGCAGAGGGCCATATGCAGCATTGTTCGCTTCAAGGTCGTTCAGGAGCCACTGTACGTAGCCCCCATCTTGGCGGTCAGATGCTCGACAGGTGCATGTCTAATCGCCCGTACACATGTCCGCAACCGCCGTTCACCCCTGTCATTTATAGCCCATGGTGCACCACAATTACCATGGAGCTTGTTTTGGATGGCGTCATTTTACCATGTACGGTATTCTTTAACCACAACGGCACACGAAAAGTTTAAACACTGGGCTGTTTTGGAAATGCTTTCGCCCTTGGCTCGAAAGCTGATAGTAGTAGTAGTATGGTATTCAGCCTTACGGAAGGTCTTGTCATGAGTTAAGCCTCTTTCCACTTTTGTCTGTCCATAGCCAGTCTTTTCATTTCTGAATATTTGTCCTCTTTGATATTGTCCAGCATCTGATATCTTCTTTTTCCTCTTCCCCTTTTTCCCTCCACCATTCCTTCTACTCCTTCCTTCAGTAAACAGTCCCTCCTCAAACAATGTCCAGTCCAGTTCCGTTTTCTTTTTCTGATTACTTTCAGCATGTTTCTTTCTTCTTCAGCTCTTCTTAATACTTCACATTCCCTACTCGGTCTTCCCATTTCACTTTTTCCATTCTTCTCCATATCCACATCTCTAGTGCCTCCAATATTTTTTCATCTTCTTTCCTCAATGTCCAGGTCTCCGCACCATATAGTGCAACGTTCCAGATGTAACATTTGGCAAGTCTTTTCCTCAGATCTTTGTTTAGTGGTCCACAAAGTAATTTCTGTTTCCTCTTGAATCCTTCTTTTGCCGTTGCAATTCTTTTCCTAATTTCTGTTGAGCAATACATATCATCCGTTATTACACTTCCCAAGTCATTGAAGTTATTCAGTTTCTCTATTTCCTCTCCCTCTGTTTTCATACGGCACTTTCTCCCCTTTCCGCCAATTACCATGCTTTTCGTTTTCTTCTTGTTAATCATCATTCCATATTCTTCTAATTTTGTGTTTAGATCATCTAACATTTGTTCCATCTCTCTTGCACTCTCTACCATCACAACCACGTCGTCTGCAAATCTTATACACTCCGCTCTCTGACCCCCCTATACAAACTCCTCTCCTTCGATCAAAACTTTCACTAATAATTTCCTCCAGTATATATTGAACAGTGTTGGTGATAAACAACAACCTTGTCTCACACCTCTTCCCAGTTTAATCTCTTCATTCATCACACCTCCTATTCTTACTCTTGCTCTCTGGTTCAAATATAAATTTCTAATTAGCCTTCTATCCCTCCGATCAACTCCATGTTTCCTTAGGATTTCCATTAGTTTGTCCCATTTGACACAGTCAAAAGCCTTCTCAGTATCAATAAACACAACAGACACCTTCCTTTTCTTCTCCATGTACCTCTCCCCTATCACTCTCAGTAGCCAAATGGCATCGTAGTTCCCACTCCTCGCCTGAAAACAAATTGTTCATCTCCTGTTACGCAATTCAGCTTTCCAGATAGCCTTCTGTTGTGCGTCCTCAGCAGGATTTTGGCTGCATGCGATATCAGGCTCACTGTTCTATGTTCCTCACACTTTTCATTGATCTTTTTCTTTTGTATAGGTATTAAGATACTTTCCGTAAAGTCCTTTGGCCATTTTCCTGTCATGTATATTTGATTACACAATTCAATCAACTCCCTTTTCCCTTCTTTCTCCAATGTCTTTAACAGTTCCGCGGGAATCTCATCAATTCCACAAGCTAATGATCATGGCTTTTTAGATGTCAGCTAAATCGCTCCGTTTTCGCATTATTACAACGACTTCTCTGTTTTCCCCCTCCTCCCCCCCCCCCCCCAGCTAGTTTTATATACCATCCACTCCTAATGCTACCATCTGCCATCTATGAGTGGTTACTGCATAGTCGGTGGTCACACTATTGTGGCTGGACCCTGTAGTAACCGTGGAAAACAGATCTACCAGTACCTCGTGTTGTACTAGTTGCATATCGCATTCATGCTTTCACACATTGCAGAGGCTTTTGATGTAACTGTTGAGAACTTATAGAGCTTCGCTCACCCCCATGAGGACGAACGAAAAACTATTCGAAGGAGAAGCACTGACTCACATATCGAAAGGGTCATTAACGACAAGGAAAGTGGTAATCTAACCACATGCCTCTTCATCTATATTGTCCAATGCAGCAAGAAGATTAAGCACTGATCAGGACGCATCACGGGGACCATTAGTCTAATTGAAAAGTTAATATAGGTAATTATACCTACAATTAATTATAATCAACCACTTAATGACATATTCTTTTTTTTCGTAACTCGTTTCATGTCACGATCACCTTCAGGTGAGGAGTGCGGAGGTCTAACATAATTATTCATAAAGTAACGTATTGGGCAAGGAGGTTGCTTGATAAGGCAACGTTGCTGTCAAAATTCCTCTAAAAGCTTCCGCCACCATTGCCTTCCAGCTACAGAGTTAGGTGCTACGCCCTGTCACTGAATGTTTGTTTTTTGTTGATTTGAAAAACTTTATCCATGTGCGAAGCCGCCGAGCATTCAGTATATCTGTAAAGTTCGCAGCGGGCGGAAAGAAACTGACCTTATTCTCAGAAGTTCCCCAAAGTCACAGGATTTTCCAGGTGAAATCAGTTAAGAAATAGATGAGAACAGATAGCCGCAGACATGCGAATGCGTGGTAGACAGCACATAAACATTCGCGCAGCCATTGTTCTTTTTCTGGTATTGGTATAGACAAGTACTCACACACAAGGGAAAAAAGCTCACAATTTAACGCCCTGTAGATGACGAGGTCATTAAAGTCGTATACAGATTCTGAGTATGGGAGAACAGGGAAGCAAATCGGATGTGTGCTTTTCAATGCAGCCTTCTCTGGTCTTTCTTTAAGCTATTTCTTTAGGGACACCATAGAAAAACTAAATTTGTGTGGGTGGACATATATCTGAACCTGGGTAGTCAGAAATGCATCACCTCCCACAGTTATACACACACGAGACAGTGTTTGTAGTAATAATAGTAAACGACCTGAGGTTCGATAATTTGTGCAGCGTTCTGATTTCTTTCATGCGACCGAGCTTCACCCATCATCAGTCTGCAGAGATGCTTGCCACCCCTGAGTTTTTGCTCATTAACATTACATCTAAAATGAATGCAGCCATCACCGTATTGCAAGAAATAGTTTCTTCATGTACTGAAAACAGACAGCGTGTTTCGTACTTCAGTGTCATCATCCGGGATGTCTTCTTGTGTATTATACTGACGGACAGATATTCGATTTCTTTACCAACAGAGTGCAGTTGCTTTCAAAAGTAATTGTTACCTGAGTAGACTTGTAGAGGCAAACGTCATATATGTCTATCAGTAGAAACCTGGTCCTATGTTCCCTTAAGTCAACAGAAAACCCCATTTGTCTGCAACTGAATAAGTCTGCATCTTATAACAGTGGATGACATTCATCTCCTACAAGACGTATGAGCGACAGAACATGCGCTTAATGTGTTTTTTCATAAACACCTATCAATACACTTCAACAATAAGAACCCATGAGATCTGGACCAAGAGGCAAGAGATTTGGTAGATAACAATTTAGTGACACCGTCCCGAAGTTTCTGATTCAGTGACAGTATACTGAGTGTTACAAAAAGGTACGGCCAAACTTTCAGGAAACATTCCTCACACACAAATAAAGAAAAGATGTTATGTGGACATGTGTCCGGAAACGCTTAATTTCCATGTTAGAGCTCATTTTAGTACGTCAGTATGTACTCCAACGTGATCAAATTGTAAATTTTCACAATCAACATGTGTGGGCTGACGAGAATCCGCACGCAATTGTGCAATCACGTCATCAACACAGATTTTCTGTGAACGTTTGGGCAGGCATTGTTGGTGATGTCTCGATTGGGCCCCATGTTCTTCCACCTGCGCTCAATGGAGCACGTTATCATGATTTCATACGGGATACTCTACCTGTGCTGCTAGAACATGTGCCTTTACAAGTACAACACAACATGCGGTTCATGCACAATGGAGCTCCTGCACATTTCAGTCGAAGTGTTCGTACGCTTCTCAAAAACAGATTCGGTGACCGATGGATTGGTAGAGGCGGACCAATTCCATGGCCTCCACGCTCTCCTGACCTCAACCCTCTTGACTTTCATTTATGGGGGCATTTGAAAGCTCTTGTCTACACAATCCCGGTACCAAATGTAGAGACTCTTCGTGCTCGTATTGTGGACGGCTGTGATACAATACGCCATTCTCCAGGGCTGCATCAGCGCATCAGGGATTCCATGCGACGGAGGGTGGATGCATGTATCCTCGCTAACGGAGGACATTTTGAATATTTCCTGTAACAAAGTGTTTGAAGTCACGCTGGTACGTTCTGTTGCTGTGTGTTTCCATTCCATGATTAAAGTGATTTGAAGAGAAGTAATAAAATGAGCTCTAACATGGAAAGTAAGCGTTTCCGGACACACGTCCACATAACATATTTTCTTTCTTTGTGTGTGAGGAATGTTTCCTGAAAGTTTGGCCGTATCTTTTTGTAACACCCTGTATAGTAACTTCTGCTATGCTTCTTGACGGCACGTCACTGTACTTATTTTCGCTCTGCTGAAGAAATCTGATGGGGATGAACGTGAGATCTATCAAATGGCCAGTCTTGTAATCGACACTTCTAATTTGATGACTGGAATAATACACAGAAGAATAAAAAAATGAATTGAACAGATAGTAGCTAGAGTCTATTCTGTTTCATAAAAGTTATAGATAAACAGAAAATCAATCAAGATATTTCGAATCAAGAAGAATATAAGGAAATGTTGCTGTTTACCTACCAATTTTTGTAACTTTGTATCACAGAACCAAACCAAAATATCAGAATCGAAATTGTAGTATGAGAAAAAAATGCCAACTCCGTGGTTCTACAGCGATGTAGCCTATAGAGCATACGTTAGAAAGATTCAGAAGGGTTGTCAAA